>NC_139225.1:116818306-117204837 GCF_055691185.1 Crinia signifera
GGTAGCTAAAACATGATGATGCAATACTGGAACCAATATCAGGTACACTGAACAGCGGGTGTAGAAGGCAAACTGAGATCCAGGTATACTGGTAGAGGATACAATGTCCCGGACGGAAAACTAGAGGTAGTCAGATAGCAGATAGAGTAAAATGCTGCAGGTGCTGAATTAGCAATAGTACTGGAGAGCTGTGGAAGCTGCTACTCCTTAGGACATCATTGTACTGACTGGTTCCTGACTCCAATCTCAGGGTAAATAGAGGCGGAGCCTGTAACAGATTGGCTGTTGCAGGATGATGTCAGAATAACCATTCCCGGATTGGCTGATGGGAGCGGCCAATATGGCCGCTCCCATGTTGGAGACACAAAAGATGTTTGGTGTACATGTGGAAAGGCCTGAGGCCTATAACAGAGAGAAGGCCCAGTGCTGGGAGTTAGTGAGCAACAAGGCCGCAGGCTGCATTCAGCAATGCTCACTGAGGTGATAGTCTCTGAGCTAAAACAGGCACCTGGAGCGGAGGTAGGTATAACTCAAACCCTCAATTATGACAACAAGCTTGTCTCCGGGCAGAACTATGTCTGGTGAGCTGTCAATCATTTTAGGTGACCAATTACAGTTGGAGGAGGTCCCTCTTTTAGATAGTTTAAATAGGGGTGGGGGTGGAGCCACACTCTCAGGAATTTTCAAAGTACCGGCCACCCACCCACCCCAGGGCATGGCTCAAGCTACAAAGCTGGAGCGGAGATAGCCACACTTTCCTTATTAGGTCAATTACCAATTGGAATAAAAAGGTTATAGGTGGTTTAGAGTTGTGTTAAGGGTTCAAGGTTTGAACGGTTTTAATAGGAATACATTTATTAAGCTCTTAGTGAACACACATGCCACTCTATGTGTACTGAGATGGGTTGGCATCTCTGAGAATGGTAGACAGCATCTCCAACTCCAGATGGCAGAACTTGGGCAGTAACCTATGAAATAAACGTATGTGAATGAAATGAATACCTGACCAGTCTGCTTTAATAACTATAGTACGCTTTACAATCTGTGAGTGTATCTGGGTTTGTATACAGTATGCCTTTCACATCCTGTACTATAATAACATCTTCATAGATGCTGAGCAATAATTTGGTTTTAACATTTCATTATAATCATGAGGAGTCTTCCTGGCTAATGGTGTTTATAAAGCACATTGATAACTGCGGCAGATGAAATGTGTTATATAATAATTTGGGCAGTACCAATATTTCTCGCAGATAAGGAGCGCAAACTCCTCCACTCAGTCAGGTCACAGTCATTTCCTCTTTTCCTCCTCTCCGTTCACTCCCTTGCTGCATGTTTCCACCGCTCCCCCTCACAGACACTGTGCCATGCAAAGATATAATTTATGTAGAAGGGAGGACAGGCTACATGGAGAGGACAGAACTGTGATGGGCTTCCTGCCTTCGGAAGAAGAGCCTTCCACATTCCCAACATTCCCTGTACCAGCTGGTCCCATCACTGCTCAGCTTCACTTCACCTGCTAATCAGAATCCTGGTGCTGTGTCTGCATTTACTCTAGCTGTATTCTGTTATTCCAACAGGGCCATCAATCAGTAGGAGACCATGAGGGAAAACAAAGGAAATACAGAGAGCTGGACTTCAAATAAGACTACATTTATGGGGAAGTAAGGAACACAGTACACAACAGCTACTGTATTAGGAAAACAGCTTAGAATATGAAGTTATTCTAAGGCAGTGGTTCCCAAACTGTGTGCTGAGGAACCCTGGGGTGCCTTGGGGAACTTGCAGGGGTGCTCTGGATTTGTGGTCCATGTCCAATTATACTTTTTTTATGACCAATGTAATTGGCTAATTGTGGGCAAACTGAAACAAACCCTGTTCCTTACAGATAACTGATCCTAAGGATGAGATATAAACAGAAGTTTACCTAATTTAATATTAATTTCTGATTTTCACAATGAGAACATTTTGCCTAGGGTGCCGTGAAATAAGTTCTGATACTCAGGTGCGTTATTTAGAAGGGCCAAATTAGAATGCTCAAAATGAAAACAAAATATGTGTATGTATGTATGTATGTATGTATGTATGTATGTATGTATATATATATATATATATATATATATATATATATATATATATATAAGCACTCACATTAAAATAGTAAATCAGTCCCGGGTGCCCTCCAACAGATGTCCCCAAACCGGGGTCTGGTAATGTAGAGACCATGAAACGCAGAAGTTGTGCCAATGCTGCCAGTTATGCCATGCTGCGGGTCATAGGCATGCCCATATCTGGTCATCCTGGTTACCCTGGCAATGGAACATACACATAAATATGCAGATAACATGCCTATAATACAATTTAGTATTCAATTTGCCAGTTGATTACTGTGGAGATACATATAATACAAAATATCATAAAATAAAGAAAAACGGTGAAATTTACTAAGATGTGTATTCTACTTCACATGTGATGTTGCTATGGGCAACCAATCAGATCCTGTGTACTATCGTCTAGTGTGAAGTAGAATACACATCTTAGTAAATTTCCCCCACAATATCTAATTAGACAATTCCCACCTATCATCAGATGTCTTTAATGCAAAGCAAAACAAAAGTCATAATACAGACATGAAATATTATCAATAAATGTATCCAGATCAAGCCCACATTGTTAGAAGAAGCAAATGCTCCTTAAGTCTCCGAGGTGCCATAGTACTGAGTCTATGTATCCAGGCCATTTAACACTGTAACAATTTATGTGACCAATCACCACTCAGTCTTATCGGTTGTATGATGTCAAAAATAATGTTCTTCAAATATGACAAATTGTGACCTGCCCTGGCAAAATGACTGGGCTGGTCACTGTTACATGTATCAATGGCAGCGCTTACTGATGACCAATGTAGGGCCATTCTTTCCTGCCTGGTCCTGTTGGTCTTGCCGACATAACGCAGCACACACGGACAGTATAACAGTCATTTGCATCCTTTATTTCTGATCACAACTAAACTGATAACCCTATTCAGAGGCGTAACTATTGTCCCGCAGCCCCCGCCGTGGCGGGGAGGTGCTGAGGGTATGTGGGCGCCGGGGGGGCTGTGGGACGACAGTCACTGTCTGGCTGCCTGTGTGCACCGTCCGGGTCCCAGCTCTCCCGGCTATTGCCGCAGCGCTGCTCCCACTGATACAAAAAGTGACACTTGGAAAATGGCTGCCCCCATACCGCAGACAGTTTTTCGTCTGCTGTATGGGGGCAGCCATTTTCCAAGTGTCACTTTCGTTAGCAGCAGTAGCCGGGAGAGCATGGACCCGGCACGGACGGATGCGGCCCAAGGTAAAATACGCACGCACACAAACACACACATACACACACACACGCTCTCTCCCCTCAATCCCCCCCCCCGTGCGCGCCACGGCTCCCCGCTGCTTGTTTTTGTTTTTTTTTAGGGGGGGGGCGGCGCCCCCCTGCATTTTCGGCAGGGGGGCGCACAATTATTAGTTATGCCTCCGACCCTATTAAGCTTACGTATAATCTTGACCCAGTCTCAATCAGCTCTTTGGATGTACAAGTGACCCTGTTGCGCAGAAGGTGTGCCCAAACCTGTACAGCAGTGCGGGTAAGGAACCGGAGCTGCAGGTTGATCATTGCAGCATCTGTGCCTTTGTCAGCAGCCCCTGTGTGTTTTATCTAGCATAATGAGACGCACCTTCAGCCTTGCCCTTAGACATGTAAAGCCTATGCTTTTACTCGCTCCATAGAGCCCTGGTTCACACTCGATAGCCATTTTGTTAACCCACTCGTGCTCAAGTCTGGCCTGCTACGGACAATATGGTGACTGTATGTTCGCTCTATCTCCATAGCCACTATGTGTTTTAAATAGCGAAAAAGAGACGCACGTACAAAAGTGCCCATATACAGTATATGCATAACTATGAAGTAGCATTTTCTGAGAAAAATGGCTATTTAACATACAGTACTGTACAGTAATGTATTCTTGTATAGTGTATTTCATTGGAGACTTCACACACGCAATGGTAATTCTTTCGGTATAGTATTTCATTGGACATCTCACGCATGCACAGTAGTGGTTTTACAAAGCGACATCTGTTCACTATACCCCATGCTGTGCGCCTAGTTGCCTTACCTTGTGCCCAGGCACACTGCGACTCCGTTATCGGGACAAATGCCATAGGCAGGCTTGCTGAGGGAGGCTCCACCTGTATGCTTTGGATTGTGCACAATGAGATGCTCTGAAAGTAAATTGTGGAGAAAAAAAATTGTGTGTGCATACTTCTTTTCTACATACAGATGGAGCAGCTCTCATCCTGGCAGGGGATGGCGCTGGCGTCGTCAGCCGGCATCCCCGCCAGCGCCATGGCGATGGCGAGAAGGGGACGCGCACGCAAGAGAGGCGCGCGCGTCCCCTTCTGACGGCGCTTCCATCCGTTCCCCTGGGTCCCCGCCGGCTTGCCAGCGGTAACCCGGGGTCCCCGCCGCCTGCCCGCACCCCCCCCTAACCCCCCCTAACCCTGTCCGTCTCCCTGAGGCGGAGACGGACAGGGTTTCCGTCGCGCTGGCGACGGAGACTGAGACGCGCGTGAGACGCACGCGCGTCTCAGTATATTCGCTGGCGAGGCTGCTGGCGGGTCGCCAGAGGGGACGTCCTGGCGACCCGCCAGCAAGGATGAGACCTACTCCATCTATATGTTTCTTAAATGTATGAATGCTAGAATAAAACAGAGAGAGAGAGAAACAAAAACACTTTCACTTAGAGGCCAGATGTACTAAGCCTTAAAAGTGTAAAAAGCGGTCCTTTACTATCTTCGTTGACTGCTCATCAGGCAGATGATACAGGGCCCTTATCGCCAGGCCTACCAGAAGCCTAAAAAGTTTTTTTCCTCACCTGCTGAACACTTCAAGCCCTGAACATTTTAATGACTAGACGTACAAATTCACTGCATGTTATTTACACTGTGTCCCATTTGGTATATCTACTGTATCTTTATGACTGTACATATCCCCCCACTTGTTTTTTTGTTACCTTCCCGGCTGTTGCATTGCTAACCGAAAACAAATTCATATGCAAGTATACCTGGCCAATAAAGCTGATTCTGATGATAACAGCGATAGTTGGTATTGACTTTCTGTAATAGATATCCACATAGAAGCGCACAATGGAGTACAGTCTCTGAGTCAATATAACTCTACATACGCAGGGGTGGAGATGAGGTTACTGATGGTACATCATCAATGGTGGCAGTCGTGGAAGATGCACAATAGCTGACAATGACCCAGGGATGCAGCAACAGATGACTAAGAATACAGAGACTGACTGGAGTGTGCACATTGGATGATGACAATCGATGTTCAAGACGATCAGTTGATGTTGAAGAAGAATTGATGTTGAAGATGAATTGATGTTGAAAATGAACAAATGATGGTGGGTTGAAAAATCGATGGTGAGTTGAACAAGCCATGCTGAAGATTAGAATGTTAAACAATGATATCACATCGCAGGGATAGCTGAAAGAATGATTCTGATCATCAACAGGAGACAGACGGCACTGCAGGTTAGTAAATTATGCTGGTCTCTTCAACACTCTTAATGCCAACAACTCTGTGAAAAATGTTTAAAATATCTGCCAGCATCATTTTCATTTGTTATATAAATTAAAATACAAAATGTTGTGTAAAAATATTATTTTCCTATATATGGTAAACATTACAGGTCATTAAGATGAATTATAATGTTTAATTGCCAATTTTCACTCCTATTTTGACAAATTCACTTGGCACTCAAAGTTTTAAGATGGAGCACAGGGGAAGGAGCTGGAAACCTAAAGTAATGAAGCAAGAACCACAGGAGACAGAGACATTCAGCAGGAGGTTAGACAAACAAAGCACTGACAAAGGAGGAGAGCATTCTTATACCTGCAGAGGAGTGTGGATTGGCTGGCCAATTACCCAGGAAGCAGGTTGCAGTGGATTAGCTGGGAAAGGCCTATGCGATACTGGCAAGCATGGCTGCGCTCATGTTTGGCTGTGGAGGGAAAAGTTAGTTTGTATTAGAGATGTGCACCGGCCACTTTTCGGGTTTTGGGTTCTGATTACCTTGAGGTTTTGGGTTCTAATGGGTTTTGGCAAAACACCTCCTAAGTGTTTTGTGTTTGGATTTTTTGGGGTTTTGGGTTCTGATTTTTTTGTTAAAAATGCATAAAAACAGCTAAAATCACAGAATTTGGTGGTTTTTTTTTGCTTCTACGCTATATTGACCTCAATAACATTCATTTACACTCATTTCCAGTGTATTCTGAACACCTGACACCTCTAAATATTGTTTTTATTGCCAACGTTTGCACTGAGGTAGCTGGATAACTATGCTAAGCCACACAAGTGTGCGGCACAAACACCTGGCTCATGTAAGAGTGGCACTGCAGCGGCAGACATGATGGCAGTTTAAAAAAATAGGCCCATAAAAGATACCTATCTGGCTTGATCATGCACTGTTTACCATGTGCAGCCAAGGAGCGGTGGGCATTTTGTGCAGCACAGAGTTTGTCTGCAAGTGTGTAACTGTTTTGATCACTTTAACATCCAACAAGACCCCTATCTGGCTTGATTGTGTGATAATGTAATCTGATTTTTTAATTTTGTGATTATTATTCATTTATTATTACCAGTCGTCTCTTAAATCATTGCCTAATGGGTGTCGGGGAGTGGGCTAATCAATTTTAAGGTGGCAGATGGAAGATGTAATGTAATGTAACTGATGGACCCAGCTGTGCAGATAAGGATGCTGACAGGGATGATGTCAAAGGGAGAGCCAGCGAACTGTTGCTCCATGCAGCGCTGGAAAACTTATCTGCCCGTGGTGATGCCATAGGGCATGCGTAACCATCACTAGCATTGATTGCAGCAGTGGCAGTAACTGATGGACCCGGCTGTGCAGATAAGGAGGATGCTGACAGCGATGATGTCAAAGGGAGAGCCAGCGAACTGTTGCTCCATGCAGCGCTGGAAAACTTTGCTGCCCGTGGTGATGCCATAGGGCATGCGTAGGAAGACGTAGCACCCAATAGGGGTCATGAAGGCAGTAAGCATGGAAGAGGCTATGTCCAGAGGGATCTGCCAAAACCCACACTTGGCATTCAGGGTGCTAAAGACCGTTGCACCTGGCATGTCATTGATCACCTGCTCGATGGTGCAGAGTGTGTATCTGTTTTGGTCAGTTTAATATTTCATAAGACCCCTATCTGTCTTGATTGTGATTATGATTATTTATAATTAATTTCATCTGATTTTTAATTTGGTGATTAGTAATATTATTCTTTTATTATTTATTATTACCATTCGTCTCGTCAATCATTGCCTAATAGGTGGAGGGGAGGGGGCTAATCAATGACTAGGTGGCAGCTGGAAGAGTTCTATCTGGCTGCGACTTCTGTAACTCTATTGATCGCTAGGGTGGATTCAGGTGATCTGGCTCGCTAGGCGGGTGTTCCCTTTGCTCACTGCTTCACATGCGTCCCTCGTGAAGCTGCGCGCTCTGTCGAGGAGGATGTCCTTTGCCGGTAGAGAAGTACTGATCTTCTCTCAAGGTGTTACGACTCATAGCTGCACTCCCCTGCTACAACCTCAAAACAAGCACCAAGACCCCTATCTGGCTTGATTGTGCACTGTTTACACAGTGCAGCCGAGGAGCAGTGGGCGATTGGTGCAGCAATCAGTGGAATGCAAAGAGTTATATGCATTTCAAAGACAAGTCCCTCATACAAATGACTCTCAGAAGTGGGCACCAGACCAGACAGGTAAAAAAAAATGTAGCCGCCCAAAAAGAAGTGTAATTGCAGCCGTCCCCAAAGAAGTTTAAATGCAGCCACCCTCAAAAAAGTTTAGCCGCCCCCAAAGAAGTTTAATTGCAGCTGCACAAAAAGAATTTTCATTGCAGCCTCCCTCAAAAAAGTTTAGCCGCCCCCAAAGAAGTTTAATTGCAGCCGCCCCCAAAGAAGTTTAATTGCAGCCGCCCAAAAAGAAGTGTAATTGCAGCCGTCCCCAAAGAAGTTAGATTGCAGCCGCCCTCAAAAAAGTTTAGCCGCCCCCAAAGAAGTTTAATTGCAGCCGCACAAAAAGAAGTTTCATTGCAGCCGCCCACAAAAAAGTTTAGCCGCCCAAAAAGAAGTGTAATTGCAGCCTTCCTGCACCAGCCCTGACTCCCCCAGGTCAGAGAGATCACATTCTCACCCATGAAGATGGTGATGGTGACACAAATCCAAAAGAGGACAGAGAACAATCTCTTGCACACGAGACCACTGCGCTGAATACAAGACAGACCAGAGTCCACCTAAAGGTGTCGGCTAGTACAGCATCCCTAAAAGTTTCAAGGCTCCAAAAAAAAAGACTGCAGTGGCAGACTCCCAAATTAATGCAGGGTGAGAGATGCAACCAGCAGTGGGCGATTGGTGCAGCAATCAAGTGGAATGCAAACAGTTGTATGCATTTAAAAGACAAGTCCCTCATACGAATGACTCCCAGCAGTGGGCACCAGACCAGACGGTACATACGGCAGTATAGCCAGTGAGCCCCAGACCACAAAGGTAGAGATATACGGCAGTATTTAATTATTTATTAGCCAGTGAGCCCCAGACCAGAAGGTACATACGGCAGTATAGCCAGTGAGCCCCAGACCACAAAGGTAGAGATATATGGCAGTATTTAATTATTTATTAGGCAGGCAGTATTTAATTATTTATTAGCCAGTGAGCCCCAGACCAGACGGTACATACGGCAGTATAGCCAGTGAGCCCCAGACCACAAAGGTAGAGATATACGGCAGTATTTAATTATTTATTAGCCAGTGAGCCCCAGACCACAAAGGTAGAGATATATGGCAGTATTTATTTATTTATTAGCCAGTGAGCCCCAGACCAGACGGTACATACGGCAGTATAGCCAGTGAGCCCCAGACCACAAAGGTAGAGATATACGTCAGTATTTAATTATTTATTAGCCAGTGAGCCCCAGACCAGATGGTACATACGGCAGTATAGCCAGTGAGCCCCAGACCACAAAGGTAGAGATATACGGCAGTATTTAATTATTTATTAGCCAGTGAGCCCCAGACCAGACGGTACATACGGCAGTATAGCCAGTGAGCCCCAGACCACAAAGGTAGAGATATACGGCAGTATTTAATTATTTATTAGCCAGTGAGCCCCAGACCACAAAGGTAGAGATATACGGCAGTATTTAATTATTTATTAGAGATTGAGCCCCAGACCACAAAGGTAGAGATATACGGCAGTATTTAATTATTTATTAGCCAGTCAGCCCCAGACCACAAAGGTAGAGATATACGGCAGTATTTAATTATTTATTAGGCAGGCAGTATTTAATTATTTATTAGCCAGTGAGCCCCAGACCAGACGGTACATACGGCATTATAGCCAGTTAGCCCCAGACCACAAAGGTAGAGATATGCGGCAGTATTTAATTATTTATTAGGCAGGCAGTATTTAATTATTTATTAGCCAGTGAGCCCCAGACCACACAGGTAACTAGATAAGATATACGGCATTATTATTTATTAGGCTGTGAGCCCCAGACCATAGACCGCCAGACTGGCAGATTCAGTGCAGGCAGCAGTGCAGCACCAGTGGACTATATATATTTATTTAATATAATTAATTAATTAATTATTAATATATATAATAAATGGCACAGCACAGCACCAGAGGTATGCCCCCGCACAGAGGAGACAGTAGTACTACAGGCAGGTACACAGTTAGACTGTTCTCCTAAGCAGAGGAGAACATAGTACACAGCAGCACTGAGGGAGACAGCCCTAACAAATAAAATAATTAATTACAGCACAGCTCACCAGAGGTAAACCGCACAGAGGAGACAGTAGTACTACAAGTACACAGTTAGACTGTTGTCCTAAGCTGAGAACAGAGTACACAGCAGCACTGAGGGAGACAGCCCCAGCAAATAAAATAATCAATTACAGGCAGCACAGCACACCAGAGGTAGACTGCACAGAGGAGACAGTAGTACTACAAGTACACAGTTAGACTACTACACAGCAGCACTGAGAGACAGCACCAGCGATTGCAAAAGCTCAAGGTCAAGCTCAAGTTTAAGCCCCAGCAGCAGCACCAACACACCCTCTCCCAACCCACTACTTGAGTGAAGATGGCGGGCGCGGCAGCCGCTTATCAAGCCTCGCGAAATCCGACGCCGGGAGATGACGTTCTAATCACGCGGACGGACCGAGTCAGGCGGGAATCTCCGAGTGCTGCTCGGAATCGGGCTCGGAATGATGACGTCCGTGGGGGCTCGGATCTCTGAAATCCGAGCCCGCACATCTCTAGTTTTTATACAGAATGAATCTGGGCGGCAGCACCAGGCAGTGAAGGGAACTGGGAAGGACATCCAGCAGGAAAGGTGACACAAGCTGAGCAGACGGCGGCACCAGGACCACATGAGATAGTCTGAGGAGATGGCATGCACGCAACGCAGATGGATGCCGGGTCTATAACGCTGACACAGTCTGTAAAGATACCTCAAAAGTAAATACATGTGTTTTATTACCTGGATCATGACAGGTGAATAGCATTAACGAGGCCCCACAGCACAAAGCCACAAACTTTGGAATTGTGCAGAAAAGCACTGGCCATAATGAATTGTTCTACTGTAAACTGTAAGAAAAACATACACACTAATACACACCTTTCCCACTATCCCATCTATTTTACTAAGATGTGCCCAGTAAGGTGGCTAATCCTGGGATCAGGATCATAGGGACCCCGGGATTTGGCCCCAAAATAGCTGGGATTTCAATCCCGGGATTGGAGTTCCGATCCTGGGATTTCAGGATTAGACTGCAGTCTAATGCTGGGCAGTGTCTAAGCAGGGCCGGTGCTACCCACTCAGCAGAGCCTGCAAACAGGAGGCGCCAGCCTGTTTAGGAGCTCTCCCTGCTCTGCAACTCTGCAACCACCCCCTCCCCCCCCCCCCCCCCTCATCAACTCTGCACAGGGCCAGGACAGCATGAGCA
The DNA here is from genome assembly GCF_055691185.1 of Crinia signifera. Classification (NCBI taxonomy): domain Eukaryota; kingdom Metazoa; phylum Chordata; class Amphibia; order Anura; family Myobatrachidae; genus Crinia; species Crinia signifera. Next base: position 116,829,366 of record NC_139225.1, read on the forward strand.
AGTGCCTAGCTGTGATTGGAGGTGCGCCGCAGGCACATGATGAATAGAATAGCCCCTGATTGGAGGAGCTCATCTGATCCCAGTAACATGGAGAATCTCACAGCATGGACCTGCTTGTGAGTCTGTCCCCAATTTTCACTGTAGTCCCTGTATCTCCCTGCACCCTCTCTCTCTCTCTTTGTACAAAACCCTCCCTGCCCAGCATCTGTCTCCCCTCTCCCTGCCCAGCATCTGTCCCCCCTTTCCCTGCCCAGCATCTGTCCCCCTCTTCCTGCCCAGCATCTGTCCCCATTTCCTGCCCAGCATCTGTCCCCCTCTTCCTTCCTAGTATCTGCCCCCCTCTCCCTGCCCACCATCTGCCCCCCCCCCCTTTCCTTGCCCACCATCTGTCCCCCCTTTCTCTCCCCCTTTCTCTGCCCAGCATATCTCTACCCTCCTTGCCCAGCATCTGTCCCGCTTTCTCTGCCCCATCATCTCTCCGATCTTTCTCTACCCCATCATCTCTCGACTCTTTCTCTGCCCATCATATCTCCCCTTTCTCTGCCCAGCATATCTCATCCTCTCCCTGCCCAGTATCTGCCTCCCCCTCCCTGCCCACCATCTGTCCCTTCTTTCCCTGCCCACCACATGTCCCTTCTTTCCCTGCCCACCATCTGTCCCCCTCTCCCTGCCCATCATCACCCCCCTCTCTTTGTCCAGCATATTTCCCCCTCTCTGCCCAGCATACTACCCATCTCTCTGCCCACCATCTGCCCCCCCCTCTCACTGCCCATCATCTGTCCTCCAATCCCTCTCTGCCCAGAATCTGCCCCTCTCCCCACATTTGTCCCCCCCTCTCTCTACCCAGGATCTGTCCCATCCCCCACTCTCTCCCCAGTATCTCTCCCCACTGTCCCACCTCTCTCTGCCCAGCATATGGCCATCCTACCCTCTCGCTGCCCTACATCTGGCTTTCTCCCTTCTATCTTTTTTCCTTGTACTTCATATATAATTTCTATTCTCCATCCATTTTCAAACAACATCCATTTTTCCCTTGTTCCCCTCACAACTCACTGTTCCTCTCACATTTCCCCTTCTCATGGACCCCCCTTCTTATTCCTCTTCTGCTCTCTTTCCACCTTATGTCACTACTACTGTGGCCATTATACATATAAGGTGCAATACTACTGTGGATTTTTTTTGTAAGTGGCGCTACTGATATGTATAAGGGAAACTACTTGTTTTTAGTGGAACCACTGAAGCATTATGTTTAAGGGGCACTACTTCTGTGGGCATTGTGTATATGGGGCACTACTGTGGGCTTTGTATACAAGGGACACTACTTATGCTGCGTATTGTGAATCAGTGGCACCATGTGCAGTGTAATGTAAATAAGATTGTGCTACTGTAAGGTGTAATTAAATTGGGCTATACCCCTTCCTTATGATACCACACCCTTTATGTGTGTGCACTGTCCCTTTAGGAGAGGTAGGGCGCAAATATAGATCTTTCAGGAGAGCGCCAAGCACCCTAGCACTGGCCCTGCGTCTAAGCACTTACTGTGAGTATGTGTGGGCCATCCGGTTTGTGTGTGTTTGGGCGGGGGGGGGGGGGGGGGGGATTTTTCTACGTTGTGAGGCCAATCCCGAAACTAGGGATTTAAAAAGTGCCCCGGGATTTAAATGCCTAGTATCCAGGATGCCTCCGGCTGACCTGCTCACCAGAGAGATTTGTGGGGACTTCCCAAAATCAGTGAGTCTCTTGGATAGTATCTACATTGAGACTTGAGAGGGTCTCATTACTTTGAAGTAAAGACCCTCTCTGTGTAAGATTGTCATCTTTTGTTGACCACATAAAAATCAAGGACGTATTTTAGCGCTGCTGTCATTTATTTTTGCACACTCAGAACAACAGACTTCATTTTCTATGATCATTTTTATATTAATCTTATTTTAACCAAGACGCATCCTGTTGTCCCAGTGACTTCCTTTTTTCTTCCAGAAAGGAAACACATGTGGGTCTATTCTGTTACCATTTATATTTAAAACCCCTCAAAATATGACATGTGATTGTTTCCCCTTTCATGTATTGTATTCTGAAAGTGACAGTGACAGATGTCAGACACCTATTCTCTGAAAAAAATATATTTTTCCATTATTCTTGGCATTGCTTTACATCTTAGCTAAGTGCTCACAGAATGATAATGCCATTCTGGAAATTATTTCCTAACAACCTAAAAAACAATAAATAATAATTAGATATAAATATGGTATTTTATTAAGTCATAGCCAAAAAAACGAAATAAAAAATATTCACAGAACTTTTATTTTTCCATAAACTGATGCAAATTTAGAACAGAACCGTTCCCAAAAAAATAATATACAGTTGTAATTAAATCAGGACGCATTACCAACGTGTATCCAGCCAAACGCCAGTACATATGCTATGATGTGCTAAGCAGGAGCAGATGTTGTGTAAAAGGCCCTTGGTCATGACACAGGCAGCTGCTTTTAACGGGAGACCAAAGAATGTTACGGTGTATTTCTTTAAAAAAAAAATCCAATAAAGTAATTAGTGGGTGATAATAAAGTTGTTCTAGAACAAACGATTACCAGAGAAACCCAAAAAAACTTAAGCCTGATTCAGAGCTGTACAACTCCGAAGGCAAGTGGACTGCAGAAGTACTTCCAGTGCTCCAAAGCCGCAGCATGCTGTGATGATTTGTGGAGTAGAGGTAGCAACATGAACCAATGCCAATTTCCTGGCCCCAGCACAGGAGTTCCAGTTGCCAGTCTGAGTAAGCTTAGACTTACTCAGGTGACAGATGGTTGCGATATTGATGAGATGCTGCGTGCTAATATATTTTTGCATAGATGAAAATCATGCTAATATCTGCGTCGATGGGACGTATTCAGCATGGATCGCCAATCAAAGAATTTGCAAATTTAGCATTAGCAAACTATTGAGCATCAGGGCCGGCTCTACCATTAGGCAGCTTTAGGCAGCTGCCTAGGGTGCCAAGATCTGGGGGGTGCCACCAAGTCTGTGCTGTCTATGGGGATCCTTGTTGTACTTAATGCAAGTGGCAGCTGTGGAACTTCTAACACCTCACTTCCATACTTTCCCTCGAGGCATACTTCCCTGCTGCCCCCTCCTCCTTGCACTCTGTTGTGGGTGGCAAAGGTAGGCCTCCAGGGAAAGCAGGGGACTTGCCCACCTTCCCTGGGGGGTGTGGAGGACCACCTGATTTTTGGGAGCCTCCCTGCCATTCCTAGATATGTTAGGCAAGTATGCCTTAAGGGGTTGGAAATCGGGTATTGGTGGCAGTATGGGTCTGTGTTTAGGGGGGGGGGGGGGGGAGTAGGTTGAAGTTTTGCCTAGGGTGCTGAGAAGCCTTGCACCGGCCCTGTTGAGCATGCACACTGCATTGTACCACTGTAAAGGGCCTGAACTTGGTCCGCTTCCCTACTTGTGATACTGTTGTTTGTGGCATTCGGCCTTGGATGGGAGTGGCGTTATGAAGCCTCCACAGTGACCATGTGCATTTCCTTCCAAGTACTCTCCAAGAGGGGAAAATGTTGGTAAGCTTGTAGTAGTCAGTTTTGCATTGGTGCCCCAAACATTGTAGCTATGCCAGTGATGGTGAAGTGATAGGTGATCTAGAGCTGGGTATAGTATACACTAGACGATATTTTGAACATTTCGCCAATTCTGATGGGTCGAAACACAAAATATCCAAATTGTCCAGAGTCTACCAACTATGTCACTGTTGATTTGTGCTCCCATGCATCACCAGCAACACTCTTTGTCGTCTTTACATGCAGTACAAAGGACGGCACCACCACTGACGAATCTAAAAATATGGTATGGGGTGGTCCCAGAACCACTCCTGTAGTAGGGACAAAAGGGGCGAGACCTCACAAAAATGGGGCGTGGTTCTATTTATATGCCACACAGAAATGCCCCTTACATACAGTATGTTGCACATTAATGCCCCTTACATATGTCACACAGTAATGCACTATACATATACCACACAGAAATGCCCCTCACATACAGTATGCCACACATTAATTTCACTTTATACACACAGTAATGCCCCTTTATACATAACAGTGGCCTCTTCCATATAAGTAATGTCATATTGACCAATACCGATTCGGCGGCATGTCTAATGGGTGGTCCAGTGCACACTCCACCCCCCCTCCATCCCACCCCTTAGTTTTGCCTATGGGCATCGCTAGCAAGGGCCATGCTGTGGGCAGTCATTGCCAGATTCTACAAGTGTGTATGCACGTGCTGAGTCCTGCTCCCGAACCCGGTCCTATCGCCCACGATCTCGCTTGGAACGTACATTGCCTAAATTTTGTTTATTTCATGTTAAACCATTTGGGGCATTTGGCGGTTTCGGCATACAAGCTGACAGGAGCCTAACAATGGTAGGGGGGTCCGTGTTTCCAATTATACAAGCAACATAAATATCCATCTAATGTGCGAGTGATCATTAAACTTGCATTTCACATATAATAAAAGTTAATTTTGACCATATTGTTCTTGATGTCATTCTGTTTGCAATCATGCACATTTTACAATGAGTTGTGTTCTGTCTGAAAATGCCAGGAATGTGTGCGTTTCCTGTTTTCTCCCTTTTTTTGACAGGATCTATTCAGTCTGAGAAAATACAGCTTCGCAGACATCTGGCCTTTTTGGGCTTCATGTTAGACAGAGCCCTGCATGGGAAGTCTGGCTATCTTTAGCACCCGCTCAAGAGACGACACTGCAGGTTCATGTTCAAGCAACGCTATTAGTTCATCCTGGTGATTGTCTAATAAAACGTAAAAATTTTCAAACTTTTATGTTTATTTATGAAATGTAATTAAAACCCCTGTAAGTTTACATCCCCTCACATATGAAAACAGAAAGCGTGCAGCATCTTAGTGAATGTCCGATACCGTCAGTCTGGTATAAAAGTGATTCGCACCAGAAATATTACCAAAATGCAATCGCAATTCTAAAACAGGGTTTTAATCTTCTTTGTACAGAAAGTAAAATAAATGAAATTTGTAGTGTGTAATTCAGCGTTGCCTACTTTATAGCTGATCTCTCCGGGAGAGGGGAGCCAGTTCTGTGCGGCAGTTTGGGGAGGGGCGGCCGACGGACAGAAAAAGGGCATGGGGACGTGGCCATGGAAGAAAATTAGTGTTTAAGGGCGTGGACAGCGCAATTACATCCTCGTGGCCACGCCCCCACGTCCAATGCTGGTATATCATGCATTGGACAGCAGTGGGTGAGGCTACAAGGACGCGATTTGCATCTTTGGTCCCACGGACCCCCCCTTGCGACAGACTGCATGCAATCCGGGAGGCTTGCCCCCCTTTCCGTGGGGTCAGGAGGGGGACCTGATTTCCGGGACCCTCCCGGTCATTCCAGGAGGGTAGGCAATCCTGATGTAATTTGCTGTAGCAGAACAGGGCTAGAATACCTGCCATGCAACCCAATGCAGAAGCCAAGGAGCCATAATGTATATTGGGACTGATTCAGGCCGGAACGCTAAGCTGTGTCTATTTGTTGCTTAGCGAACAGGTAAATGCCACCCGACCCCTGTCCGAACCTTCACCCCCCTCGGAGCCCAAATTCCCTCACTGGAATGTGGGAATTTGCAAACTCATCCCCTCGCATGCGGCTGAACGGAGGAGAAATCATTTGATGGTCGCTGACCATCGAATGATTTCTGCAGCCTTTGCTCTGAAAAGTAAGTCCATACTTTCAGGTGCCCGCTATCCGCCGAATTGGGGGGTGACCTGCCCCAAAACAGGTATCGCCCCACCTTTGTTCTCAGGGGAACGCCTAACGTTTTTATGGGGATGGCCATAAAATGTTGGGCGTTCCACAGCTGCCGCCTTCTGGCATTCCTTTCCCGGAACAATCGGCCCAGTGAGTGTGAAACTCGCCAAAGCTGCTTGCTCCCGGGGTTTGCACATATTGTCGCTTGTGCATGCGCAAACCCTGAACATCGGGGGCGTGGACTAATTCGGACCATAATGAATGGGTCTGAATCGGTCCCACACTGTATGCGAAGGGTCTGTGCATACTGCATGGGCAACTCCTCCGGTAACAGAATCCCCTTTTCACAGTAATAAACTCTATTTGTTGTACAAGTGCCAATACTAATGTATTGTATCATCATCACCCAACAATAAACCCCATTTACATACATTCCCATGCAACAAGCCGATGCCCCCTGTTAGGCTGTGGCCAAATGGTACCTACCTTAGGGGCACGGATGTAAGGAAGGTATATGACATACCTTCCTTACATCCGTGCCCCTCTCAGGTTGGTACCGTTTGAACACTTTTTATGGTCTTACTTATTAGTAATTACTTATGAAGTAAAGTTCAACATGTGAAAATAATTACACAAATAACTACAACAGTGACATGGGCTGTTGTGGAAAAGGGGTCTCAAGATGAGATTGGTACCAAACGCCACAGCACCTTCTGCCAAAGTTCCACCACTGCCACCCATTATCAGCTCCTTTCTGGCAGGCCTCGCACAGTTAAGCCCAGCAAGCCTTCCCCATACAAGCAGAGGGTGGACTTATTACTTCCTCCCTTATGCTGGGTACACACCAGGACGACTAGGGCCCGATCCCCTCAATCTAGATCCAATTCCGACCAATTGGATGTAGATTGTAGGTAGATTGGGCCCTTTTTTTCCCTGTTCTGGTCCGATCCCGATCCGATGCGCGGCCCCGCGCATCGGTCGGTCGTTATTCAGATCCTACCTGCTGCAGGTAGGATCTGAAGAACGACCATACAGCCGGGTGCGGGTCGCCATCGGATCAGACCCGCTCACGGTGCACATCGTAAGCGGGTCGTGCCCCCCCGCGTCACCGTGAGCGGGTCGGACGAGACACTGACGACCCGCTCACGATGTGCATCGTGAGAGGGTCGTCGTGGTGTGTACCCTACATAAGAGTTTGCTACAGGGATTATCCATCTAGTTGGCTTCCCCTGGATAGAAGAATCCTATACTGAGTATGTGATGATATGATCAGCCTTTAAGTGTTTATGGGGGAGACTTTTCAAAGCTTGGATAGAGTGAAGAGAGATAAAGTACCAACCAATCAACTTGCGCAATTTTTGTCTGGGAATGCTGAAGCCAGTCCTAGGTCTTTGAATGCAGCTTCATTTGCTCCACCAGTGTGCATTATCCAGACATCCTAAGCAGGGCAGAAGAGATCCTGCTTGGACCAGGTAATGTTAGGGGATTTGGCCTAATTGTAGGAGGCGTGGCCATGAACCGTTACAAAAAGTTACATAAAAAATAGAACTTTAAGTACCTCCATGGTCACACTGCAGCCTAGCACACAACAACAAGTGCTGGGTGGAGAAGAGCTTCTGCAGCTGCCGGGTAATGGGCTCCTCAATCAGACATGGGCGCCCGGGTAATTACTGTAGTACCACCACCCACCTTGTGCTCAAAATGTACACCGGAAAAAGCGAACAATATTTACATTTATGTTGAGACACATTGGACACAGCACATGTATTAACTTATAGACCAGAAAAAGGGATAGCACAGAGATGAGATTTAACATATATTATAGTATCTACAATTATATTGAAATAGGAAAGTCACATTACCCTATTGGTGCACAGTATTGCAATTAGTCCTTTTCACAAGAAGAATTATTTTGTAGAATTCTCCATATCATACACAATAAAAGACTAAGGGGCAGATTTATTAAGCTTGGTGAAGAGATAAACTGTCTGTTATCACCGGCCAATCAGCTCCTACCTGTGAAGTTACAGGCCTGGCTTGAAAAATGACAAGTAGGAGCTGATTGGCCGGTGATAAAAAACAGACAGTTTATCACTTCACCAAGCTTAATAAATCTACCCCTAAAGCTGCTCCTCACCTCTATAAGGTAATGTAGGTTTTTACATGGCGGCAGCCACTAGATGGCACCCAATGGAGCAAATCAAGTGTTGCTCCATTTGGCCACTCACAGCCGCCGGAACTGACATTACTGTTATGTCATTCTGTTATTTTGAAGGGCTGGTAAATCAAATACATACATTTTTGTGTTTACCTTTAAAATTAAAAGGAAATCTTCTTTACTCCAGTGAGCCAGTGGAATCATCAGATAAGTAATGAACCAAAGAGCCCTTCTTGATGAGCCAGGTTCCAGTATTTATGGTTATGGGCATAGTTGTATCTAGAGGCCCTATTACCCTCTTAAATATTACACACATTAAGGACGTCATTCAGGTCTGGTTGCAAAAGCACCCATCAGTGCAAAAAACTGATTATTAGTACTTTGTGCATGCACAGGACTTGTTCTGTATGTGCGCATATGACCCGTTTGCATAGGATGTGGAATAGGATGCAGGTCAGGATCAGACTGTCGTAGATTGACAGTCTAATGCCTTTTGGGGGAGTGTGTGGCTGCGGTCTCTGTTTGTGACAACGGAGGCCTACTGCTGCTGTTCAGGAGGTGGGAAGAGGCCAGGGATCTCCGTGGTAGCATGAAGATTTCCTGGTCTATACGACAGGTGATTTGCTCAGCTCCATAGGTGTCGTAAGCCGCCTCATGGTGGCTAAACGATTCCGTGCTTTGTACTTGGACACATCTCAGATCACTACTGTAACAGGAGGCATCATATTGTAATTGACGCCTCATGCTGAATTTACATGCGGAGCTATTGCTGTTACTTTCAAGGAAGCAGTGGGGACCATATTTGATTACCCTCCTGCATTCTGCAGGAGACTCCCTGAAATAGCAGCAATCTCCCTCTCTCCCTGATTAATCTAGCAAACTCCCTCATTTCACCTAGCCCACATTACACTGTTACATCATAGTTACCTACCCTCCTGCATTCTGCAGGAGACTCCCTGAAATAGCAGCAATCTCCCTCTCTCTGATTAGTCTAGCAATCTCCCTCATGTCACCTTACCCACATTACACTGTTACATTTTTTGGGGAAAAGGAATGAGAGATAGATACATTTACATTGAGTTATCAGCACCATTTCCCAGTATAGTAGCTCTTACTAACTGCTTTGTGGCTCATCTACATTTGTATATACAGTAAGTCATTTTACAAGATTCCTCTCAGATGTAATAGTACACACCCACGCTTCTAGGTGTCACGTTCACAAACTCTTTTCACAATCTCTCCATATATGGAACTAGACATGCCCAAGGGGTGGAGCATGACATGCCCCCTCAATGGGGCATTGTGCAAAATTCTACTACCAACTATAATCTCCCTGAAACTAGTTTTCAAAAGTAGGCAAGTACGTCACTTCCATCCTAGCTTAATCCGGTTCAACTAGTAACCAACCAAACTGCGGCACTTCCAGCAAAAACATGAAGACACTATTCGATAGGTGGAACGCATATGCGTTCCACCGCTCATAGTTTCACAAATTCTGCTATCTGTTACATCCCTTACAATATGCTGCATCCATAAAAAAAAGTCCTCTAAATCGCTAAGATGCATTTTCACAGTTATTTAACATAGAACTTAAACTAGGGACTCTTTATAAGTATAAATACGGCCGGTCACGTGACTCGTGACCTGGAACAAATAAAATATTATATGATATATTTTTATGTCTTTTCTTTGATTCTATTAATTAAAACAATACATTTGGAATACCTTAGGGATTCTATAAGTGTGTTTGTCTCCTATTCAGTGGGTTTATTACATTATTGTTGTTAAACAAGTTTATTGTTTGATTGAACTCCAATTGGCAATTCATTGGTGTGGGTATATACCACCTATTGTCATACTGAAAACCACCTTTGAAAAAGCTACAGCAAGTGGAGAAACACATCGGCGGTTTTCCCTCATCTGCAGGATTGGAATACCAGCCACCCACCAACCCAGTGCCCCCATCCACTGTCCATTTGGGATTCCCTATACATGACTTGTGCTACTCCACCAGGGACTACCAGCAGACACATATACCTCCAGGTACCATCTGCCTGTACTGGGGATCCAGTTGCCCTTATTACCCTCCAGTGGTCTATGAAGATCCTGCTACAACTGGGTGGACTTTCGAGATTCTACAGTCTAGCACAACCACTTCACAGATTCCTCCAGCGGCACCCACTTGGATACCGTGCGAATAGAGAGGACCTGTGATTCCTGTTTATCCCTACATTTCCTAAAAACATCAGTGATATTGGATACAATAATATCGGTTAAGTGCACTTACCAAAATTGGATTAAGAACCAACAAATCGAGACCACTGTGGCCTGGTTAACCATCCTGCCAGTGAGATTTCTTTCTTTTAACTATATATTTTTTATTGTTATGTCATATGTATGTATGTTAATGTATTGCTGTATCACTAACTAAAACTGGTTTCCATTCGTTGTAATTCAAGCGCTGCTATATTGTTTTTGTATCCAAGTACAGTGGGGATAGCAAATCCCACCGCACTTGAACGGCCTCCCAATATGCCCAGGGTCTGACTGGCAACTTTCAGACTGAAGACCAAACACAAGCAAGTGACCCGGCTGTTCTACCAGCGATTGCAATGTAAATAACTTTGGAGGCATGGTTTGTTTAATGGGGGTGTGGATTAAGTAGCTAATAAATTTATATGACAAATTGATAAAGAGCTATAGGCCCTTATTCTGATTGAACAACAAAGCTGCGATATTGGAACGCCGCCCAAACGAAGGTCTGCCCGCGTCACACATTGTCTCCCTGCACGCATGCGAACTGATGTTTTGCATAAACATCCATTTGCATATTGCGTGCGGGGCAGAAATCATTCAATGGTCACCGACCATCGAATGGTTTCTCTAGTGCTCGCAGATCTAAGACACTCTCTGGTGTCTAAGATCTGTGGGCTCCCTGTACGAGAAGCGGGCAGGCAGCTGCACGCACCTGCTGACGTCAGCTGCACGCACCTGCTTCACGGGTGAATCTCCATGGGAACGCCCAGCGTTTTCATGGGAACGCACATGAAACGCATGGCGTTCCCATGGGCACGACCATGGGCCGTTGCCCCATGCCCCCCACCCGCACTACTGTGTGTGAGCAGCCAGTTCACACAATGCCGCTGCACATGCGCATAAATGTTTATGCGCAGTTGCGAAACATCGCTCCCCTGTGCATTCGCACAGCAATTAGATCAGAATGACCCCCATAGTGTAAAATTGTTTTAAAATAATTAATAATATATGACTTCCTTCCTTTTATATCAAGGGGGTAACGTCAGCTTATCTAAATATATTTTGGGGTAAAAGTTAAAAAAGTTCCATGACCTCTGGTGTAGGATATATAGATCCTGTGCAGAAAATGTAGTTGTACACCAGATATGGAATGATGATAGAAGAAAGATCAGACTAGATGGGCCAAGTGGGCAGACTAGATGGGCCAAGTGGGCAGACTAGATGGGCCAAGTGGTTCTTATCTGCCATCAAATTCTATGTTTCTATGTTTCTACGTTTCAGTCGTGCTCTGGAGTGAATTGGGGATAGATAATGTGAGTAGAATAAAGAGGCTGTAGTAGTTGGTAGTAGTAGTTAGAGATATAATAAAATGATGAGGGTTAATGAGAATTTTTCTGGCATCTAGGGTAAGAAAAATGCCTATTTATCATTAGGACTTTGAGATGCTGGATGCAAGGAAGGATTAAGAATGGGGCGACGGGTGGTCGCTCCGGGGCCCACACACATCAGAGGCCCCCACATCGTCCCTGCAGTGGCGGGTCGGGCAGCATGGGATGGGCAGGGGGTCCCTGCAGCAGCTGGGCACTGCAGTCAGCAGTGGGTTCCCTGTGGAGGATGGGAAGTCAGCGACGGGGTCTCTGTGGAGGATGGGAAGTCAGTGGCGGGGTCCATGCGCCAGATGGGAACTAGTAGTGCTACTAGTTCCCATCTGCCGAAGGGACCCCACCGCTGACTGCCCATCCGCTGCATGGAACCCGCTGCGGTGGTGCACTGATCCCCGCTGTACACATCCCCGCTGCACGGATCTCCACTGCCCAGGTACCACCAGCCTCCATGGGGGGGGGGGGGGGGGGCACCAAAATGTTGTTGTCCAGGGCCCCCAAAGTTCTCAAACTGGCCCTAACTGGATGTCAGGAATAAAGCAGAGGTGAGCTCAAGACATTGGATTCCGGAGATTGTGTTCTTCTTGATGGTGAAAGAGATCCAGGAGAAGGTGGTGATTCTTGGAAGTTCTGTTTGGACGTGTTGAGCTCAGGGTACTGTGGAGACATACATACAGTATATAGATAGCGGCTGTCACTGATCCACTGTTTCACGCACTCACTAAAACTTGGCACCATGTGTCAATGTCACCTTAGGACACTGGCCCTGATGCTGAGGGTGTATTAACCTTAGGGGGTAATAAAACAGAAATATGTCGACATACATATTTATCCAGCAACTTATCAATAAATCTATGTTATATTACATTTGTTTCCTTAATTATCCTAATACTGCAGAAGACATTGCTTGTTGTACAGGTCCCTCGTTAAGGGCGCGTATAATGTAAGGCCTAAACTTTGCCCCAATTCGCAGGAATTTATCTTATGCAGAATCCATTTTGTCACCATGACTAAGCAAACATGATCTTAAAATGGCGTATGGATTGAAATATGCTTTATAACTGTCATATGTAATAGTTGAATCCTTGATAGAAGTAGTTTAGATTTTTTCTAAATTTAATAGGATTAAGAATGGGATTTGGAAAGGACAGGATGAAGGGGGCAGACAGCAAATCTGCGAATAACAAGATAAGGGGTACAAATGCGTAGATCCCAAGGCCACAGAGGCAACCATACCAGGTTCCTTTTTGGGAATAGGAGAAGGTGTGAATTAATGACAGCATTATGACTGAAGACGAGGATGGCGAATAAGACTCAATACTTATGAGCAGGGGCGCTGGAACGTTTTTAGGTTGGGGGGGGCAAGATATAATCTCATTTTGGCGCCCCCTAAATTGCTATATGTTACCCCCGGGCACTATACACACTGGCAGCGGCATATACACGTGGGCATTATACACCGGGCAGCGGCATATATGCATGGGCATTATACACAGGGCAGCGGCATATATGCGTGGGCATTATACACAAGGCAGCGGCATATATGCGTGGGCATTATACACAAGGCAGCGGCATTTACGCATGGGCATTATACACAGGGCAGCGGCATTTACGCATGGGCATTATACACAGGGCAGCGGCATATACACGTGGGCATTATACACTGGGCAGCGGCATATATGCATGGGCATTATACACAGGGCAGCGGCATATATGCGTGGGCATTATACACAAGGCAGCGGCATATATGCATGGGCATTATACACAGGGCAGCGGCATATATGCGTGGGCATTATACACAAGGCAGCGGCATTTACGCATGGGCATTATACACAGGGCAGCGGCATATATGCATGGGCATTATACACAGGGCAGCGGCATTTACGCATGGGCATTATACACAGGGCAGCGGCATATACACGTGGGCATTATACACAAGGCAGCGGCATTTACGCATGGGCATTATACACAGGGCAGCGGCATTTACGCATGGGCATTATACACAGGGCAGCGGCATATACACATGGGCATTATACACAAGGCAGCGGCATATATGCGTGGGCATTACACACAAGGCAGCCTAGCCTAGCCGCCTCTCAGTGCGTGGCCGGCGGTGCTAATACTCGGGGAGGTCAGCGGGGGTCACAGACCTCTCCGCGCTCCCTCTGTCACCTGGCTGTGGCAGTCCCCGGCGTCGCGTCTCCTCACGCTGCTGGAGGTCAGCGGGGGTCACAGACCTCTCCGCGCTCCCTCTGTCACCTGGCTGCGGCAGTCCCCGGCGCCGCGTCTCCTCACGCTGCTGGAGGTCGGCGGGGGTCACGCTGACGTCCCCGCTCTGCCGCTCAGCCTCCCTCTCTCCGTCCCCTCTCTGCCATTAACCCCTTCTCTCCTGGGGCTTACATAGGCGGACGGGCAGGGGCTGGATCAAGATTAATCAGCCGCCCGCCCGCACAGCTTGTTTAGCGCCTCAGTAATTTTGGGGGGGCAAGCTGCCCCCTCGCCCCCCCGTTCTGGCGCCACTGCTTATGAGTAATTAAATAATTAAAGTGAATAAAGATATGAATATTGGAGAAAGATAGGGAGTGGTGAGGCAGTTGAGGAAGAAGAGGCAAATATGTGGAGAAGAGGCTGGAGCTGTCGGGTAACGTATGGATAAGGTGTCTGGCAGATTGCTGTCCCTGTTAGGTTTCCATTTTGATTTAGAATTATTATTAAAGTACAGATGGAACTCCTCTAATGCTAGACAGACTCTCGCAAGAACGTCCCCGCTGGCAAGAGCCGGCGGAGAGGGACTCCATCAAACTGGGGCGCGCGTGCGTCTCACGCACATGCGCGTCCCAGTCTCTTGGTCGCTGGGTGGTGGGCCCCTGCCCTTTTCCGCTTCAGGGAGATGGGCAGGGTTAGGGGGGGTGGTCGTGGGCAGCAAGGGGGACCATAGGTGGCGGCAAGGGAGGTGGCGGACTGCAGCGGGGAGCTCTGTTGCCATGGGGTGTGTGAGCGTCTCGTGCGGGCATGCCCCCCTGGATGGAGCTGGCGGCTGGCGGGCGCTGGCGATGAAAAGCGCTCCATCTGTATTAGCTAATTAGCTTTATGTTTCTTGTGTTAGTCTGCATTTGCTAATACATGTAATCAAGCTATCTCTTAAGTAAAGCATTGTTATTCAATTTTACAAGTTTGTGTTGCCGTTAAATTATTTCAGCGTTTGCCGTTATATTTAAGGGTTATAAAGTACTTAGATGTACACTTTTTCAGGGGAGATATATTAAACCTTCTAAAGAGGTCTAGTGGAGCTATAATTTATCAAGAACATTCTTTACAACACCAGCTACTGCAGAAGGTAATTGGTTGCTACGGGTAACGTCTGTAATTCTGGTTTTATACATACAGTAGCTGCTTTAGGGTCAGATGTATCAAGCTTCAAAAAGTGATAAAATGGAGAGTGATAAACCAGCAACCAATCAGCTCCTATCTGTCATTTTTCAAACCCAGCCTGTAAGATGACAGGTAGGAGCTGATTGGCTGGTTATCACTCTCCGTTTTTATCACTTTGTGAAGCTTGATACAGATGGCGCCGGCCTTATTATTGCCGCCTATGGCGATGTTTCCGACACACGCCATGGCGCATACATGTAGCGAATCGCCGTGGCGCTTCACGACGAGTGCAATATCACAGACCAACCACCAGATGTCACTTTTAAAAACCTCATTTGCGCATGCGTAAGATTTGTGCTTCAGCGCGTGCATGATGCGCAGGAATTACATGAACTTTATTATACGATGAGCACCTCTCTAATGCCGCTGGCACGAGCGTGATCCAGTCTCTTCAGCCGAGAGTGCATCATGCTGATGCGGACAGAGAGTGTCGTACATGTACGTCATGGCCGGGAGGTACTTCCCGACACATGACGTACATGTACGTCATGGCTTCTAACTGTCACTGCGTCTATAGACGCAGTGACAGTTAGGAGATGTAGCCGCACAGAGGCTAATGCGTAACATCAAACACCGTACTGTAGTTCTAAAGGTTGTACGACACGGACGCTATGCGTCTCAGTATACAGTACAGTATTGTTCTAAAGGCGGTCACAATATTGGAAACTTGGTCACAATATGGTTTTGCAGCATTACGCATGACGCTCGAGCTAACGGGACGCTCGAGCTAATGAGACGCTCGAGCTAATGAGACGCTCGAGCAGCAACGACGGTATCCGCTCCCCGTCGCTAGGCCCTGCTTTCCCCGTCAGCTCCTGACTGTTAAGCTACAGGCTGGGTGTAGAATCAGTCATGGTAGTATAGTAGTCATTACACTGTACAGTTCTTGGCTGTAGTGTAGTGGTTATCTGCATGGTGTTTCACGCCGGAGACCCGTGTTCGATTACGGCGTTAAACCTTTAATATTATAGTATCAAATTTTACAGTTTTAACTAAGATATAATTATTGACAATATACTGTGTGATTAAAATATAATTATTTATATTTACAGTATAGTATTACATTTTACAGTATATTGTATAAGTAATTTATTACAGTATATAAAAACTACTGATAAACTACTGATAAACTACTGTACCCACTACTCAGCGGCGGGCGCACAGAATGGGACGCTGTTCCGCACAGGACGCACGGCGCATAGCACGCACGGCGCATAGCACGCACGGCGCATAGGACGCACGGCGCACACGCTAATGCAGTGTACTGTAGGCGCCATTATCTGTATCGCTAGTATCTGTTCAGTACAGTATGTCGGACACTGGCAGAGTCAGGAGGGCAAGGCCCTTTGGCAGAGGGGAGCTCCTCACCCTGGTGGCTTGGCGGGACAGGCTCCTGGTCTCTAATCGGGAGATTGTGGAGGCCTACCAGGGGGCCCGTCAAGCCATCAGGGTGAGGTTCCATAGAGACAGGCCAGTTAGGAGCCTCCAGAGGAGATGGTCCGACCTGGTCCGTCGGGACCCTCAACTGCTGCACTCCCTCAGGCAAAGTAAGTACTGTACATACTGTACCTGTACAATGTTGAGTGCTATTGTATACAGTATTTTTTTACTTGTTGCCATGGTGGATTTTACAGTATACTGTACCTGTATTTTTTTTTAATGTGCTGATTGCTGTACAACTGTTCAGGTAGATTTTACAGAACTTGCTATTAGAATTAGAATTTAGAATTAGGGGGTGTGTCATTCTCCACCTGAAGGGTGTGTCTACAGTACTTCCATACAGTACACTACTGTACTGTACATGGAGATACTGTATTGTGTGGGGGGGGGGGGGGCGCTGACCTGGACAGAGAGGTTTTTTGGACCGGGTCTGAGAGCGCCAGAGTCAGCTGTTCAGCAGTGGTATTGATACAGATTTGGGGGGAGCAGTATTAGACAGGTCCTTCTGAGCATTGTTCCGCTCTCCAACTCCAGGGCCTGGACCCCACTTCTTACATTCCCATTCCTGCAGCCACCAGACCTGGTTTCCAGCCCATGGTTGGGGTGATGTCAACATGTTAACCCCCGGAATCCATGGCAGATCATGTACTGTACAGTAAATTCTTTGCAATGAGCATGTTAATCCCTTCCAGAGTGTGCAACACCTGGAAGACCAGGTTCATCCCATGGCAACGAGCATGTTAACCCCCTAATATGCAATGAGCATTATAGTGTGTGTAGTAATGGGTAATGGACATTATGGAATGTGGTAAAATACTGTACATACTGTACTGTAATACAGTAGGTACTGTACAGTATTTTGGTGTACAGTATGGCATAATGTGTAGGACTAATGAGAGAGAGATGGAGATTGCTGCTACAGTACTGTGCAGTATTTCAGGGAGTCTCCTGCTGAAGAGGGAAGGCAACTACTGTATGCTGTACAGTACATGCTTGTTGCCATGGGTGATTTCCTACAGCATTGGTTTTCATGACATACTGTACAGTACTGTACAGTAAATTGTGGGCCCTTACAAACTTTTGATATGGGGCCTACAAATACTGTATCTGCAGTAATTACAGTATGCCTTACGCACTGTATTTCTTATTTTTCCAGGTATCAGCAGGATGACGCTGCGGGAGAGACAGCACCGCCACTGTAAGTACAGTACAGTATACTGTATACAGTACAGAGCGGAACATTGCATATTGACTTTCAAACATGTGGGATACTGTACAGGACCACAGCATTTCATCCCTCCTGGAATGGGTCATTTTGGCAGGTACTGTACTGTACTGTACTGTACTGTTATGTACTGCACAGTACAGTATGTACTGTAGTGTTGATACAGTACCTTAACACATTGTACTTTATAGTAGTTTTTTTGTGTGCTTTTCCGCAGTCCCAGTGGATGTCGCAGCTCCAGAAAGCCTCCCAGCCGCCACCCAGGAGGAGAGGGCCACCTCTGCCCCCACCCAGCTGGGGGAGGAGTCTCTGAGCGCGGTTGGTAAGTATTGTACAGTATAACACCAGGGCTCTCACCATCTGTACCGGAAAAGTATTTTTGAACAGGCTCCAGCATGTACTGAGGCCCTTGTTCTTCTTCACTCTCTGACAAAATCCTTCTTGGATGGACAAACCCATGTGCACTGCAGGTGAGGCCGGTGTTACTGGACTTGCGCAGAGAGAATTACAGTATCTACTGTACAGTAGATTTGGGTGTGTCATTTTGCACTGCCTCGCCTGCTGTGCACATGGGTTTGTCCATCTACTGTGGGGAGGATTTTGTCAGAGAGTGAAGCAGAGTAAGGGCATCAGTTCCTGCTGGAGCCTGTTCAAAAATACCCCTGCTTGCACGATACACCCTCTTTATTTTGTCCTTTTTTTTTTTGACATTTGCAGCTCCAGAAAGCCTCCCAGCCGCCACCCAGGAGGAGAGGGCCACCTCTGCCCCCACCCAGCTGGAGGAGGAGTCTCTGAGCGCGGTTGGTAAGTATTGTACAGTATAACACCAGGGCTCTCACCATCTGTACCGGAAAAGTATTTTTGAACAGGCTCCAGCATGTACTGAGGCCCTTGTTCTTCTTCACTCTCTGACAAAATCCTTCTTGGATGGACAAACCCATGTGCACTGCAGGTGAGGCCGGTGTTACTGGACTTGCGCAGAGAGAATTACAGTATCTACTGTACAGTAGATTTGGGTGTGTCATTTTGCACTGCCTCGCCTGCTGTGCACATGGGTTTGTCCATCTACTGTGGGGAGGATTTTGTCAGAGAGTGAAGCAGAGTAAGGGCATCAGTTCCTGC
Organism: Crinia signifera; assembly: GCF_055691185.1. Taxonomy (NCBI): domain Eukaryota; kingdom Metazoa; phylum Chordata; class Amphibia; order Anura; family Myobatrachidae; genus Crinia; species Crinia signifera. The sequence continues at coordinate 116,848,144 of NC_139225.1, forward strand.
TGGAGCCTGTTCAAAAATACCCCTGCTTGCACGATACACCCTCTTTATTTTGTCCTTTTTTTTTTTGACATTTGCAGCTCCAGAAAGCCTCCCAGCCGCCACCCAGGAGGAGAGGGCCACCTCTGCCCCCACCCAGCTGGAGGAGGAGTCTCTGAGCGCGGTTGGTAAGTATTGTACAGTATAACACCAGGGCTCTCACCATCTGTACCGGAAAAGTATTTTTGAACAGGCTCCAGCATGTACTGAGGCCCTTGTTCTTCTTCACTCTCTGACAAAATCCTTCTTGGATGGACAAACCCATGTGCACTGCAGGTGAGGCCGGTGTTACTGGACTTGCGCAGAGAGAATTACAGTATCTACTGTACAGTAGATTTGGGTGTGTCATTTTGCACTGCCTCGCCTGCTGTGCACATGGGTTTGTCCATCTACTGTGGGGAGGATTTTGTCAGAGAGTGAAGCAGAGTAAGGGCATCAGTTCCTGCTGGAGCCTGTTCAAAAATACCCCTGCTTGCACGATACACCCTCTTTATTTTGTCCTTTTTTTTTTTGACATTTGCAGCTCCAGAAAGCCTCCCAGCCGCCACCCAGGAGGAGAGGGCCACCTCTGCCCCCACCCAGCTGGAGGAGGAGTCTCTGAGCGCGGTTGGTAAGTATTGTACAGTATAACACCAGGGCTCTCACCATCTGTACCGGAAAAGTATTTTTGAACAGGCTCCAGCATGTACTGAGGCCCTTGTTCTTCTTCACTCTCTGACAAAATCCTTCTTGGATGGACAAACCCATGTGCACTGCAGGTGAGGCCGGTGTTACTGGACTTGCGCAGAGAGAATTACAGTATCTACTGTACAGTAGATTTGGGTGTGTCATTTTGCACTGCCTCGCCTGCTGTGCACATGGGTTTGTCCATCTACTGTGGGGAGGATTTTGTCAGAGAGTGAAGCAGAGTAAGGGCATCAGTTCCTGCTGGAGCCTGTTCAAAAATACCCCTGCTTGCACGATACACCCTCTTTATTTTGTCCTTTTTTTTTTTGACATTTGCAGCTCCAGAAAGCCTCCCAGCCGCCACCCAGGAGGAGAGGGCCACCTCTGCCCCCACCCAGCTGGAGGAGGAGTCTCTGAGCGCGGTTGGTAAGTATTGTACAGTATAACACCAGGGCTCTCACCATCTGTACCGGAAAAGTATTTTTGAACAGGCTCCAGCATGTACTGAGGCCCTTGTTCTTCTTCACTCTCTGACAAAATCCTTCTTGGATGGACAAACCCATGTGCACTGCAGGTGAGGCCGGTGTTACTGGACTTGCGCAGAGAGAATTACAGTATCTACTGTACAGTAGATTTGGGTGTGTCATTTTGCACTGCCTCGCCTGCTGTGCACATGGGTTTGTCCATCTACTGTGGGGAGGATTTTGTCAGAGAGTGAAGCAGAGTAAGGGCATCAGTTCCTGCTGGAGCCTGTTCAAAAATACCCCTGCTTGCACGATACACCCTCTTTATTTTGTCCTTTTTTTTTTGACATTTGCAGCTCCAGAAAGCCTCCCAGCCGCCACCCAGGAGGAGAGGGCCACCTCTGCCCCCACCCAGCTGGAGGAGGAGTCTCTGAGCGCGGTTGGTAAGTATTGTACAGTATAACACCAGGGCTCTCACCATCTGTACCGGAACTAAACGTACTGTACTGTAAAGTAAATTCCCTTCTACTTTTAGAACTCCATAGAACGGTTGTGTCAAAGTCATGGCCCTCCAATTGTTGTGGAAGTACTGTACACATCCCACCCAGCATGCCATGCCACAGTTTTAACAATCCATCATACTGTACTGTATACAAAAAGTGGCATGCTGGGATGTGTACATATGTACTGTACAACCAGCAAAGGCCCAAAGGCTGCGTGACACTCAATGCAGTGCACCCCAAAGTGAATGCCTTCGCTGAACGGCATCTTCAGTTCCTCCAGAACCACCTGCACTTCCAACCACTTCAACAGCCAACCCCCACCTCCGCATCCCACAAAGCACCCCCTCCACCGGACCACTGTACTCACTGCCTGGCTCCTGGTCCTCCTGCTGCTCCACCTCATCCTCCTCTTCCTCCTCGGTGTCGAGGAGAACCGCCTCTTCTTCCCGGGTGTGGCCTAGTGATGCTGCATTAAAAAAAAAAAAAAAAACATTGTAAACGTACTGTACTGTACAGTAAATTCCCTTCTACTTTTAGAACTCCATAGAACGGTTGTGTCAAAGTCATGGCCCTCCAATTGTTGTGGAAGTACTGTACACATCCCACCCAGCATGCCATGCCACAGTTTTAACAATCCATCATACTGTACTGTATACAAAAAGTGGCATGCTGGGATGTGTACATATGTACTGTACAACCAGCAAAGGCCCAAAGGCTGCGTGACACTCAATGCAGTGCACCCCAAAGTGAATGCCTTCGCTGAACGGCATCTTCAGTTCCTCCAGAACCACCTGCACTTCCAACCACTTCAACAGCCAACCCCCACCTCCGCATCCCACAAAGCACCCCCTCCACCGGACCACTGTACTCACTGCCTGGCTCCTGGTCCTCCTGCTGCTCCACCTCATCCTCCTCTTCCTCCTCGGTGTCGAGGGGAACCGCCTCTTCTTCCCGGGTGTGGCCTAGTAATGCTGCATTAAAAAAAAAAAAAAAAAACATTGTAAACGTACTGTACTGTACAGTAAATTCCCTTCTACTTTTAGAACTCCATAGAACGGTTGTGTCAAAGTCATGGCCCTCCAATTGTTGTGGAAGTACTGTACACATCCCACCCAGCATGCCATGCCACAGTTTTAACAATCCATCATACTGTACTGTATACAAAAAGTGGCATGCTGGGATGTGTACATATGTACTGTACAACCAGCAAAGGCCCAAAGGCTGCGTGACACTCAATGCAGTGCACCCCAAAGTGAATGCCTTCGCTGAACGGCATCTTCAGTTCCTCCAGAACCACCTGCACTTCCAACCACTTCAACAGCCAACCCCCACCTCCGCATCCATAGGCGTGCGCAAGGGGGGTGCCGGGGGTGCACAGGCACCTCCTAATCATAGCTGAGGGATGGGGCTTTCCAACGAGCCCAGCCCCGTGTCTCTAGCCCCCTGGGAACCGGAGATACTGCCAGGCAAAGCTGGAACGTTTTCCCTATAGGATAACATGGGACCCGCTAATTCCGACCCCCACCCAGTTCAATGGCTGCCAATTCCCCCTTCGGCATCACTGAAGCTCGAGGTTGATTTCAGTCGAACCCAAATCGCTGGGCCTTCAATCTGATACCAGGCGGATCCATATGGATTATTTGATTCCAGGGATATTGAGGTTAAACCGTTTTTTTTTGTTTGTTTGTATGTGTGTGTGTGTGTGTGTGTACACTATGTGTGCGGGCGGGCATTTGCCCCTGGGCACTTGGGGTACAAGTGTCCCGTGCCCGCTACAGCCTCCTTCCCTTTTGAGCGGCTGACCAGATGCTGCCTGCCGCTGACAGGTAAAGTAGCTTCAGTGTGCGGCGTGCAGCATCCGGCCAGCGGCTCAAAAGGGAAGGAGGCTGCGGCTCCGGTGGGCATCTTATAAGAAGAGTGCAGAGCGCTACCCGTAAGTGCGGATTCACGGGAGCACTGGTGTGCAATGCGCACCCCCAGCAATGAGCATGAAACTCCCCTTGTCAATGAGCATTTAACCACCCCCTTCCCAGGGAGCATGTGACTTCTGGCAAAGAACATTTCACATCCCCCCCCATGGCATAATCTGTAATGGCCATCACAGTCTGAGGCGTAACGTGTAATGGGCATCATGGTGTGAGGCGTAACATGTAATGGGAATTACACGTACAACGTGTAATGGGCATTATGGAATGTGGTATACTATGTACAGTAATGGCTGTGTGATGTGTAATATGCATGTAAGTATGTGTTAATTTTTGGCGCGCGCCTTCGACGTGCACAGTCCCTATTGTCCCTGTTTTAATAATATTTTTTTTTAAGCCCTAACATAATGTGTAATGGGCATTACGGTGTGTGGCATGTGTGATGGGCATTATTGTGCGTGACATTATATCTAGTGTGTTTCATTATGTGTAATAATAGGAGATGATGAACACGCCCAGTAGATAGTGATGGACACGCCCCCTCCAATGGTGCACCCCCTAATAAAACGGGCTGCGCACGCCTATGTCCGCATCCCACAAAGCACCCCCTCCACCGGACCACTGTACTCACTGCCTGGCTCCTGGTCCTCCTGCTGCTCCACCTCATCCTCCTCTTCCTTCCTACAGTACACCGCATTGTTGATCCCTATTCACACACAGCCCCAATTGTTTATGGTGTACTGTACAGTACATGTACTGTAGGGTGTGGATTGAAATGTCGAATGACATAATGTCGAATGTCAAAATGTCGACACCACAATGTCAAATGTGTAAAAATGTCGACATGGGTTAATGTCGACATTTCAAAAATGTCGACTGCCATAATGTTGACTGGGGTTATGTCGAATTGCTCTTTTGGGTTTTTTTTGGCCCGAAATGTCAACAGTGTCGACATGGACACTATTGACATAGTGAATCGGACCCTCGCATCGCTCGCTTCGCTCGCGATGCTTAGGGCATTTTTACACATTTGACATTGTGGTGTCGACATTTTGACATTCGACATTATGTCATTCGACATTATGACCGCATCCCGTACTGTGAAAGTGCGCCGTTGATATGGTCTGCTGCCCAGGGCCCACACAGACCATATCGACGGTGCTCTCTAGAGCCGCCAACCCCCCCTCCCTGTACCCCCCTCGGTACAGTACTGTGCTTACAGCGCCTGATGGCCTGAAGTCTCTCAGGATCCCTCCTGACCAGGTCACTCCAGCGCCGCTCTAAGGAGCGGATAGACCGCTGACGGCCAGTGTCCCTAAGGATAGCCCTGCGGGTCTTTCTGTAGGCCTTCATTTTCTCCTTGTTGCTGGAGAGAGTCCTGTCTCTCCAGCGCACAAGGTGCCTCAGCTCCCGGGTGCTGTACGGGCCCTCTCTGCGCTCCGCCATTGTACTGTACAATGCAGTGGTGCACAGCATACAGTACAATAAAGCACAGGTGACGCAAAATTTCGGCGCGGGGGTCCTAGACACATGACTTTCATCATGCGCCCAAAACTTTATTTAAAAGAGTTTGGAGATACTAAATCGCTAGGACATACTGTACTGTATAGTTTTATTAAATATCATTCTACAAAATACTGTACACACTGTATTCCAATAGAAAAAACCCTGAGGATGGCCCGCCAGCTCTGGAAGCACGTCTGGCACGGCCCGCCCCTTCGTGGATTCTTTGCTCTGCAGGAGATGTTGAAGTGTAATGACCTGTATTAGCCGACCCCCTCCACCCCTGGGGGGAGGGGAGGAGGCGCTTGACTTCATTACTCCTTGCAAGAGACAATACAGTATTGCAGCGTGTGAAATAGGGCTTTCTTAAACCAGTCACCCCCGGCAAACCTCGCACTGGACGCTTCAACTCATACTGTAACTCTTGGTCCTCGCGGAGGTTCAGTCGCATTAGCGGCTAAATCTCCCGAGTGTACTATCTAGATTCGGACGCAGATGCGCCTGAACCTCCGTGAAGTCTGGTCTGTCAGGACTCGGCTTGTGAATCCTTCAGTACACATTTAGTGGTCTACGCTAGCTTTATTGATTACTGTGCATTTATAAATAAATAAATGAATGAATGAATAAATAAATAAACATCAAAATTATCTTACAACCCCCTCCCCTCCGTAATCGAACTCGGGCCTCCTGCTTGGATTGCCGCGCAGCTAACCACTAGACTACTGCACGGTCATGTAAACCGTGGCAGGAGGAGGAGGAGCAGCAGTTGTGATGGCAAAACCAGTACCCCTGCAGCCTCTGAGACGCCCCCCTGGCGAGAACCCCGAGGACGGCACGGCCCGCCCCTTCGTGGATTCTTTGCTCTGCAGGAGATGTTGAAGTGTAATGACCTGTATTAGCCGACCCCCTCCACCCCTGGGGGGAGGGGAGGAGGCGCTTGACTTCATTACTCCTTGCAAGAGACAATACAGTATTGCAGCGTGTGAAATAGGGCTTTCTTAAACCAGTCACCCCCGGCAAACCTCGCACTGGACGCTTCAACTCATACTGTAACTCTTGGTCCTCGCGGAGGTTCAGTCGCATTAGCGGCTAAATCTCCCGAGTGTACTATCTAGATTCGGACGCAGATGCGCCTGAACCTCCGTGAAGTCTGGTCTGTCAGGACTCGGCTTGTGAATCCTTCAGTACACATTTAGTGGTCTACGCTAGCTTTATTGATTACTGTGCATTTATAAATAAATAAATGAATGAATGAATAAATAAATAAACATCAAAATTATCTTACAACCCCCTCCCCTCCGTAATCGAACTCGGGCCTCCTGCTTGGATTGCCGCGCAGCTAACCACTAGACTACTGCACGGTCATGTAAACCGTGGCAGGAGGAGGAGGAGCAGCAGTTGTGATGGCAAAACCAGTACCCCTGCAGCCTCTGAGACGCCCCCCTGGCGAGAACCCCGAGGACGGCACGGCCCGCCCCTTCGTGGATTCTTTGCTCTGCAGGAGATGTTGAAGTGTAATGACCTGTATTAGCCGACCCCCTCCACCCCTGGGGGGAGGGGAGGAGGCGCTTGACTTCATTACTCCTTGCAAGAGACAATACAGTATTGCAGCGTGTGAAATAGGGCTTTCTTAAACCAGTCACCCCCGGCAAACCTCGCACTGGACGCTTCAACTCATACTGTAACTCTTGGTCCTCGCGGAGGTTCAGTCGCATTAGCGGCTAAATCTCCCGAGTGTACTATCTAGATTCGGACGCAGATGCGCCTGAACCTCCGTGAAGTCTGGTCTGTCAGGACTCGGCTTGTGAATCCTTCAGTACACATTTAGTGGTCTACGCTAGCTTTATTGATTACTGTGCATTTATAAATAAATAAATAAATAAATAAATAAATAAATGAATGAATAAATGAATAAATAAATAAATAAATAAATAAACATCAAAATTATCTTACAACCCCCTCCCCTCCGTAATCGAACTCGGGCCTCCTGCTTGGTTTGCCGCGCAGCTAACCACTAGACTACTGCACGGTCATGTAACCCGTGGCAGGATGTGATGGCAAAACCAGTACCCCTGCAGCCTCTGAGACGCCCCCCTTGCGAGAACCCCGAGGACGGCCCGCCAGCGTCTGATACCTGTAGTTCTTTCATGGATTGTCTGAGTTTGTCCTTTCATAGATTAGTGCTGTCATGTACTGTAGTACTGTACTTTATTTTAGCGCAAGTCGATACCGTCCAACTCTGGAAAGGCAGGAGGCACTTTGACTTCAGCGCCTCCTCCATTTGCTCACTTGTACTGTATTGTACGTTCACTAGTGTCTCATTTTAATTTACTTTACTGTACTGTACTGTACTTTATCATTTCCCACGAGCACCTCATCGTGCATGAGCGTCTAATCGCGCACGAGCTTCTCATACAGTATAGTAATACGGCGAATGGAGGAATCACTCCGACTGTATCTTGATGGAGCATTAGCCACCCAGTGGTGGCAGATTGTATTACATGGCGAGCAACCATGTCGCTTGGCGGACGCCAGCGCCATAAAAATATCGATGCGCCAGAACCTCCGCCATGGCGTCCAGGCGGCAATAATAAGGCCGGCGCCATCTGTACATCTGGCCCTTAGTAACAGCTGCCTTATACTTACATTGACAAATGTCTATAAATAGCATGAAGAGATTGACAAATGCTGTCAGAGCAAACATTTTTGCTTTCTGAGAATGCAATGCTGACGCCGGAAATGGCTGTTTGGCAAATCATAGCAACAACGTGGGTGTGTTTCTCTTTTGTGTAAAACCCCCCAAAAACAATGAGAATAAACAGAATTATATTAACGAATATTTGCAAATCCGATAAAATATGTAATTGTATTGTATTGTATTCAACAAACAACCGTTTCATCCCATTTTCTTCATTGTTGGATTATATACCACACGTGTTCCAGGAAACTAGGTCTTTAGTGGTGTTAATGGATTTCTTTGGTGGAGGTTACGACAAATTGATCCCACACAGCAAACTCGATAGGAATGGATTTTTTGAAGGAGGGGAGTAGGACAGAAGGGAGGGAAATGAATCAAACGCAGCAGAGTGGAGGCAGAGAGCATGTCAGGAGCTAGCTGGCTACAGGATATCTTCTTCCTGTAGGTATTGATCATCTGTCAGATGCTGTAGAGGAGAGCCCATTCATTACAGATCAAAGGCATTAGCTGAAGGAGTTATTCACTGACTTCTGCACTGTGTACACACACGTTTGCAATGGAACATAACCATTAGAGTGATTTGACAAATCTCACTGATAGAGCAAAAGCTATATGATAATGCATAAAAACTCTTGCAATGATCTGAAACACCTAGCAGCCAATCACAGTGTTGGTTGCTTCTAAAATTCTAAGGAGACTGCATTTTTCCTACGTCCATCGTTCTAATGAATAGTGCAAGGGATAATACTGTGCTCCTTCTTCCTGTTTGGAGAGAAACAATTACAGTCATTTTAATAAAGTTTATCCTACCTTCACAGGGGACACTGACATCTGCTATTACATTGGGGAATAGAGAGTGTTAGCTAGGAGTCGGCACTTTAGATTTTTAATTGATGTGATGCAGGCTCCTCCCCTCTACTTCCCCCCCAGACCTCAGTCTTAGAAAAAGTGCCAGAGGAGTCGGATCCCTGGTACTTGGTCTCCTCAAGGAGGCTGAGTTTAGTTTAATATGTTACAGATTGACACAGGCAGACAATTGCCGTTGTCTGCCTGCGCTGTGGGATGCCCCTGATGGGTCCAGTCACCACCGCCTGCGGTAAGTTTCTGGTGACCGGGGACACACCACAACTGCACGCGGTTCACATCCGGGTCCACAGCACACGCCACACGCAGATTAGGGGACCAGGCTGGAAGCGTTCAGAGGTGCTAGTGTGGTGGCGGTCAGTCATCGGACTGACCGGCTGAAGAAACCTCATTTGAAACTCGTGGTGCTGTACACAGCGCGCGCGACTTCTGAACCAGGAAGCGCACGCTGCGCACCTCCCGGAGCCATCTTACCCACGAGGTTTCTCCACGGACGTCTCCGGGCCTCTACAGCCACAGCAGACTGCTCCAGCGCTTCACCTTACTGCTCTCAAACACTGTAAGTGCTCTTGCATTGCAGGTGGAGGTGTTTACGACTTGTGAGTCGGTGAGTGGGTTAATCTGGGGATTGGGGACTCCTCTCCTCTGCTTAACTTCTACTTAACCTTGTAAGTGTTAGGAGCTGCACGGGCAGCACCTGCGCTCGCCCGGCAGCCTCCTCTGTAGTCCCGGCGGTTGCTGCGTTGCCAGGACGCCGTCGCGTCATCAGCCGGATACTTCCGGCAGACGGAGACGGGCGCCCGGCAACTAGGAGACATCCCCTTCCTCCCCTGCCGCAGCGGTTGCCTAGGCGACGGGGGACGCCTGGCGGCCGCAGGGAGGAAGGGGTGTACATGACGCCGCACGCCACGTCAGCTTAGCGCTCTGGCGCGCTATTTAAACTGCTGCACCAGTACACTCAGATGCCGGCTATAGCTTTGGAGTTCGTGTCTCTGAGTGTTTCCGGTTCCAGGTCCTTGCACAGCGTTATTCCTGTCTCCAGTGGACTTGTCCTAGCTGCCTCCTGGATCCTTGTTCCCTTCTGGTCGCAGATCCCCTCAGTCTTTTCCACTCCCTGTCTCTCTTTGCTTGTCATTCCTTTATTGTACCATCATTCTGTGTATTGTTACACCTGTCAGCGTTTATAGTTTTGTGTCATCATTCTGTGTATTGTTACACCGGTCAGCATTTATAGTATTGTGTCATCATTCTGTGTATTGTTACACCTGTCAGCGTTTATAGTCATCATGTGTCATCATTCTGTGTATTGTTACACCTGTCAGTATTTCTTATTTGGTCCATCCTGTGTATTGTTACACCCGGCAGTTTGGGTTATTGGATCAGCTATTGTGTATTGTTACACCTCTAGGCTACAGCATTTGCAGAGGGAGTTCCAGCTTAGAGTGTTATCCACTGACACCCTCCTCCATAGGGCAGGGGTAGTTCTCGCCTCTGGTTTTCTTAGATAGTGTTCCCCTTGTTTTCCTCTGGCCTTGGCGGCTGCGTTGTCACTAGTAAGACCAGGTGGCATCGGGGTGGGAGCCTGACTAACGGGCTCCCACGAACGCGGCTATTATTGGTGAAGGTTAGCTTAGCACGCACCCGCCAACTCCAATAGGTGACAACGGAGTTAGGGTTGGCGAGATCTCCCGTGTCCCTAACATTATAGCCGGCCCATACTTCACCTCCACTTCCCGGGCTTTGGTTCGGCGGTCATGGATCCAGCCCAGCAGGCCGCTAGTCACGCTTTGGCAGGACAGATGCATACCCTGACACAAGAGCTCCAGAAATTGACCCTCCGGGTGAACTCACAAGAGGAACGGGTAGGGGTCTTATCCTCTTCCAGAAACCCTGAACCCAAGTTGAGTCTCCCAGACCGGTTTTCCGGGGAGCGTTCCCAGTTTTTTAATTTTAGAGAGTAATGTAAGCTTTACTTTAAACTCCGCCCGGCCTCATCTGGCTTAGAATCCCAGCGGGTGGGAATGGTTATCTCCCTATTACAGGGGGACCCACAGACCTGGGCTTTCGGCCTTCCCGCAAGCTCTGAGGCCCTTACCTCTGTGAATTCGTTCTTTTCGGCCATGGGCTTGCTGTATGATGACCCAGACCGTGCTGCTTCAGCTGAAGCCAACCTGAGGGCACTACGGCAGGGTCAGGGTAATGCAGAGGCTTATTGTACCCAGTTTAGGAGGTGGGCCATTGATTTAGTTTGGAATGACCCAGCACTCCGCAGCCAGTTTAGAATTGGTCTGTCGGAAACTCTCAAAGATGCATTGGTTCACTACCCTAGCCCGACCTCCCTTGATGAAATTATGGAATTAGCCATCAAGGTAGATCGGAGGTTCTGGGAACGTCAGAGGGAGAGGGAATCCGGGATATTTCCCTCATCCTCACTGGGGGAGACCTCTGAGGTTTCTGGTGACGAACCTATGCAGATTGGGGCCACTCGGTTGTCAGCTGCAGAAAAAAATCGCAGGAGACTGAAAGGTCTCTGTTTGTATTGTGGGGGTCAGGGTCATCATGCGGTGGTCTGCCCGTTAAAGGCGGGAAAAGACAGGGCCTAAGTGTTTTTGGGGAAACTCACTTGGGCCTATCCTGTTTTTCTCCCCTAGACTCGATTCTCATTCAGGTTTCTCTCACCTGTAAAGACCGCACCGTCAGTACCACTGCCTTTGTTGATTGCGGCGCAGCCGGCAATTTTATTGACAGGGGTCTGGTTCATTCACTGGGGCTCGAGCCCATTCCCTTGGTCAATGCTTTGTCGGTTTGCGGCCTAGATGGGCAGTCACTCTCCAACGGCAGTGTTACTGCTTGCACTCCTTCTCTTCAGCTGTCGGTGGGGGCTCTTCATTCTGAAGAGATTTCCTTCTTTTTGTTCCACTGTCCACTCACACCACTCGTCCTGGGGTTACCATGGCTTAGAAAGCACAATCCCAGTATTGATTGGACCACTGGGGAAATCACACGGTGGGGCTCCTCCTGTTCAGATCATTGTCTCTCTCTTCCTCTTCGTCTTGTCCTTCCCGTTTTTTCTTCCCTACCTTTACCCTACAGAGACTTTGCCGATGTGTTCTCCAAAAAAGAAGCTGATACGTTGCCCCCTCACCGCCCTTTTGATTGTGCCATAGACCTCGTCCCCGACGCCAGATTGCCCAAGGGACGTCTATATGCCCTTTCAGCACCTGAATCCCAGGCCATGGATTCATACATAAGTGAGAGTCTTGAAAAAGGGTTCATTCGTCCATCTAAGTCTCCCGTGGGCGCAGGGGTTTTTTTTGTAGAAAAAAAGGACGGATCGTTGCGTCCATGTATCGATTATCGGGCCTTGAACAAAATTACCATAAAAAATTCTTACCCGTTACCACTCATATCTGTTTTATTCGACCAAATCCGAGAGGCGAGAGTTTTTTCCAAGATCGACCTCAGAGGAGCATATAACCTCATTAGGATTAAGAAAGGAGATGAGTGGAAGACTGCCTTTAATACGCACTCGGGTCACTACGAATATCTTGTAATGCCGTTTGGCTTGGCCAATGCTCCTGCGGTATTTCAGGATTTTATCAATGAGGTCCTCCGTCCTTACCTGGGGTTATTTGCTGTTGTATACTTAGACGACATTTTGATTTTTTCTAAGTCACTTTCGGAGCATAGGCAACATGTCCGCATGATTCTTCAGAAGTTGCGTGAGAATCAACTATACGCTAAACTCGAAAAGTGCGAATTCGAAATTTCTCTAGTCTCTTTTCTGGGCTATGTCATTCTCCCAAGGGCTTTTCTATGGACCCCAGTAAGGTTCAGGCCATCATGTCCTGGGCTCGTCCTACTAACCTCAAGGCGATCCAAAGATTTTTAGGATTCTCTAATTATTATCGGAGATTCATCCGTTCTTTTTCTGACATTGTCGCCCCCATTATTGAGTTGACTCGCAAAGAAGCCAATCCGGAAGTTTGGTCCCCACAGGCCATCGAATCTTTTCATAAATTGAAAAAAGCTTTTTGTTCAGCTCCCGTCTTACATCACCCTGACCCCAGAAATCCTTTTCTTGTGGAGGTTGATGCCTCAGATGTAGGGGCCGGAGCTGTCCTTTCCCAGAAGGACATTCATGATCAGAAGATTCATCCTTGCGCCTTCTTCTCCCGTAAGTTCTCCACAGCCGAAAAGAACTATGATGGGCTTTCGAGGAATGGCGTCATTGGCTTGAAGGGGCCAAACACGTAATCACCGTAATCACCGACCACAAAAACTTAGCCTACATTGAGTCGGCCTAACGGCTAAATCCACGACAAGCTCGATGGGCATTGTTTTTTTACCAGGTTCCAGTTTATCATTACGTTCAGACCTGGGCCCAAGAATATCAAGGCCGATGCCCTATCTCGTAGTTTTCAGACTTGTCAGAGTGCTGAACTGGAAGATGCACCCATTGTCCCGTCCTCTGTCATTTTTGCAGGTCTCACTCAGGATTTGGCCTCCCGTGTTCTGGCTTCTCAGCCTTCAGCCCCGCAGGGGACTCCTCTTGATCGCCTGTTTGTCCCTAGACATCTCAGAGAGTTGGTCCTCAAGGACTTTCATTCCAGTAGGGTCACGGGACATACTGGCGTTACTAAGACCCTGGAACACTTGTCCAGAGCGGTTTGGTGGCCCACCATGAAACAAGACGTTTCTCTTTTTATCTCTTCTTGTCCTGTTTGTGCTCGGCATAAGTCTTCCAGATTATCGCCAGTGGGTACTCTCTTGCCATTATCCATTCCAGAAAGGCCATGGTCCCATATTTCTATGGACTTTATTGTCGACCTGCCTCCATCTTCCCGCTTCACCACCATTTGGGTCACCGTTGACCGCTTTAGCAAGATGGCACATTTTATACCTTTGCGTAAACTTCCCACAGCCAAAGAATTGGCACAGCTCTTTATCACTCATGTTTTCAGACTTCACGTCCTTCCCTTGGATATTGTTTCGGACAGGGGCTCTCAGTTTGTAGCCAGGTTCTGGAGAAGTTTTTGTTCTGGGTTGGGTATACAGGTCAGTCTTTCTTCTGGATATCACCCACAGTCCAACGGACAGACCGAAAGGGTCAATCAGGCCTTGGAGCAATATTTGCGCTGTTTTGTCTCCAAATGTCAGAGCAATTGGGCTGAGCTGGTACCTTTGGCCGAGTTTGCTTATAATAACTCCTACCACGTGGCTTCCAAGAGTTCGCCGTTTTTGTGCAATTTCGGGTTCCATCCCAAGTGCAATTCCTTTTTTGTTTCCAGGGAGTCTTCTCGGTCGCCCTGCTCCACGGTATCCCTCCTTAGGAGGTCATGGCGCAAGGTACACTTAGCTCTGAGACAGTCTTCTGCACGGTCTAAAGTTTTCTTTGACAGGCATAGGAGACCTTGTGTATTCCGAGTGGGGCAAAAAGTGTGGTTGTCAACCCGCCACATCAAGCTTCGCCAGAGATGCCCTAAATTGGGACCTAGGTTCATCGGTCCATTCCGGATCACTGCTCAGATTAACCCGGTGGCATTTAGGTTGCAGCTTCCCAGAGCGCTGCGAATCAATAATGTCTTTCACTGTTCCCTTCTCAAACCAGTCTCGATGACTTCTCAATCAGGGCCCACTCAGAAGCGTAAACCAGTCCTCGTTCAAGGGCATAAGGAATTCATAGTGGAACAGATATTAGACTCCAAGGTCGTTCGGGGTCAACTCAAATTTTTGGTCCACTGGAAGGGTTTCGGAGAAGAGGAAAGGTCTTGGGTACCTGAGCGATTTTTACATGCACCCAGGCTCAAAGCAGAGTTTTTTAAAACTTTCCCGTTCAAACCCGGGTCTAAGGGTTCGGTGACCCCTCCTCAAGGGGGGGGGGTACTGTTAGGAGCTGCACGGGCAGCACCTGTGCTCGCCCGGCAGCCTCCTCTGTAGTCCCGGCGGTTGCTGCGTTGCCAGGACGCCGTCGCGTCATCAGCCGGATACTTCCGGCAGACGGAGACGGGCGCCCGGCAACTAGGAGACAACCCCTTCCTCCCCTGCCGCAGCGGTTGCCTAGGCGACGGGGGACACCTGGCGGCCGCAGGGAGGAAGGGGTGTACGTGACGCCGCACGCCACGTCAGCTTAGCGCTCTGGCGCGCTATTTAAACTGCTGCACCAGTACACTCAGATGCCGGCTATAGCTTTGGAGTTCGTGTCTTTGAGTGTTTCCGGTTCCAGGTCCTTGCACAGCGTTATTCCTGTCTCCAGTGGACTTGTCCTAGCTGCCTCCTGGATCCTTGTTCCCTTCTGGTCGCAGATCCCCTCGTTCTCAGATAAGTTGGGAGTCTTTTCCACTCCCTGTCTCTCTTTGCTTGTCATTCCTTTATTGTACCATCATTCTGTGTATTGTTACACCTGTCAGCGTTTATAGTTTTGTGTCATCATTCTGTGTATTGTTACACCGGTCAGCATTTATAGTATTGTGTCATCATTCTGTGTATTGTTACACCTGTCAGCGTTTATAGTACTGTGTCATCATTCTGGGTATTGTTACACCTGTCAGTATTTCTTATTTGGTCCATCCTGTGTATTGTTACACCCGGCAGTTTGGGTTATTGGATCAGCTATTGTGTATTGTTACACCTCTAGGCTACAGCATTTGCCGAGGGAGTTCCAGCTTAGAGTGTTATCCACTGACACCCTCCTCCATAGGGCAGGGGTAGTTCTCGCCTCTGGTTTTCTTAGATAGTGTTCCCCTTGTTTTCCTCTGGCCTTGTCGGCTGCATTGTCACTAGTAAGACCAGGTGGCATCGGGGTGGGAGCCTGACTAACGGGCTCCCACGAACGCGGCTATTATTGGTGAAGGTTAGCTTAGCACGCACCCGCCAACTCCAATAGGTGACAACGGAGTTAGGGTTGGCGAGATCTCCCGTGTCCCTAACAGTAAGTGTGGTGTGCAAGCATAGCACTTGCTATGATAGTGTACCCCGTACACAAGGGCCCACCCCAGCACCTGGCTCTGCAGAAGGTTATAGCTTGTTTTCTGTTCTGTCAGCTCTGGCTACTGAATTAACTCAATCACCCGTTTTTTTACAACAGCTCTGCCAGCAAATCCAGATGAACAACTAATTTTCCTTGCAGCAATAGACAAATTATTACAAGCAAGGGTTATCATTCTAGTTCCAGAAGGGCTTCGGGAGACTGGCTTCTATTCAAGTCTTTTTGTTGTCCTGAAGCCAGCCGGTACAGTACAACCCATTTTAAACCTGAAAAACTTAAACAACTTCATCGTTTACAGGAAATTCAAAATGGAGTAATTGCGGTCAGTAATTGCATGTCTAGAACCAGCAGAATTCCTTATATTACTAGATATAAAGGATGCCTAACTGCATGTAGCCAACTGGGACCAGCATCAGAAATTTCTCAGATTTGCAGGGCATGACAGGCACTTCCAATTTTGAGCCCTCCCTTTTGGTCTCTCATCCGCTCCTCGGATCTTTACAAAAGTGATGGCCTACATGATGTCAACATTGAGGTTACAGGGAATCTCAATGGTCCCCTACCTAGATGACCTTTTGATAAAAGCGTCTTGAACAGCGCAACTGCAACAACATGCACATCAAACCTGCCAAATCCTCATCCAGTTTGGATGGATCCTGAACTTCAGGAAGTCTCAACTGTTACCCTCTCAGAGGCTGTTGTTTTTTGGATTAATCCTAGATACAGTTCAGGAAAGAGTTTTTCTACCTCTAGACAAGAATCAGTCCTTGCAGGAATTGGTCAGACAGGTTTTACAGGAGCAAAGGTATTGGTTCATCTCTGCACTCGGCTCAGGAAAAATGGTGGCACCTTTCGAAGCCATTCCATTTGGTCAGTTCCATTCTTGGACCTTCCACCTAGATGTCCTAAATCAGTGGTCAGGGTCACATCTTCACCTTCTCAGGTTGCTGGTGTTGGCACCGGAAACCCGATTGTCTCTCCAATGGTGGCTAAACACCAAGAATCTTTCACAAGGCCGCAGCTTTGCCACTTTGGAATTAACTATACTGACGACGGACGCCAGCCTCAGAGGCTGGGGAGCGGTGGTCCTTCAACACCATTTTCAGGGCCGTTGGTCATATCAGGAGGCCAAATTACCCATCAATATCCTGGAACTCTGAGCAATCCGTCTCGCATTGAGACAAGCACATCCCCTGCTCTAATGCAGAACGGTCAGGATTCAATCCGACAATTCTACAGCTGTAGCATATATCAACAACCAGGGTGGTACATGCAGCAGACAAGCCATGCGGGATGTACAGCCCATTCTGGCTTGGGCAGAGCGCCACGCAGCCAATCTGTCAGCCATATTCATCCCGGGTGTAGAGAACTGGGAGGTGGACTATCTCAGCCACCAGGACCTACACCCCGGGGAGTGAGCTCTCCACCAGTCAGTGTTCCACCAGTTGACGCATCGGTGGGGGCTACCACAAATAGACCTAATGGCCTCCAGACAAAATCTCAAGCTCCCACTTTATTGCTCGAGGTCCCGAGACCAATCGGCAGTGGTGGTGGACGCCTTGACCACTCCATGGAATTATTCTCTAGTCTACCTATTTCCACTCATTCCCAGACTTCTCAGATATATCAAGCGGGAGAAAACAGTGGTTATTTTGGTAGCACCAGATTGACCTTGCAGAACATGGTACTCAGAGCTCCGTCAACTTCTGGCAGACGAGCCATGGTGTTTCCCACTTCGAGAAGACCTGCTTCATCAGGGACCGTGCATGTACCCCAATTTAAAATGGCTATGTATAATGGCGTGGCTGTTGAGTCCGACTTGTTAAAAAGGAGAGGTTTTCCAAAATCTGTTATTCCAACTTTGTTGAAAGCCCGTAAGGAGGTAACCTCCGCGCATTATCACTGGATATGGAAGGCCTATGTGGGGTGGGGTGGGGTAAGAAGAGAAAATTGACTACAGCAGTGTTCAATTTGGGCCATCATCTTCGTTTTCTGCAAGCAGGCCTCTCAGCAGGCCTTCATCTGGGATCGCTAAAAGTCCAGATTTCTGCTTTATCAGTCTTTTTCCAGTGCAGACTGGCGTTATTACCGGAAGTACAAATGTTCATTAAAGGAGTACTCAGAATCCAGCCACCAGTGGTGGCTCCAAGAGCACCTTGGGATTACCATTGGTGCTTGATTTCCTGCGGTCAGATTGTTTTGAACCTTTGGAATTTATTGACTTATGACTACTCACTTGGAAGACAGTTTTACTACTAACCCTGGCATCGGCCAGACGGGTTTCAGAATTGGGAGCGTTTTGTGTCGTTCTCCATTTTTGATTTTCCATGAAAATAGAGTGGAACTTAGAACTCAATTGGATTTTTTGCCTAAAGTTTTTTCGGCCTATCACTTAAATCAGCCAATTGTGGTTCCCTCATTCTCACGTGAAGACAAGGCTTTGGATGTAGTTTGAGTTCTCCGGATTTATGTTGACAGAACTGAATTCATAAGAAAGCCTGATTCACTTTTTGTACTATATGATGCTCAGAAGAGATGCTGGCCATCTTCAAAGCAGACACAGGCTCAGTGGATTTGTCTCACAATCAAACAAGCATTCTTCATTTACAGCACAAATCCACTTGGTCCGTGGACCCATCTTGGGCAGCGGCGAGGGGACTTTCATTGTCACAACTGTGTAGAGCTGCCACCTGGTCAAGCTCTAACACGTTCCTCCGTTTCTACAGGTTTGACACCTTTGCAACCTCAGTTACACGCTTTGGTTGTGTGGTGTTGCAGGGCTCTCAGCTCTCTCCCACCCGTGGGGGTAGCTTTGGGACATCCCCAATGTAATAGCAGACGTCAGTGTCCCCTGTGAAGGTAGGAGAAAATAGGAA
Source organism: Crinia signifera (assembly GCF_055691185.1). Lineage (NCBI taxonomy): Eukaryota > Metazoa > Chordata > Amphibia > Anura > Myobatrachidae > Crinia > Crinia signifera. The sequence goes on from NC_139225.1 coordinate 116,866,667, forward strand.
TTTGGTACTTACCGATAATTCCCTTTCTCCGAGTTCACAGGGGACACCCAACGCTGCGACAGGTAACAACTGCAACTGCATATAGGGTGGATGATTACACTGTGTGTGTGTGCGCTCTTACCTACTGTTTCTGTCTTCTCCTCCTTCTCTTGAAATACCTGGTCTCTTTTCCTCTTAGGCACATTTTTTTCTGAGACTGAGGTCTGGGGGGAAGTAGAGGGGAGGAGTCTGCATCACGTCAATTAAAAATCTAAAGTGCCGACTCCTAGCTAACACTCTCTATTCCCCAATGTAATACCAGACATCAGTGTCCCCTTTGAACTCGGAGAAAGGGAATTATCAGTAAGTACCAAATTCCTATTATTCAAATGGAATCAATTGCCCTTGAAGAGCTAATGTGCTCAGTTCTCCTGAATCATTCTTATAACCTCTAACCATTTAACACACAATTCTGCCGAAGGAACCAAAAATAAAAGTCTGAGCGATGATTGAAAGATTGAAAGATTATGTAAAGATGCTTGATTTTACAGTACAGGTTGAGTATCCCTTATGCAAAATGCTTGGGACGAGAAGAATTTTAAACAAGAAGGTTTTAAAACATGAAACAAAGTTTGTGTCCTATCTCAGACACAGAATTTGAATGCCAAGCAATCATGTCCTTGCACGTATTTAGTGCCAGTTACATGTTATTTTGTAAGCAGTGGCAGTTACAGTAGGTTTTTAACAAAAAAAAAAAAAAAGTGCATTTTGGAGACTATGGTTTTCGGAATAATTTGGATAACCGATATTTGGATAAGGCATACTCAACCTGTAAAATATTATGGGCGAGATGTACTAAGCCTTGAAAAGTGATAAAATGGAGAGTGATAAGCCACCAACCAATCAGCTCATACCAGTCATTTTTTCAAACACAGTCTGTGACATGGCAGGTAGGAGCTGATTGGCTGGTGGTTTATCACTCTCCATTTTATCACTTTTCAAGCTTAGTACATCTGGCCCTATGAGAGGAGTAAGTTCATCCCAGTTGTCTGGAGACAAATTTATGTTTGGTGCCCCCTTTAAATAAAAAAAGTGTGTATATACAGCGTGTGTGTGTATATGTATATACAGCCAGCACATCCGGACGTTCTGTAGATACATCGATGATTTATTTATGTTTTGGAATGGTGGAGAACAGTTATTTAATGACATGATGGGAGAAATTAATGAGGCGGAAACGCCCATAAAATTCACCCATAAATCCAGTTTATCATCTATTGAATTTTTGGATGTAACTGTCAATTTGTGTAACAGGAAAATCAATACTGAGCTTTATAGGAAAACTACAGATCGTAATACCCTGTTACATGCCAGCAGCCACCACCCTCCTGCTTTGCGTAGGGGTCTTCCATATTCGCAGATGGTGAGAGCTGTGCGGATATGTAGTGACCCTGTAAAAATGCAGGATGAACTGAATACCATCATTGATAAATTTCGTAACAGAGGATATTCTCTTAAACAACTTATGACAGCTAAAACTAAAGCTTTGCGACTATGTCGTAATGATCTACTTAAACCTGTGACTAAGTCCCCTGCCTCTGTTTTTCCCTTCATCACGAAATTTGATACATCTAGTTCTGTGGTGCCCATTGCAAGTAAAGCATTGTGGCCCATAGTAGCTACTGATGTTAATTTACCTGTATTTAGAAATGTTCGCCCTTTAACTTGTTACACTAGGGGGCGTAATCTTCGTGACATCTTAGTTCACACAGATATAACCGGATATGGGGTTAATGAACAACCCAATACATCTTTTAAAAAACCTGGTTGTTATAAGTGCCCTCGATGCACTACATGTAATTTTATGATAGTGGGGAGTGAATTTAAAGACCCTCACTCTGCTAAAAACCACCATATCAGATATGTGTTATCCTGTGATTCGCAGTTCGTGGTATACAGAATTGTATGCCCTTGTGGCTTATTTTACATAGGCATGACATCTCGCAAATTTAAAGAAAGAATGGCCTTACACCGGTCTGCCATCAAATGGGCATTGGCCGGGAAAAAGGCAGACCAACCGGTGGCTATTCATTTTAAGGAGTGTCAACACACTTTGGAATCTTTGAGATACCAAGTTATAGACCAAGTCCCCATGTCAAATAGGGGGGGAGATAGAATTAAAAGATTATTAAAACTGGAAGCCACTTGGATCCATCGATTAAACACGGTGGCCCCAAATGGCTTGAATGAACGTATTGTATGGAGTACGTTCATGTAGATTGGTGTTCTAGGAATCCTACAGTTGTTCTTACGATAACTTTATGGCATTCATGTTCCTAATTCTTCTTAATGTATTTTCTAATGCTGTTTTTAACTTTTTGTACTTCAGGTCGCAGACTGAAGAAAAAGTGACCTGCATTTTTTTGAATAATTTTTTTGAATAATTATTCTTTCACTTTGGGTGTTTTTCTGTTTATAACATGGTTTCTTGATCTATATGAATTGATTGATGACCACGATGTTGCAGCTGTATGGTTTCCATTGGCTGTTTTGGTATTAGCTATTATCTATCTTGGTGAGTGAGAGCCACTTGGTGTGATATAAGCGTACCGGACCAGCCTGTGTGAGTTAGCCATTTAGCTGCCATCGGTGGCTTTATGATACACATATATATGTTTATTTATATTTATGTTTATTTTTATTTCTATTTTTTTCTTGATAAATAAATGAATGCACAGTTATGAACCATTCTCTATGTATGAATATATATGATATGAAATATGTTATATTTTTCTGATGAATTACAATATAAATGTATTTATTGTACAGGCACATCACTGTGTTTTGAGCATAGGCTGTGTGTTCGATGACAGGGGCGTGACTAGGCAGGTGAGAGCTGCCGATGTCTGTCTGACTGCAGAGAACTGACAGCCGATTGCTCACACAGGATACCTCATTGTGTGCGGCAATCAGCTGAGCAGCGTCCTGTTGCTATGGCAGCGCGGGTGGGAGCCGCGCTGTCAGTGTTAAGCCGGGACGCCTGTCGGGTTACTATGGTGATGACGCGGCGGGTGTGAGCCGTTCGCGTCATCGACTGGTGCCTGACGGAGCGCAGCTGTGCTGATTTCCACGTGAATGTGACTGATTTGGCGCCTGTTTGAAACATTTAAAAGGTAAAGCCGTATGTGATACTGTGTCATCTTGCTGCTTGTAAGCTATTCTGTTTGCCTCTTGAGAAAGGGGCTGATGCCCCGAAACGAGCCGTTGAGGCTCCAATAAAGAATTGTTCATTTGCTGCAGTGACGTGTCGTTTCAACTTTTCTTGGATGAGGAGAAACCCTGCCGTGTATATATATATATATATATATATATATATATAAACTGTGAGACCACAGCCAGTGTCAGACTCCTGAGATTCAGCCATCAGGTGCTGCTGTACATGTAGGTGCCCCTTCAGAGTTCTGAGCTAGGGGGCAGCCAAATGCAATGCTTCTGGGAGTAATGCTGGATACACACCAGAACGATTTGGTCTCAATTCCCCCAATTTTGATACAATCTCGACCGATTGTATGTAAATTGAGCATGTTTTGGCATGTGTTAGATTTGATTCTGATCCGATTCGCGCCCCTCTGGTTGTTTGGTCATTTTGCAGATCCTACCTGCTGCAGTCAGGATTTGAAACGATCCCTTCAACTGGGTACAGATCGAGATCGGATCGTATGCAGATCGTGAGCAGTTCATGTGATCCAACAGATCGTGCGACCATCCTATGATCGTCTCATGATCTGCTCACAATCATGATCGTTCTGGTGTGTACCCTACTGTACATTACACTCCTGAATAATCTAGAGATATGCTCAGATCTATCTATCATGAACACTGTTTATTATCTATCTATCATCTACTGTATCTTTCAACTGTATTTTTCTAATTATCTATCTATCTATCTATCTACTGTATCTAGCTAGATAGCATTCACTGAATTTATCTACCATGAACTGTTTCTGTCTACGGTATCTATCTATCTATCAATCTATAATGGACTGTATTTATCATGTATTTATCATGAACTTTGTCTACTATCTGTCTGCTGTTTTTCTATCTATCTATCTATATATCTGTCTGTCTGTCTGTCTGTCTGTCTTTCTGTCTATCTATCTGCCCTATAACATTGCTGCTGCATAATTGGTTGCCCTACAAGCTCATACTAATGAATGTGATGTTTCCTGCGGCTATTCTAGTCCATGGGTGATCTACTGTACGTGTGTGCGTGTTAATGAGAACAACCATTAGCTCTCTACAGAGCACTTAGGCCACTTTCACAAATGACTCCCACCACTGCTGGATGGACATCATAAATGCTATTTTTAGGCAGAAGATTTGTGTTAAGGAGAGGGAAGCATGACGGGTGTCTGTGGGGAACTGGATATCCCATTCAGGAAAGCAAAGTTTAGCCTGGCAGGAAAGAATTGAAGTGCTGAAAAACAAAGCATCCCTCCCTGGCTGTAGCCACTGAGACTCCATCCTGTATCAGAAAGTCAGGTTCTAGGAGGAAGGGTGTTCTATTGTGAGACTCGGTCCACTCTGCTGGCAGTTACTACTGTGCTACACAGGGAGTATACACAGGGCTAAACAGGGAGTATACACAGGGCTACACAGGGAGTATACACAGGACTACACAGGGAGTGTATTTATCTCTTCTCGTGTTTTGACTTTGTGTTTGTGGGAGAAAGCTACCCAGAAGTTTCCTTCCAAGGTCAATCCCATTACAGAGATCTCCTTTGGATCTCTGCTTTGTTCTTCTCTCACGCTCATTAATTCACTTATGCCATAATCATGTATTTCAACAGCAAGGGAAATGTCATACTGTAACTTTGTATTAAAAATGCAGTAGAAAAAGCCTTTGCTATAATAAGTTTGGTATTATTTATCGACAATCAAAATGTTCACATGAGAATGTTGGCATGAAGTTTCACATTTCAATATTGACCACAATATCTAGCATAATTTGCCTGGTCCAGCAGCTTCGGCTGTGTCTTCCGGGATTGGGTATCGCTTCTAAGTCCAGCAGTGATGTCATGATGGCTTCTAGCAGAGGCATGTCCAGCGTTGGGTTATCACTTCTGAGTCCAGCAGTGATGTCATGATGGCTTCTAGTGGATCTTGTGGCACTTCCAGAGTTGGCTATTACCTCTGAGTCCAGCAGTGATGTTATAATGGCTTATAGCAGATATTGCAGCATGTCCAGGGTTGGGTATCACTTCTGAGTCCAGCAGTGATATCATGATGGCTTCTAGCAGATACTGCAACGCTTCCAAGGTTGGGTATCACTTGCAAGTCCAGCATTGATGTCATGATGGCTTCTAACAAATTCTGCAGCACTTCCAATGTTGGGAATTGCTTTTGAGTCCAGCAGTGATGTCATAATGGCTTCTAGCAGATAATGCGGTATGTCCAGGGTTGGGTATCACTTCTGAGTCCAGCAGTGATGTCATGATGGCTTCTAGCAGATCATGCAACACTTCCAGAGTTTGATATCACTTCTGAGTCCAGCAGTGATGTCATGATGGCTTCTAGCAGATACTGCAATGCTTCCAAGGTTGAGTATCACTTGTAAGTCCAGCATTGATGTCATGATCGCTTCTAGCAAATTCTGCAGCACTTCCAATGTTGGGAATTGCTTTTGAGTCCAGCAGTGATGTCATGATGGCTTCTAGTAGATCCTGTGGCACTTCCAGAGATGGGTATCACTTCTGAGTCCAGCAGTGATGTTATATTGGCATCTAGCAGATCCTGCAGCACTTCCAGGGTTGGGAATCGATTGTGAGTCCAGCAGTGATGTCGGATTCTAGCAGATCCAATCTTGGGAATCGCTTCTGAGTCCAGCAGTGATGTAATCATGGCTTCTAGCAGATCCTGCAGGATTACTAGAGTTGGGTATCACTTCTGAGTCCAGCAGTGATGTCATGATGGCTTCTAGAAAATCCTGCGTAACTTCCAGGGTTGGGTATCGCTTGTGCATCCAGCAGTGACGTGATGATGGCTTCTAGCACATCCTGCAGCACTTCCAATATTGGGAATTGCTTCTGAGTCCAGCAGTGATGTCATGATGGCTTCTAGCAGATCCTGTGGCACTTCCAGGGTTGGGTATAACTACAGCTCATCCCTAGCTCTCCCATTAGTGCATAAACCAATTCTACCTCCTGAAGACTAAGCCTAGCCCTCCACCACTGGTCCATGCGAAATGTTGACCTTTTACATGTTGACACTGAGAACATGACGGCATTCTGCACTCGGTTAATGTTGACATTTGATCAACTATGACTATTTCCCATAATAAATTAATATGAACTGTAGTTGACAGCTGATCTGGATAGCTGTGAAATGACGACTTGCAATTATCATTTCTACTGTATTTTACTAAGATCTGGGCAGAAATCAAGATGAGCACATTACGTGGGGAATGCTCGATCAGAATCTTACCTACTCTTGCCTAATACCAGCCACATTGAAAGGCTATTTGCCAGACATATTCTCCTTTATAAGTATTCCAGTAATAAACTTCTGTTAGAGTTTTGTGTGATTTTACTGTTCTACTTCACATACACAAGTAGTCAATACTGGGGACATGTAGCAAAACTATTTAGAATTTGACATAGAATTTGACAGCAGATAAGAACCACTTGGCCCATCTAGTCTGCCCATTTTTTAAACATGTTACAGTTACATCAAACCATATTTGATCCTTATTTCTCTGTAAGGATATCAATATGCCTGTCCCAAGCATGTTTAAATTGCTCTACTGTATTTTGCCTCTACCACCTCTGATGGGAGGCTATTCCACTTATCCACTACCCTTTCTGTGAACTCATTTTTCCTCAAATTTCCCCTGATTCTCCCCCCCTCTCCAGTGTCAGTGATGTCCTTGTGTTCTGTTGCTCCTCTTCCCATGAAGAATGTCTCCCACATGTACCTTGTTATTTATTTAGGAGCTGCCATATAACATCCACCCAATTGTCAAACAAAATGAATCTACAGTATATGCAGTACATAGGGCAGTGACAGGGAAGAGGCCCCCATGTGTACCAAACAGGAGCTCCGCCTCCTGAACCTATGGGACTTAGGGTCCGATTGCGGCCCATTACCGATGGTGGGGGTGTGCACATGGGCAAACCCCTAGAGCAAACGTCTTTGGTGAGTTCTGCTGGGGGAGTCAGTGCCTGCACCCAATTTGACCATCATACTTATATCTTCAAACACAGGAAACATCATATTTTTCTCCTCTGTGTGGGCGCATACACATCTGAATGCAGTGTAGCACGGGGATTCCGGCGTGCGTTCGGCAGCACGGGTTTACCTGCTCACTAGCCTAGCGAGCCGGTGTGAAACGGGCCATTACACCACTGTATGTATGCACCGATACAGGGTAAAAAATAGGCTTACGTTTTATTAAAGCCTGTTCTGCAATAAATTAAACGCATTTCCTATTCTGTGGATAAAAGGGGTTTTATGCAATTAGCCATCATACGCCAAATAAATGTCCCTCTGTTAAAATGAAACGTAATATATTGTGCAGCATTTTATTTGTGATTTATTTATTCTTTAATTTCAACAACATTCCTCTGTATTAAGCGCACTTGGGGTAAAGGTGTCAGCACATGTTTTCCCCCAGGGGCTCCAGTAATTCGTCTCACAACACCATGTAAGAACCATTACTATGAGACATTTTTTTTCAAGGAGAACCAATGAGAAACTGCCATCATAGAGTAATAAATTTAAAAGATATGCCATATTAAGGGTGAATGTCAGATGATACGCTACTCATTAAGGATGGCTATCGGTGGGTTACCTATTGATGGTCATTAGGGATAACATCGGTGGCTGATCTTGATGGTATAAAACCATTAACAGGGAAACCATCAATGCTTTCATTCACCGATGGTCATCCCTTCTCAATCACTTACTAAGCTGTCAGCCAATCACTTAAATCTGCCCCTGTGTGCCTAGGCACCCTGGGGTGCCTCGGGATGTTTGCAAGGGTGCCTCGGATTGGGGGTCCACGACTAACACAAATTATTTATGCTCAAAGTGATAGGCAAAACCACTGCTGGTGGCTGCCAATCATAAAATGTATGGATAGTTAGAACCACAGCTATGTTCCCCACCACATAACTGAACCTGAGGGTGACCATTGAGCACAATTTACTTAATTTTTTATCTATAAAAACTTTATGACTAGGGGTGCCTTGAACAAATGCTGATAATCTAGAGCACCCGGTCAAGAAAGTTTGGAAACCACTACAGTAGTTAAATTGTCATGGTAATTGGTACGGCATTTGCTTGCTTTTCGTAATAAAAAAGTTTTTGAAAAATGTATATTTTAGAAATATCAATTGCAAGATGACCACATTGTTTTCAAAGTGTCATATTTCAGTATAACATCTATTTATTGTTTTCAGGGAAATCAAGAAAGTATCTCTAGCATTGTATTTACAAGAATAGAAATACGCACATGATTCCAGACAGCGGCCAAAAAGTCCCATAAGCTGTATACACAGCACAATTGTTGAACATACAGTACCGCATCTTCCCTTTTTTTGTCCAAAGCTGAAACTGTGTATGGGAAAGTCCGCAGGACTCAAAGTAGCAGAAGTTTCACATGCACTAGATGAATCACCAGAAATGGAACACTTGTGTAGGTCAGAATGTATTTATGTGAGTTCATGTTCCCATCAATTGCTATAGGATGCAGAAGTGAAAATAAAATTAAATTTATTAAACCTTTCATAATTCTTGGAATACAGTACTTCCCTTAATCAAGATGAGCCAACCAGCCCTGCAAAGTCACAGTGAATGGAATTGCTAGTTCACAATCTAAATGTAAAAGCCTAATATAATATTTTGCTGATCATTCTAATGGTGCATACACACGGTGAGATTTACTTTCTATTCGACCTCTATTCGATCTGTGTCTGGATCTGGATCTGTGTCTGGATCTGGATAGTCTTGCCTGCCAAGACTATTTTTCTATTAGATTTCTATTCAATTTTGCTTCTATAAGCAATATCGAATAGAAAAATAGTACATATCTCACCGTGTGTACCCTCAGATCCAGACCCAGATCTAATAGTGGTCTAATAGAAAGTAAATCTCACCATGTGTATGCTCCATGCTAGATCACTCTGTACGCTCGGCTAGATCACTCAGCACACAGCGCTGCACAGCAAGGTGCCAGCAATATCTGCTGAGCGATTACCCCATAATATTCCGAGGAACCCAGTTAAAATGTTGGGTGGTGCAGTATTTATTTAGCTGGATAAGGGAACTAGTTCGTCCATTCTGACTGGCACATGCCAAAATGTGTTAAGGGTGGACTGAGGGCTCTTCTTTCTATTGACCGGTGCTTTGACTGCAGTTGACTTGTACAAAGCCTTTGATGCACCGAAAACTGATCAAAATACTTGCATTTTCCATGTCCATTTGGGATTTTAATTGCTTTTAATAAAGAGACACTGTATTTTTTATTCTATCACATTGTGAAATGTATTGTTCATCCCAAGAGTGATTTATATGCAAGGTAGTGTAAGTGTGAGGAAGTATTTAGTATTCTACTGTCACACCTCTTATTATTACTTACTACACCATGGGGGTCGCATGAATGTCTCTGTTTGAGGTCATTATCCAACCAACATCATATAATACAGTTCCTCTATTTATGAGAGTCCATTTGGAAGATCTACAAAGAACATTCTTTGGCTTCAAAACTCACTTTATACGTCTGATGAATTTTATTTTATTTGAGTGAGAACTAGAATATTTGACATTTTACTATCTCTCTCTGGTGTTATGCTGTGATTGCTTTTCTTTCATGGCCCTATATGGAAAAAAAAATAGCTGTTTTCCTCAATGTGGAAAAAGAGAACATTGAGGACCCTAGTATAAAACATAGGACAATGCATAACTAGATACAAAAAGGTATCACATAGAAACATATGGTGCTAACCCTGCATTGAAGAAGCGCCCTTAGAGGCTTGATATGCATCGGCCATATTGGGTGCTGGACGGGGTCCTGACAGTCGGGATCCCAACAGGCATTTACCCGACGTCGGGATCCCGACTGTCAAAACACGGACAGCCGGGTTCCCGATGGCCATCGGCTATTTTCCCTCGTGGGGGTCCACGACCCCCATAGAGGGAGAATACAATAGGTGGCTTGCATAGTGAGCCAGCTCACCATGCTGTCTGGGTCTGGCCAGTCGGGATCCCGACGTCCGGCTAATGACTGTCAGGATCCCGACTGTCGGACCCCTGTTTCACATCTGGCCAAATTGACTGTTACTACTGAGGGACCCTGAGGATGCCACCCAGACCAAACCTCTTCTAGCCAGCAGGGTGTGTTTTTATCTTGATAGCTTGCCCTGCACCTATACCTCCACTGGCTCCTGTACCAGATCTGGGTAAGGATGTTCCTGGATAAGGCCTCCCTGATTTTATATTTACTGCACCTTTTCATGAGTCAACCTTTTTTTCCTGTCGACCAATAGTGATTGTCCTATTGACTGATGACCTAGACACTGCCAATCTAATTGTACATACCCGGTAGCGGCACCCATTGCATTATTTTATGATTGTGTATAACCCCACTTATTCCATTTGAAATGTTTCTTCCAATCCCCCACTGTCTGGATTTAGCAGTGATTTTCAACCTTTTTACCTTGCGGGTCACCAAATAAGATTTTAAAATTGCCAAGGCACACCATGAGATCCCCACAGGGCAAAACACATTGGCCCCCACAGGAAATAAAACAAACCTATTGGCCCCCATATAAAAAACACTCCAGAAGAGGGGGCATGGCCATATAAAAGGGGGCATGGTCACACAAAGCTAGTGGAGTGGCTTCATCACAATAGGTGTGGCCATGAATGCCACATACTATAATACCCGATGCTCATGATGCAACACACCGTAATGCCAATTACACATGGTAAGAGTGTTGCTGGGTTTACAATATTACACATTTTAATGGTAATATTTATAAAAGCTATCAGTGCAAGTTCCCATTTAGTGAACTTGGCTGATGAGACTTGATATGTTTGGGCAGAATTTTAGGAGTGTCCAGACTGCATGAAGAGCACCAATAGTTAAATCGTACCCCAACACCACATCCTCAGTCTTGTTTACCGGTAGTGCTATGGCAGCTACACTGTGTAGACAAGTAGGAAGTGCTCGGGCAACTGGGTCTAAATGTGCACTGCAGTATGGAATTGGTCAGCTGGCATCACCAGGTTTCTGAGTCACTACTTCTGTCACACACCCAGCAAATTCCTTTCAGTACAAATCACATGGTCCCCCGTGATCAGGCATCCCCAGGGCAGGAGTTTTAGTCAGACTTGTTTCCATTTTCTTAAAAGCACAACAACAGGTTCCTTAGTATGAGGAACCTGTCTTGGTTTATCTGACACAATTAATTCGTGCATTGACAATGCCAAACCAGAGAAACCTGTCTTTCATTCTCGACAATATGGTCACCTATCTAGTAAGGCATGGGTTTGGTGCTGGGTCTGTGACAGTTATGTGGATGTTCGGTATAAGACCTTCCTTCCATATTACAATTTCATTTGAAATTTCCTTTCTTTTACATTTAAAGCATACTGGGGTCTGGTTGGTCCGTTACTGTAAGCATGGATGGTAAGGGCCATTAATCTATCGGTCTGTTTTTCTTTTCGTCTTGGTCAGTGGCAGATATCCTAAGAGCATCTTTTGTCATTTCCCTCCAATTAGGGAAGAAGTTCTGTATTCTAGTCTTAAATGGTTCTTTTAATCCTTCTATAACCACAGAAACAACCATTCCTCTATGGGGTTCACTTGTCTTAATGTCAGGGATACCTGTAAATCTTGAAATGTCAGTCAATGTCCGGTCAAAATATTCACCAGGAAATTCAGTGTTAGTTTGTCGAATGCTAACGATTTTGTTGTACTCAGTAGTACAAGGAAAATGCTCAATTGAAGATTAGTCAAGAGTATATTTTCCTGATTGCAGTACCTTTAAAGATCCTGTTTTCTACCACCTTGCAATCTTTGTATAAATCTCTGTGTATCAGTGTGGGGGAAGACAGGTTCTCAATATGATGCTCCAATCCTTATTTGTAAGTTTGTGTGAATTTCCTAAATCTCTGATAAACTTTTGACAGGCCATTAAATTTTGTCTTGGGTCAGGGAAATCTAACAGCAGCTGGAGCCTCTTATCAGGTGTTCCGCGGACTGTGTAGCTGCTGGCACCCGGCGATAGGGAAAGGTGGGGAGATGACAGGCTGGGCCGGGGGTCACTGCTGTCACTTATTTATTTAAACTCTGTCGTGGCCGCCCGCCAGCCCACCGAGAGAATGGCAGTGAGGTGGCAGCCGGCAGAGAGGGGGGAACTGCCCATGCCCGGCTCAGCTTCAGAGTGGGTCGCGGCTATTTGAAATCTTGCGCCAAGTTGCGAGACTACTGATTGGCTGACGATTCTTCCTGCGCTAGATTTTAAATTGCCGCGACCCGCTCTGAAGGCAGCCGGGCATGGGCAGTTCGTCACTCTCTGGTGGCTGTCACCTCGCTGCCATTCTCGCGGTGGGTGGGCTGGGGCGGGTGCGTGCGGCCGCTATGGAGTTTAAATAAATAAATAAATGACAGCGGGGGGCACAATACACCATGACCCCCGGACCAGCCTGTCATTTCCCCACCTTTCCCTATCGCCAAGAGCCAGCAGCTACACAGTTTACTGTGTGCTGCAGTGAATGGCCACGGAATCTCCTCCATCTCTGCTGCAAGGAGGGGAGGGGAAAAAAATGTCAGTGCTCGAAGTGCCGGTATATCATTTTGAGGCCTGTATATATATATATATATATATATATATATATATATATACGTATATATATATATATATATATATATATATTTTTAGAGTGTAGCTCTAAGACACCGGCGCTTCTAGTTACCCATCCACATTTATATGATGTTTAATCTGGCAAGTTTTGTTGGATTGGTTGGCAGCTTAGTTCTCTAAAATCCGACTTGGTAGGTCGGCTGGAATTTTATGGAAGGGAATGGAGAGAACACAGGCGCCAAACCACAAGTGTATAATGAAGGTTTATATAACCAATCTATACCAATAACACAAGTTTCAATTAAAAAGACATTTTAATTAATAATCAAGGTAAATACAATATAAAAAAAGTTTGTAAAAATTGGACAATATAAATAAGTATATAAAAAACAACACAATTGATATAAAAGGGTAGCGGGTGGGTGGGGGATGGGAGCAATGGGTTAAAGGGTATTTCAAGACAAGGCACATAAGTCAAAGACCATAGTTCTTGGTACTTAGCTTATGACGGAGTCATAGAGTGCACTCATGCTCCCCTTGAAGAAGTCCATAGGTGGACGAAACGCGTTGGGACATTCCTTGAATCCTCTATGCTAATCAGCTGTGGAACTAATGCTCTGCTCCACGAACCCTAAAAGGACAATACTATCCTTCCTTTTTTCATAAGCTAAGTACCAAGAACTATGGTCTTTGACTTATGTGCCTTGTCTTGAAATACCCTTTAACCCATTGCTCCCATCCCCCACCCACCCGCTACCCTTTTATATCAATTGTGTTGTTTTTTATATACTTATTTATATTGTCCAATTTTTACAAACTTTTTTTATATTGTATTTACCTTGATTATTAATTAAAATGTCTTTTTAATTGAAACTTGTGTTATTGGTATAGATTGGTTATATAAACCTTCATTATACACTTGTGGTTTGGCGCCTGTGTTCTCTCCATTCCCTTCCATATATATATATATATACGTATATATATATATATATACATATATGTGTGTGTGTATGTATGTGTGTATATATATATACAGTCATCGCGCCCTACGGGCACTCTTCACAACGTCGTTAGCGGCTCCGCCCCCTTAACCGGTGAGCACCTATATTGCGTGAAATATGGTTTATATTATATAGAAGATTCCCAACATTGCTACTTTAGTTAGAGGTGATATATGGTACATTAAAAGGGCTTGGAGAGTGGAGTGTATAGAATGGAGTTGTGAAGGAGGTTTTTGGTGAAGGTGTTAAAGGACATATTTGGCATTTGAGAGACTGTTGTAGACAGTGGCGCCTGTGGCTTGGGTGGCTGAAGGGTGGGATGTGCAGAGTTGTTTTGGTTGGGGGAGGAGCGGGTGTGCTGTGGGTGTGCTGTGGGTGTGGGGGTGCATGTGGGGATGGCACAGCTGTGTCCATGGGGGGGGGGCATCCTTGGCACGTGGCAGGTGTGCACATGTTGTTGGCTATGGTGGGCATGGACTTTATATGGCAGAGACATGTGGAAAAGATGGGAAGGTGCACGCTATATGTGTGAGACAGATACTGAAGGAATGGAGGGGTGTGCACAGACATACTGTAGAGCCGTGGGGGTGTTTAGCGTGTGCCTGCGCCACTGTGCAACCGAGAGAGGGAGTTCGAACACGCACTCCTGACTTTTAGTGTGGCACACAGTGGGCGGCCGTGTTGTCTTGTCGGCGGCGGGGAGTGGGACATAAGCTGAACTAAGGAAGTGGCAGCAGCTGGCGTGGTGTGCTGGGGCCAGGCCCAGCCTGGGATGGGCGGAGGACGATCGGGCAGTCGCTGCCTGCCGGGGGCGGGTTGCAGACAGAGGGATTGTGTGTTGGCATGATGCTGTGGGCAGGTTAACCAAGTTGTGAGTTTGTGATTCTGATGGCGTCCGGCTGTTGGTCCAGGTGGGAGAGATGGCATTGTGTGTCTGCCAGTGGGCTGGTCACCGCCATTGTGTGGTCCTGGTGTCTGTGCACATAGGGCAGATGTGTGACTTTGTGGGGGCGGAGTCGGTGTTATAGCCTATCAGTGCACTCTATGACTCCGTCTAGCATTATACACACAGAGTGACAGAAATGGGCTATTATATAAGAGATTCCTAGTGTGTAAGCCATGATGTGACTGTGATGCACCATAAGTCTGTATACAGAGCACAACGGACCTTATAATGGAAAAAATGCACCCACGCACCTCGCTCACCCACGCTGAGGGCTCGGTGGCTCGCTGCGCTCGCCACGCTATCTAAAATCAACTCTATGCCAACATGGATTGTGGGGGTATGAACTATCCATGTTGGCATGGAGTTAAGTTACTTTATTTTAGATTGTTTGTGGCAAGCGTAGAACCCGGAAGTAGCACAGCGCCACGCTGGAGCCGTGAAACTACACAAGTACCCTCTCTTGCTACTGGTACTTTTACCTCTCCTCTTGATCCTATATCTGCACAAGTCATTAAAAATCTATCTCCTGTGCTTAATCCAACCTTAACTAAAATCTGCAATCTCTCTCTTGCTACTGGTACTTTTCCGTCTCTGCTCAAACATGCAGTGATTACTCCCATTTAAAAAAACATAATTCTGACCCTAACTCTCTCTCTAACTATTGTCCTATCTCTCAGCTCCCATGCCTCTCCAAGCTACTCGAGAGACTTATCTACTCTCGCCTCACAAACTTTCTTAACTCTAACACCCTATTAGACCCGCTTCAGTCAGGCTTTCGCTATCAACACTCCACTGAGACAGGACTGACTAAAGTGGTAAATGATCTGATAAATGCTAAGTCTAAAGGCCATTCACTCACTGCTTATTCTTCTAGATCTTTCTGCTGCGTTTCACACTGTGGATCACACTCTCCTTTTACAAACACTACGCTCCCTAGGTCTTAATGATATAGCAATTTCCTGGTTCACATCTTACCTATCTGATCGCTCTTTCACTGTTCGCTTCTCTGACTCTACTTTCTCCTCACTACCTCTGTCAGTCGGAGTTCCGCAAGGCTCAGTCTTAGGTCCTCTGCTTTTCTCAATCTATACCTCCTCGCTTGGCAAACTAATCAGCTCTCTCGGATTTCAGTATCACTTATATGCAGATGATACTCAAATCTATCTATCAACCCCAGAGTTGTCACCAGTGGTTTTGGGCCGAGTCTCTGAATGTCTCTCTGCCATCTCATTTTGGATGTCTTCTCGCCAACTCAAACGTAATATTTCCAAAATTCCAGAATTACTTATATTCCCGCCAACTAAGAACAGTTACCATCCTGATATCCCCATCACTGTTGACAACTGGACAATCTACCCTACCCCACAAGCTCGTTGCTTAGGGGTCATCCTCGACTCTGAACTGTCCTTTCTTCCCCACATTCAATCTGTCTCCAAATCATGTTACATGCATCTTAAAAACATATCCAATATACGACCGTATCTCACACAAGACACTACACAATCTCTTATCCATGCACTCATTATATCCCACATTGATTATTGCAATAGTCTCCTAACTAGTCTTCCCAAGAACAGACTCTCACCACTACAATCCATTTTAAATGCTGCTGCTAGGCTGATCTTCCTTGCAAGATGCTCATTGTCTGCTGATCCACTCTGCCAGTCCCTCCATTGGTTGCCTGTATCTTACCGTATTCAATACAAAACACTTCTACTAGCATGTAAAGCTATTAACCATACAGCACCAGCATATATATCCTTACTTATCACAAAATATCTCCCATCTCGACCACTCCACTCTGCACAAGATCTGCGTCTGTCTTCTGCATGGATCACTAGCTCCCATTTACTATTACAGGACTTTCATCGGGCTGCTCCCATCCTATGGAATGCCCTTCCATGCACAATAAGACTCTCCGCTAACCTCCAAACTTTCAAGTGTTCCCTGAAACTCACCTCTTCAGGCAAGCCTATCATATTTAAGTTCTACACGCATAACCCTCTGAGGCACTTATGTATTATATAGCTTCCCTTCTGGACTTGTAACTTGGTGGGACTGCTATGCTATTACTGGTGCCTGTCCTTATGTTTCCCTCCTATATCCCTATAGATTGTAAGCTTGCAGCAGGGCCCTCTGACCCCCAAGTCTGTCTGTTGTTACCTAGTTTGTTTTATCACTGTCTACTATTGTAAAGCGCAATGGAATCTGCTGCGTTATATAAGAAACTGTAAATAAATAATAAATAAATCTCTGTTCAAACATGCAGTGATTACTCCCATTCTGAAAAAACACAATTCTGACACTAACACTCTCTATAACTATCGTACTATCTCTCAGCTTCCATGTCTCTGCAAGCTACTCAAGAGACTTGTCTACTCTCACATTACACACTTTCTTAACTCCCAGTCTATTAGACCCACTTCAGTCAGGCATTTGTTCCAGGACAGCACTGACAAAAGTTGTGAATGATATAGTCACTGCTAAATCTAAAGGCTGTTTGCTCACTACTGATTCTTCGAGATCTGTCAGCTGCATTTGACACTGTTGATCACACTCTTCTCATACAAACACTGCACTCCATAGGTCTTAATGATACAGCCCATTCCTGGTTCTCATCTTACCTATCTCTCCTTCAGTGTTCGCTTCTTTGTTTCCACCCCTTCTTCAGTACCTCTGTCAGTTGGAGTTCCGCAAGGCTCAGTTTCAGGTCCTCTGATTTTATCTATACCTCATCTCTTGGCAAACTAATCAGCTCTTTAGGTTTTCAGTATCACTTGTATGCAAATGATACTCAAAATAAATCAACCCCAGAATTGTCACCAGTGGTTTTGAGCCATGTCTCTGAATGCCTCTCTACCATCTCATCTTGGATGTCTTCTCTCCACCTCACATTCAACATTTCTAAAATGTGAGTAATTATATTCACACCAGCCAAGACCAATTACCATCCTGATATCTCCATAAATCTTGACAACTCGACAATCTACCCTACCCCACAAGCTTGCTGCCTTGACTCTGAACTGTCCTTTATTCCCCACATTCAATCTGTCTCTAAATCATGTTACATGCATATAAAAAACATATTAAAAATATAACCCTATATTACACAAGACACTGCTAAATCTCAAATCCATGCACTTATTATATCCCGCATTGATTATTGCAAAAGTCTCCTTACCAATCGTCCCAAGAACAGACTCTTACCACTGCAATCTTTTTTGAATGGTGCTGCGAGGCTGATCTTCCTAGCAAGACATTCATCATCTGCTGATTAGCTCTGCCAGTCCCTCCATTGGTTGCCCATATTCTACTGTATTCAATAGAAAATACTTCTACTCACATATAAAGCTATTAACCATACTACACCAGCATATATCTCTTTACTTATCTCCTAACTCGACCACTCCGTTCTGCACAAGATCTGTGTCTCTCTTCTGCATGGATCACTAGTTCCCCTTCACTATTACAGGACTTTAATTGGGCTACTCCCACCCTATCGAATTCCCTTCCATGCCCAATGACACTCTCCATTAACCTCCAAACTTTTAAGTGTTCCATGAAAACTCACCTCTTCAGGCAAGGGTTATGTGGGCAATACCACTTTAGGTACCGCCAATATAACCCTTAGAGGCACTTATGTATTATATAGCTTCCCTTCTGGATTTGCCTGTCCTTGTGTTTCTCTTCTATTTCCCTATAGACTGTTAGCTTGCAGCAGGGCCCTCCTACCTCCACGTATGTCTGTTTGTACCCAGTTTGTTCTATCACTGTGTACAATTGTAAAGCACAACAGAATTTGAAACACTATACAAGAAACTGTAAAATACATCAAATAAAATGTAATAAAGATGCTTGAACCTAGAAGAGACTCACATGACATGATATGCCAAGATAGGCTATTTGGTGTGACTGCAGTGATGATGTAGGAGGACACACCTGCCAGCGTAAAACTGTTTTGCCACAAAAGGAACCATTTTACCAAATAGGTGTGAGATTGCTTTCTGATATTTGCACGTCTTGGGTATATATATATATATATATATATATATATATATATATATATATATCTCAAAAGAGTGACCCCACGTGCGCCCTTAGAGAATTATAAGCAGCTACTCTATGTCCCCCCTGTTAGTGGGAGGCGGAGTTTAGAAATTGGAGGAATAGAGGTATAGAGAGCGCTTTCAACCACCAAATGGAGATTCAACCAATAGTTTGTTAAAATACAAAACAGTACAATTCTTAATAAAACCAGTGTGCTTTTTATTGAAAGATTTTTTCAGAGTCACATCTGGAAATGGTATCCTTTTCGGAAGTGCAAGTAACCCGACGCGTTTCGTCTTGAAAAAGACTTCATCAGGGGTTTAGTACATTGTAATCTTAGAACGCTTATGCTTAAATGGTATAAAATTCCCTCGTAGGGGCGGACCTCAACATCAAAAGCAATTTAGCAGTGTTTATACCAGCTTGTTATGCTCCAAAATTACGTGAGTAGTGATGACCTCCTTCACAGGAGTATATCTGAATTATACTCCTGTGAAGGAGGTCATCACTACTCACGTAATTTTGGAGCATAACAAGCTGGTATAAACACTGCTAAATTGCTTTTGATGTTGAGGTCCGCCCCCACGAGGGAATTTTATACCATTTACGCATATCTGAGGAAATACACGCTGGTATAAGCATTCTAAGATTACAATGTACTAAACCCCTGATGAAGTCTTTTTCAAGACGAAACGCGTCGGGTTACTTGCACTTCCGAAAAGGATACCATTTCCAGATGTGACTCTGAAAAAATCTTTCAATAAAAAGCACACTGGTTTTATTAAGAATTGTACTGTTTTGTATTTTAACAAACTATTGGTTGAATCTCCATTTGGTGGTTGAAAGCGCTCTCTATACCTCTATTCCTCCAATATATATATATATATATATATATATATATATATATATATATCACGTTTTAAAACAAGCGTATATATCACGTTTTAAAGCAAAGAGGAAGAGTCTAAAATTGGGTTTCATTAGCATATAATTATTTAAATTTGTCTTTTTGTTGTTGATATAATTTCCAAGGTTACAATTGCCATATATTATAATCTTTTGCACTCAGACACATAACGGAAGGTGCAGCGTTCAGTAAATAATAACATTTCTTGGTACTGAGAATGAAGGAAATGCTTATGCTTTTAGTGATCAGCTGATTAAAAGTTAAATATTATTGGTGGCGCATGCTTTATGGTAATTTTGAAGCAAAATTGAGTTCATATAAATTTTTTTTTAATGTTTAAAAATAAATTTGAGCTTTGTAGTAAATAAAAAATAAATGAATACTAAACACATAAAAATGTACACAATACTTACATTTACTGGCCAAAAATGTATTAATGTTTTTAATGTCATCATAACAGTCTGTAAAATGTGGTTTACTGCTAATATTGGGGCAGATATATTAATCCTTAACAAGAGATAAATGCAAGGGTGATAAGGAGAGATAAACGTCCAGCCAATCAGCTCCTTACTGACTTTTTTCAAACACAGCCTGTAACATGGCAGTTAGCAGGTGATTGGCTGGACGTTTATCTCTCCTTATCACCCTTGGATTTATCTCTTGTTAAAGCTTAATACATCTGCCCTAATGTACACTATAGTATTCCAATTTCTAAAAAAAAAAATATTTACAGGGATAAGAACTGATTGGCTTCTTAATAAATAATCTATTTGTTTCCTTTAAATGTGTTCACATTTTTTTAGATTACTCAATAGGACTCAATTACTTAAATTGCATTTAGGTAAACCAGTGGTAGCCAACCCTAGCCCTTGAGAGCTACCAACAGTTCACATTTTCCAGACAACCTAGCTGCTGCACAGCTGCACTCATTAATCACTGACACATTTTAAAAGATACACAGATGGAGCTAATTAGCTCACTTGTGATTCTGTGAGGAGACCTGCAAAACATGCACTGTTGGTAGCTCTCGAGGACTAGGGTTGGCTACCCCAGAGGTAAACCAATCAGATGCGTGCTGTGATTGTGAAACTTACACTAGCTACATATTGATTGGTTTCTATTTTTTTTTTTTCTTCAGTGCAAATTGTGCACTTAAAGTTGGATTTACTAAGCATTTTTTTCTTTCACAGTAGCACCAAGATGAATACAAATATGACTCTCGCTTAGACATGGAAAATGAGATTCAAGATGGCAGCGCCAACATTTTCTGCTCCAAAAATACCTTAATATATAGACCCCCCAAATTTTCTACATTATTTATAGAAGCACACAGGTAACATGTCATAATATTTTGCATTGTACATTTTATTCCCAAATTGAAATTTGGGATATATTTTAGACAGCAGCATAGAAACTGTCTCGTTATGGCTATATGACAATATATATCCTTGTGGCAGCAAAATAATCATTACAAAGGGTCCCTTGTTCTTATAAACAAACAACTTCACAATATATCCATCTGTTTTATCTGGCTCTGTCTACCTGAGAAGGTTAAATAATAAAATATCTTGAAAAATAAAAGTACATTAGACACTGAAGGC
This sequence comes from Crinia signifera, assembly GCF_055691185.1. Classification (NCBI taxonomy): domain Eukaryota; kingdom Metazoa; phylum Chordata; class Amphibia; order Anura; family Myobatrachidae; genus Crinia; species Crinia signifera. The sequence goes on from NC_139225.1 coordinate 116,888,014, forward strand.
TATGCTAGATAGCATCTATATATTTTCTTTCCTCACTATTTACAAATTAGCAAGCAAATTTGTAACTCATTTGTGGTGATAATAGACTCGTACTAAATAACTGTGTATCACACATACATTTTGTAAATTAACATTTACATAAAAACAAATATTTAACTTTAACATATTTCTCACAGTGATAGGTGATTATACAAAATGGAGTCCCAGATTAACCAAGTTCTTTTATCATAAGTAACAAAATAATACTGTTCTAAGTTTTTTAACGTTCCTAAAAAACTATAGAGGGCCTATAGTAGGTTTGTATGATATAAGCCAGGCATGTCCAAACTATGGCCCTCCAGCTGTTGTGAAACTACACGTCCCTTGCCACAGTTTTGCTATTAGGGATTGCTAAAACTATGGCAAGGCATGCTGGGATGTGTAGTTTCACAACAGCTGGAGAGCCACAGTTTGGACATGCCCGATATAAGCGATACTATGGCACCCAGGTATCAATAAGTTTTAACAATTTAAAATGTGTTGCCTCTGATAAATGTTGTTCCAGCCAAACATGTCCTTACTGTCATGTGATTGAAAAATGACAGTTGGGAGCTAATCAGATGGGGTGCCATTTATTTATAATTTACAGTTTCTTATATAGCGCAGCATATTCCGTTGCGCTTTACAGAATACAGTATGCAATTTTTTTAAATAGCTAAAACTAATTGATAAATGGCCTTATATGTTGAAGTCATTAAGATACACTAGTTTGCAGGAATCTATGATCTGCAAACTCTCTTTGTTCTAGGGAATAGGATTGCCACCTAGCAACAGCTGGTGGGTTATGGTGTAAGCCTCCCGACATACGCTGGAATGGTATAGTGAAATAAAATTTTCACTTACCTTACCACAGCCAGGGGAGTAGGGAGCTTAGCTGCTGATGCATGACATGTGCACAGGCAGTGCACATATACTTCAGGTCATGCAGGTGCACTCTAGTCACATGCACCTGCTGTATATAAGGCTAAGCTCCGCCCCCTGAGGTCAGATTTTACAGAAGCTTACAGATGGCAATCCTAAAGTGGAACAAGAGAGAAATACCATTGTATGCAAAGACCATTGTATGCAAAAATAATGTTAACTAGAACATTCATAACGAACATAGATCAGATCTGAGAAACTCTACTAGAAGGAGTAAGAATGAAACTGGGTTGGACTAGGAACCAACAACTGAAATAACTGCCATGCTGTATTGTAGCCAGGCATGTTATAAACTGAGGCAAACTTGTGAGTATAGCAGAGAAGAGGAAATAATTAATTTCTGATCTTTAGGTGACTGCACTTGTTGCTTCTTCTAGGCCTTTGGAGTGCCTTGAATCAAAGGATAAGTTAGGTATATAACCGAACCTTAGAGAGAACAAGCAGCAGACCTAGCAAGGTACTGGGTGGGAAGGGTGGGAGCTGTTGCTAGGTGGCAATCCTATTCCCTAGAACAAAGAGAGTTTGCAGATCATAGATTCCTGCAAACTAGTGTTTGTTCGTCGGGAGGCTTGCCACCTAGCAACAGCTGGTGGGTAGACTACCACACACCTGGTGGTTGCTCTAAGGAACGCAATTCTTTGAGAACCAGAAGGCCTCCAGCAATGTCTAAAGAAAGTCCAAGCGGATGAACAATGTGCAGCTTGCAATACAGGCTGAAATGGAATGCCTCTAGCAGCCATTGAATTAACTGCGTCACAGTGAAGGGGATGGCCTCTGAAGTGGAGTGTCTATTCCAGAACTCTGTATGGTGGAAACTATACACTCCCTGGTCATAAAAAGGTCTGGCAGGATGAAAAATATTCTGGCATGTGAGAGAGAAGTTTGTTTGATGTCTCTCCTTACAGGTACTGTGAGGGGTAAGTAAGTGGATTGGCAATCAACTATACAAAGATCTGGATCTGACTGGTCTCTGACCAGATCACATTCCACCAGAGGTGTGTGCATGGAACTTGCTTTTGTGTGTCCCAGTAGAATAATAAGGAAACCCATTGGCGTAGGGGTCATCCAGGTTCAGATATGTGGTTTGACGAAAACTCAGCCCCTCTGGCTGCAAAGGCAGGGGCTAACAGTGAAGCTAACTTCTTTGAAAGGCCAAAGATATCTGCAGATGGTGGTATAGTGGCCAAGAAGTACAAAAAGGGATTAATGTCCCACCAGGTAGAATGCCATAGCATGGTGGGCTAGCTAGAAAGAATCCTTTAAGTATTCTTATTCTCTGAGGCCTGGGATAAGGAGAGCTAGAGTCAAGCCATATGAGCATATCTTGGCATAAGCCAAACCTGTTTCGAATGTGGTGGCAAGGAAGTCCAGAGTTATGCTAGGCTCGGAAAAGGGGGCCTGAAGAAGGAAGGTTAGAGGACTGTAAGGCTAGAAATTCAATTATGGATTGATATCTGGATCTTATTCTAGGCCTAAAACAGGCAAGGCGTGGAAAAGGCAGAGAGGTTGGGAATGGTCTGCAACCTAGTAATGTTGCAATCCACATACAATGTGGAAGATGTTTCAGTAGGTCTGTGCTGCCCTGGAAGCAGTCTGTAGATGAACCTAGAGGGAGCCCGGAACCTTGTGAAAAAGGTTGATAAAGGGAACAAAACTCTGGAGGGCCAGACAGAGTATGCCAGAAATATTTGGGTATTTTGGACACGTCTGTTTTGATTTTGTGGATGACCCACAACCGCAGAGCCAGAGGGAAAAAGGCATATGAAAGAAGAATGTCAGCCCGCGAAAAAGGACATAGCATCCATGTGGAGAGTCCCTTGATATTTGGATATGAATGTCAGAACTTGTACGTTTGATGGTGTTGCAAACGTATCCACTTGTGGGTGACCCAAGGTCTTTGCAATTCTGAGAAAGATCTCTGGTGTGTTATGGCAGCAGTGGGATCTAAATCTACACCTCCGAAGGAACTGGAGAGTCGCTCAATCCACAGTATGACTGGTTATGTATAAGGAAATGGCTATCTTGTTTAACTCTTCTTGTATGCATGTAGCAAACAGGAGAATGGACCGCTGTACTGCCCACTTCCAGGCATTTATTGCCTGCTGACAGAGAATGCAAGATCAAGTGCCTCTTATTCTTTTGAGGTAGATAAACAGTGGTTTTGTTGTCCAGACAGAGCTGAACTGAATTATCCCATGGGTCTGAGGGAAATACAGAGGATATAGCCAATCTGGCAGCTCTTAGCTCTGAGATTGATATGAGCTTTAGAATCTCAAGCGGTCCACTTCCCTCCTACTGTATTGCACTGGGTGAATGCCCCCCAGCCCATGAGGGATGCATCTGATGTGATGACTATGTCTGGAGTAGGAGGAAGGGGAGATCTGGAATAGGAAATGTTTTCCAACTGTGAATCTCCCTGTGGACTATGGGAGATAGTATCATTTTGTCTGTCCTAATCCTGTCAAATAAGGGATGATAGGAGGTTCTGGAATTGTCTGCATATGAGAGGTACGTGGAGAAAACCCAGGATCTGAGGCTCTCATTTTCCTTATCAGCCTAGCCAAGTCTCTCAGTGAAAACTGAGCACCTAAGAAACAGACTTGTATGGCGTTCCACTTGTCTGAGGTAACCGCTATTGATAAAGAAGAGGAATCTATCAAAGACCCCAGAAAGACAACAGATTGGGAAGGTATTAATACAAATTTCTCAAGGTTCTTATGAAAACCTAGATGCCAGAGGAGCGACAAGATAAGATACCTGGGAGAAAAGGGGGACAATTGTTCTGCATGCACTACCAGGAGATTACCTAGGTAGATAGTAACAGTGAACCCTTTACTGTCTGAGGTGTGTAATTGCTGCCTTCATGATGCATATGAGTATGTAAGGGGCATTGGACAGTCCGAAATCCATTACAGTCCAGTTGCATGGAACGTCTCTCCACAGGGAACTTAGCAGCCTCCTATAATTTGGATGTTCCAGTATCATGTTCAATGCCTCCTTCGGGTCTGTTTAGCTACAATGTTTAGCTTGGACCAGCCTAAAGGGTATATCTGCTAAACCCTCCATATGGAAAGACCAAGGTTTCATATATATTCAGTACTGGCCTATATGAAAGGTCCTGTTTCCTTACAGGGAAATGGTAGCTGACCCAACCTATTTGCAATTGTCTGCCGACTCGATCTAGCCCTGTTAAAGGGCCAGGGACATTATTTATCCAGCATCCAGAACTAGTGTTCCCTGGATGGGAGCATATCTGGTTAGGAAAAGGAACAAGGGGAATATGCCCCTCCTCCCACCTGTACATGGTAGTCCGCCTACAGGAGGCCAATGCTCTGGAAAGACAGGGAGGAATCCTCTGTCTTTATTAGGATGATATTCACTTCACCTCTCGTGACCTGTGTCTGGGAGAAGCCTCCTCTGAGCACTCTGTGGCTGTCACATTGCTCTAGGTTCAAACTGCTGGCTCTAACAGAATGACCCTCCTAGCAAACAGGCCCCTTGAAGGGCTGGGGACTTTAGCAGAACTTAACCTTGTGTATGAAGTCAGGACTGAAAGATCAGAATTAGGTTTGGGACATCCACTGATGCAGGAGCTACATTACTGAGATCTGCACTTGCTTGCTGGCAGTTCTGTAGGCATTTGAAATAGAATTAAAGGCCTGGCCAATCATCAGGGTAGCTCTATTAACAGCTTTCAATAGGGCCATTTGGAAGCAGGGAATCTAGGTAGTTCGCTGGAACCCTTTTTACTCTGCCTTATCCAGGGCAAATAATACTGGCCCACAGTGTCAGTTACTATGAACTTTATTTATTTGTATTTATTTATTTTTTGCAGCACTTTTCCCCCCACTTGTGCTGAGAAAGCAGAGTCAATCTCTAGGGTAAAAAGGGCAGGGATTTCAGGAATGCCCAGGTGTTACAGAGAACAATCTGTCCTCCTTAATGAGGGGCTGCAAAAGCCAGCTGGGTGAATTACTATACCTCAAGCACTTGTTCAGGGCAGAGTGTGCTTTGTATAGCATAAATGGGGCATTTCACTTGCCAATGCCACTCAGGTCATTTGCAAATCACTATATTCACCCCTGTGAGAGGATTCACTGGATCTTGTTACATCCTCCAACTCCCAAGCCACTCCCTGTGAGTTAGCTGGGGACTGTGTACTGTGGTGACTAGTCCCTTTTCTGAGCACTAGTCCCTGTTATGAGCTTGTTGTTGAGCATACTGCCAGTGACAGGCAGGAAAATGTGCCGGCCATGGGCAAGAGAGGGTGGTCTGTTACAGACCTCTCAGGTATTCCTCCTGCAGGCAATACCTGGTAAAGAGATGTTATTGCCTGAACAGGCATCTCTTGAAGAAACATGAACTGTTGTTTGTTTATTTTTGTGCCTTTCCACAACACTGTGAGAATAGGCAAGGGGAGGAGGAGACTCTGCCTGTCTGGGCTCTCCTTTCTCCTTTACAGACCTCTCAGGTATTCCTACTGCAGGCAATACCTGGTAAAGAGATGTTATTGCCTGAACAGGCATCTCTTGAAGAAACTCTGCCTGACTGGGCTCTCCTTTCTCCACAGAAACTTCCCTGCTGTCTTCCGACCTGACAGGGTTAAATAACTTTCTCCTCTTAAATAATACCTCATTCTGTGAGGAAGAGGAGGTATAAGCAGCCACAGCCATGTAATGTTTGGAGGGCCGTTTGTTTTGCTGAAGGATGGGGATTTTATTAGTCTGTCTGTAGCAGACACAGACACAGCTTCCTCCTTCCTTCAGCGCTGAGGTAAAATCTGACCTCAGGGGGCGGAGCTTAGCCTTATATACAGCAGGTGCATGTGACTAGAGTGCACCTGCATGACCTGAAGTATATGTGCACTGCCTGTGCACATGTCATGCATCAGCAGCTAAGCTCCCTACTCCCCTGGCTGTGGTAAGGTAAGTGAAAATTTTATTTCACTATACCATTCCAGCGTATGTCGGGAGGCTTACACCATAACCCACCAGCTGTTGCTAGGTGGCAAGCCTCCCGACGAACAAAGATTGCTTGCATTGCCTATTCTAGTGTTTAGATAGTATAATAGGGACGAGTATGGTGGATTGAAAACTGAATAGCTTTATATATACTGTATATATAGGGGACTGAATGTTCTAACATCTGCCACCCCACATTGCAGGGTACCGCATTTTACTAATCACATATGCTCTAACATATGTGATTAGTAAGTCAAAGGACAGCTCTTGTGATAAGAGTTGGCCTTTGTGATGCGGCTCTGGTACTGGACTTCTGGGTCTGAGATCCGGGATCCCCCCTGTGCATGCACAGAGCAACAGCCTGGCCACGGAGCATGCTGGGAGGGATCTGTGACGGAATCCTCACTCAGCACTGCGGAGAGAAGCCCATAGGCTTCGATAGGGTATCGCCAGCAAAAGCTGTCGATAACATTCGCAGCGCTGCCCTGGCGTGTGGGTTTTAGAGCATGCTAAAATGTGGTACAAACCCCGATAATGGTATTTTTACTGCATTTATACAGTATATTTATCATGGAAAAGAAATTGTAACTCAATCAAAATAAATATAGCAACTTCTATATAAATATATCTAGACCATAAAGAGGCTTTAGAGGATGTCATAGATTGTTGCAAGTATAACACAGGAATGGTCATCAGAGGCCTAGCCCCTAAACGTCTCCATCAGTGGTGCCACTGGTGCTTATCATAGCTGATATGAAACAAAAGAAAGAAGGGTATTTCTACTTGTTCTGCACATGGGCAGTGGGCCAATCAGGGAAATGGGTGGAGCTTGGTACTTCACCTTTTCAACTGATGGTGAAGACTGATTGACCTTCACCACCACTGATGACAAAACCATTGACCATTGATGTAAAACTATAGATGGCTTCTAATCATGGATGATTGATGGTTATCCCTGGTATAACACACAGCATAAAAGGAAAGAGGCCATATTTGATTAATATTTAAGATAAATGTTTACATGATCATCACTATATTACAAAAAGATGGAAAAAAACTTTTTCTGAAAAATTATTTGTTTTATGATTTTCAATTCACAAATTGTACACAAGCAAGGTCAGTTAAATGGTTCTAGTGTGTTAGGATGTGCTTGTTAGTTGGGTAAGTGCACTTCCTGTACAGATTGATAAAGGCACACAGGACATTTAACACCTGTATCCTAGGAACACTTCTTTTAAGCATTGTTAAGAAAATAAGTATGTCATATATTTCAAAGGCAAGGTTTACAATTACGTAGGATGCAAAGACAATTGCAATTAAGCATATACATATACAACATGTATTACTGTATAAATAGATATTGGACTTCTTTTATTTCTTTAGCATGAAAACAATGAATAGATTTCTTTATAAGGAAGTGAGTTTTTGTGAGTTGTTCTTTTTATTTTTGTTACATTTCTGTTTTAGTCTTTAGTTTAACGTATAAAAATACACCAAATCCCACTGATGTCATATAATCTGAGCGCACTTTCTCTATAGCAACAAACAAGTTAATTTTGATTTCTGAATGCATCTATACTTGGAGTGACACACGGTGCATATTTAAAGCAAAATGCACATTTATTAAATTCTGGATTCACAAATCCCAAAATCCAAACTTTATAAGGGCACAGGTTGATGAATCCTCTTCCTTGGTTGTATTGCATTCTCAGATCTGCATCTACTGTACATCACAATCATCTAAGGTCTGTCCCAATTCTGACATGTGGTGCTAGTCAGTCCTCTTTGGCTGGTGTGTGTCATAGCTAGCAACCCCCTCCAATGGCTCCCATTGCAGCTGTGAAACAGAGCAGCCAAAGAGGACAGTTGGCCAGAGGTATCAAGCTTCAAAAAGTGATAAAGTCAGGGTTGCCTACCCTTCTGGTATAACCGGGAGGCTCCCAAAAATCAGCCCCCCCCCCCCCCCCCCCCCCAACCCACCAGCTTCATGGGGCTGGCTGTCCTCTCCTGGAGAGGGCAGCCACCAAGTAGGCAACCCTGGATAAAGTGGAGATTGATAAATAGCCATCTAATCAGCCCCTAACTGCCACGTCACAGGTGTGGTTTGAAAATGACAGATAGGAGCTGATTGGCTGGTGGTTCATCACTCTACATTTTATCACTCTTTGAAGTTTGATACATCTGGCCCCGTACGTGGTATGTTTACAGCGGGGATGTGGTGGGACACAGTGGGGATGCAGCAGACACCAAAGCTAACTTTTACCAACCACAAGTGAAAGTGTGGAAGTGTCATCTTAGAAGTTGAACATCTGCCGTATGGATTAAAATCAACGAGGATGCATCTCTTAAGGCCCCCATACATTAGTCCGACTTGTCCTAGGGACAAGTCGGACCTGATTCCCCCTGCAGCTCCCCGTGAGGGGGACACACGATTAGGCACTTGATGTGCCAAGGTTTGCATATGATAAATCGCATGGATTTATCATATGAAGTCCCGAGGAGCTGCAGGAGGAGGGAGCCGTGCCGGGGACGGCAGCGGGCAGGGGATGCCGGCTAATTGAGAGCCGAGCAGGGAGAGGCTGCATAGGGACCCGGGCAGGAGGAATCTGTTGCGGTTGGGTGACAGCGGGAGGCGAGCAGGGAGAACTTGATGACGCTGGCTGCCGGGCAGCGCCGCAATGGCGGGAGCCGGGAGGAACAGATGACTTGGGGGGAAAAAAATGCCCATAGAGATGACTAGCAAGCCATTGATTGGCTGAGACCTCTCTCAGCCAATCGCTGATTGGCTGAAAAAGGTCTCAGCCAATCAATGGCTTGCTAGTCATCTCTATGGGCATTTTTTTTCTTCAAGTTATCTGTTCCTCCCGGCTCCCGCCGCTGCGGCGCTGCCCAGCAGCCAGCGTCATGTCATCAAGTTCTCCCTGCTCCCGCTGTCACCCCACCGCAACAGCTTCCTCCAGCCCGGCGCCATATGCAGCCTCCCCCTGCTTAGCTCTCTATAGCCGGCATCCCCCGCCCGCTGCTGTCCCCCGCACGGCTCCGGGGCTGGGCTGCACATAAGATTTGGCAAATCTTATGTGCAGCCCGTCTGACCTCCCGACCCCGATCCGATGCACACGGGACCGCGCATCGGATCGGAGGGGATGTCTACAAGTCCGATTTCACTGCCCGATTCATCCGGGGGAAATCGTTCCCATATCGCATAGTGTATGGGGGCCTTTAGAGTCATCCTTAATGATAGTCAAACTCAGCCCACCCACCCCTCCCCCCCACACAGATTTTGAAGACTCTAGTCATCTACCTAAAGCAGCCTAATGTTAAAGATGGGCCTGGCCCTTGCATACGTTAGATCCATGTACTAGTCATTACATGAGAAGCTTACATTATGTATGATGCATATCTTCCACCGTGACCATTTGCGGAATTTAGTTTTGGTATTTACTACTGATGCTAAGCAATAGCATGTATCCAATCCGTACTTCTATTAAAATCAACTCTATTATGTTTTTTAAATTTAGTTTCTTTTCTTCTATTTTAAAGTGTGTAGTTCAGTTGTTTCATAAACAATGCAACCAATTGCCATGGATAATCACAAAGAAAAGGGGTATATAATCTTTAAGAACTTTATTTTCATATTACCCCACCAGGAGACACGGAATGATTAATTTTGACGCCTGTGGGAGAATGTGCCATAATGTATTATCTTGTGGCCAAGTGCAAATGAGCAATGCCGTTAACTGTGGTTGCCATGGGAATTCATTAGTAACAATTCACAATCTCACCAAGCAGAGGACACAAAGAAAAATGTACTTAAAAAATACTGGTAAAGTGCTCCAAAAATTCTGTGGAACATTAATGGAAGGCGTTTCATAAACATATTTCCAATAAGAGAGATTTTATATATAATATATATATATATACATACACCTTTCCAATTAATGCCTTTTTGTATATAGAGTATCATTAACTGATCTTCATGCTTAATAAATGTATGACATCAGCACCATGCGTGGAACCAAGAACCATTTTAGCAAGGTCCAGTTATGAAATACAGCATACATTAAATCTCATAAATAATTTTTTAATCCTATTATTTTCATGTTTGTAAAAATGTGCTCAAAAATATATTTTTCTTTTACATTTTACATACATTTTTTTTCCTCGTGGTGAGGTTTCTACAATTATCTTTTAATCACTGAGTGACCTTTATCTGTCTTGATAGTGAGGGACCTGTGACACTGACTTTTAAAACATCTTATTTTAAGAATATTATTATTACTATTATTATTATTATAAATAGATCTCCCCTAGAACCTACATACAGTGGTGGTAGCCATTTTGTGGGCAGAACCTCATTCAGGACTTTGTGAATATCTGGGAGACTCCCAATTTTTTGTGGGCTATTTTTGATTCCCAAATGAGCAAAGAACATTCCCAGACCTGTCCCCTTCCCTGGTGAAGTGGCTGAGGGCTTGGTCATTCAATTTGCTGCAAATCATAACACCATGGCTCTATCCCCCCATGCTGCAATTGCCATTCTGGGACGTCGCCAAGGGGCTGTCCTAAAGGTCAACAAGAAGAGTTCAATCTACATGAAGCACTTTGCTCAGCCTATCATATCACTAGTAGTGGTATTATTAATATACTTGAAACAAGATCATTAGCTCCTCTCACAAAATGGCTGCCTCCATTTAAGAAGCCATTAACTGACAATAGAAGATGATTTAATTAAATGGCTTCTTTTAACATTCAAAAGAACACTTTTGATATCCTGACAGGAGATATAAAGATATGATGATAAAATTCACACAAATATATATTCTGTAATTCTGTCACCATTTATCTAATATTTGCAGAGGAATATGCAGAAAAGGTAACAGAACAAAGCAAGGACTATTTTGATTTGTGATGGCAGGAAATATATACAGGACATCTCTGACAGGACCCATTCTATTTGAATGAACGTGCTCTTATTATGCAGCTGATAATCTTGTTGCAGTCACATAGGGGTTAATTTACTAAAGCTTCTAAAAATCTAAAGAGGTGATGTTGCCAGTAACGACCAGATAAAAAAAAACAGATTCCGTCTATCATTTTCTGGGATGTAATAGAGAAAAGATATGCAGAATCTAATTGGTTGCTATAGGCAGGGGTGACGACAGGTCGGCCTGTCCCAGGTAAAATGGGGCGAGGGCCCTCCAGGAGAGGATGTGGCCACGCCTCTGTGGAAAAAAAATTAGAAGGAAGGAAAGGATAGGCTGCCGCTGCAGCTGTCTCTCTCCCCAGCTCAGCACAGGGCACTTAGCAGTATGTGGTGAGCTGGGGAAAGAGGCTGTGCTGCGGCCTGGCTCCCTGCAATATAGGAGGAGGAAGCGGGACCCTGGCCCTTTCAGGAGGCTCAGAAGCTTTAGTAAATGTACCCCTTAGATTGTGAGTAGATTAATTTAGCAGCTTCAGTTAAAAATTGTTTCTCCCTGATCACACTAAAATCGTCTAATAAGATTTTGAAATATTTGCATGTTTATTGAATGATAGAAGTAGCTTATACATATGTAAGGCAACTTGCATTTCAGGTTTTGTGGCTCTTTAAGGAAAAATATACAATAAATCCAAAAAATGTTTGAATGGGGTATAAATAGTAGAGCTGAGCAAAATGTTCACAATTCCATACCCTCCAACATAACCCATTCCACCAAGTACAGAATATTCTGGATCTGGACTTCCTTGCCAGTGGCAGTTACAGTGGTTATTAGAGGCATCTGCCACCGGGCTCCTGCTCTCAAGGGGGCGCCTCTCCTCCCCTGCAAGTTTGAATCCGTAAATTGAAAGCCATCAATATGTGGCTGACTCCCTCTCCTAGCAGTACAATAGACGTCACACTCTCTTTATTCTGAACATAATTTTTGCAAGTCACACACACAGACATACATTTATATAAGGTGGTGTGGGGGGGCACCAATATTTATCTTCCCTCTGCGCAACTTGGACGGACTCAAGCCACTGGTGGTGATGCTGCTGCACAGTCCAAAATTCTAATAAAAGAGCTGCACAACTGCCAGCGAGTCCCGGCCAGCGATGTTTGGCAGTGGGCATGGCTCACCTATTTGAATTTTGGACTGTGTTGAAGCCCCGCCTCTACAACTGCCACTGGCTAAGAAGTCATGTTGGTCTGTATGCAACTGATGCATATGTTTGTGACATTCTGGTATGTGGCTGTGAAACATTGTACATTGTGCCAGCAGAATATGGCAGTAAGTGCTCCCAAGGCTATAAAATGATCAAAATGCAAACGTAACCATACCGTATGGAAGGGCTCTCTGCAGAATGGTAGTACAGGATGATTATATCACTGGAGTACCCATGAAATAAGTCTTGTTTCTCTGTCAAACTCAACTTGCGCTAAATTTTGCTCATCTCTACTAAATTTCAGTTTAAATGACAACCTTCCTTTATTAGAGTCAATTCCCAACCCTGGTCCTCAAGTACCCCCAACAGTGCATGTTTTCCAGGTCACCTGGCAGGTGCACAGGTGCACTAATTATTCAGATGCATTTTAAAAGATCCACAGGTGGAGCTAATTATTTCTCCTGTGATTCTATGTGTAGACCTGGAAAACGTGCACGGTTGGGGGTACTTGAGTTAAAAAGAGATACAGTGCCAGCTCATTACTGCCATTTTTCAAACCCAGCCTGGAACTAGCAGTAAGAAGCTGATTGGCCAGTACTTTATCTTCATCTATTTTATCTCCCTGTGATGGCCAGGTCTACTAAGCCTTACAAACAATGGAAAAGTGGAGAGTGATAAAGTACACGTCAATCCGCTGCTAACAGCCATGTCACAGGCTGTGTTTGCAAATTACAGTTAGGAGCTGGTTGGTTAGTACTTCATTACTCTTCACATTATCACTTTTAAAGCTTAGTACATCTGTCCCCAAGACTTAGTACATCTCCCCCTGTGACTATTGATGCTGTAAATCTTCCAATTGGATAAGGTAAACTGGGACCTGTGTATCTGCAGTTCAAGAGAGCAGAGGGTCGTAAACATGTGATGAAGACAAAGGGCTGCATTTTCTTGGCAAATTCAAGCTACAGAATTCCAAAAAACAAAATATGGAGCTTATTATGGAGCAGTGCTGTACTCAGATTGCAGATTGTAGGCTATAGAATAGAAGATCGAATGCATCTAATCTGACATTTGCTATGGTTTACAGAACTGATTACTTTCACAACTGTGTCTCTAGACTGTTGCGCAAGACATGCATATGAGCACCATGGGGACTTGACCCTATACATTATTTTATATTAATAGTATATTTAATCCAGGTTATAATAAGGATGAGCAACCTTTCATCCTCCAGCTGCTGATACTACAAAGTACCATAGGACATGTAGTTGAACAACAGTTGGATGCTGTCTTTTGCCGAAACTCCCAGAAACCTCTCTGAGAATACCAGTTCAGTAATGCCAAGCCTCCTTGGTGCCACAATGAGTATTCTATAAAGGATGATTATGGTTCTAGCCATGTCAAGAACAACCCTACTTACGAGCATCAATCATGAACAAAAGATAGCTGGAACAATATATGGAGAAAAGCACCTTTACATGTATGGATATATGTTTTTCATAGATTCACTGCTTATTATTAAGTGCAATACATAGTTAGGTTTCAGCAGTAAGAGATAATGTGGTATAGTGTTGAGTTCTAGATGTATAGATAGCCCATGTGGTCATTTATCCTAAACTATGCCATTTGTACCTGTTTTGGAGGGATTATTACTTAGACAATTTCATAAATATGAGCAAATGAATAGGGCTATACTGTGAGTTCCTGCCCAAGGAGGACCATTATGCTAATAATTCACCACACATGAAGGCCTGCAAAATTCTTCCAGTAAGGTTTCTACAGTGTGCAATTGTTATTTAAATCAAAGCTTTAAATGCCACCTGAGGAGTAATGGCAGTTGAATGGAGAAATATATTAATATAGGCAAGAAAAAAAGTGAATCATAACCTATCCATGCAAAATATATCTTCTTTGGTTTACACTGTATTATGATATGTGACAAAATGCATTGTATCTAATTGATAAGTTTGCTAAACATTTACTTCTTGAATTCCAATGAAAACATAAAAATAAATAAAATTGGCCCCCCTAGCTTTCTGTTAGATCGTGTACTCTAGGTATGGAGAATTCAGGCATTAACTCTACTTCAACCAATCCAATCATCTGCTGAAAATGGTCTCCTCTCTTCCCTGTTTGATTCGTGTTGACATTTGACCACTAGCGTCTATACTGTTTTACAAAGTACAGTTTCTTTACAATTGCTATGTCTGCTAAATTAAAGTGCACACAATGTCATGTTTATCATAGGCTTTTGAAGTCGATCTTGTGTTTTACATTTCTATATTGTGATTCCTTCCTAAATTCAGCCCCGCTGACAAGGTCAGAGGATATTTCACCATATATCAAATCTGTTCACTACACTGACAACAGTTCTGTCTTTTGTTTAAAGATTTAGGTTGTGAGAAAAGTCCAATCAAAACATCTCATCTTCAATCCTTTTTCACATGAACTCCATTCTGGTGAGAATGCCAAATGCTGCTCAGAGGAGGTATTGTAATAGAGGTCTCAGTATCCCTAATATGCAGCCAAAACTGATCTTTCCACAGAAAACGGTGGAGCTTCAAATGTATCTACTTTTTTCTGATATTTTCTCTCTAATTATTTCTTTTATCCAAATTATATTCTGTTAAAATCTTTCTTACATTCCTGAATTGTTAATTGGGTCTTGGTAAGGCTTTCACTGACTCTGGCACCAATTGTTTCCAAAAAGAGGAGAGCAGGAAGTATTGAGGGTTAAAAGGAAGTAGGATCATATCCAACATGGCCGTCTTAGGTCATACAGGCTTATCGAAAGGCCTTGGGAATGGTGTGCCACTAGATGAGGAAATTTTCCTGCATACCGTGTTGGTGTGGTTTTCACAACGGCAGCCTGGTCTTTTCACTTTGTCGTAGCCCTTCTGGCAAAGGGTCAGGCAGCCTTTCATAGGTGGATAGCAGCATAGACAAGGCATGAAGAAAGAAAGGAAGCTCATGACTGCCCAACGAGCACAGCAGGATCCCTGGCTGCAAGAACAAGGGTTATCGGCACAGTTGTCCTCATCATCAGAAGAGCAGTGGTAGAAGAGGCCCTTGATACAACAAAGGCAAGTTCCATAGTCGATGACATTTTCAGCGGAGCACAAGCAGCGCTGGTCACAAATCCAACATGAAGGGAGTTTACGAACTTGCGTACACTCATCACATATGCAGCGCCCACACTCCTCACAGATGAACAGGTGGCCGACATATCTGTCCGACTTTTCCATTATTCCTTTAATAAATTGATCTTGCTTCAGGTCACCATCCTTGGGCTGTGTCCTCATAAGTGAATGCCCTGAATGAGATGGAGTGATTCCAGTTAGCAATCTCTGATCTGAAGCTGTGGTGCTTTGAGAAACTGAGCTTATTGTACTGGAATGACTGAGATCATGCATAAGATGTTGTGAATGGTGTTGATGGCTTTGGCTGCGATGAAGATCCTGGAGGTTGTGGGACACCAGTTGATCATTAGGCCACTCTTGCTTTGCAGCATGTTGGGAAAGGGAAGGGTTAGACCAGGTTTGCATGAATGCGACATTGGGTCTCTCCACATAATCATTGTTGGCTCTGATTGAGCGGATTTGGTCAATGGAAAGAACCTGTTGGATGTCTCCGGTAGATATATCCATGATCTTTCAGACTCCTTCCCTTATCTATGAATCAACAGTCACTCTTTGGATAATAACAATTCTAAGTAGCGTTATCCATCACGGAACATCTGAAGATCCTGAAATAAAGAAAAATAGACATTTTTAGTAAGCATATTTTACTTATTTACTAGACAAGATTTTATTGGTTTATACTACAGCAGTATCTACATTTATTTTTACTTTGACAATGTATTGTAGAAAATAAACAATCATATTCATTATACAGTAAGTACAGGTTAATGTCCACGGTGGCCTTCAGGATCTTCTTCAGCATCTGCAATGCAGGAGTGCATTGCGCGGGTGCGACAATGACATCCCTGGTACGACTGCAAACTCACTCAATGCACCCCTGGGACCACTTAAGAAGATCCTGAAGGCCGCCGGGGTTCCGTGGATGCCGGGGGACTCTCAGGGGTACCAGGTAAGTATGTTAAAAATATATATATATTCCAAAAACCAGAAAAATCCCTTATCCGAAATGCTCGTGGTCCCGAGCATTTTGCATAGGGCATACTCAACCTGTATTAATTATAAGAAGCTATATGCTAGTTACCCAGACACTTTCTCAAATCCAGTTTCTTGTTCCATCACATATTTTTATTAAATGTCATCATTAATTTACTGCTGCCGACTTTTTTTATTTGGTCTCCACATTTTTTACCCATACAAAATTTTTATTAGGGTGAAGCAGCCAGTGAATGAACACTACCAGTGAAATAATATTTTAAGGTTTAAAGCATTAAAACAAGCTTTCATTTTCACAGATAAACATAAACAATTATTTATTTTTATACTTTGACTTTCTTGCTTTAGCTGGATTCTGATTGGATAATGAAGTCACAAGAATAGGTTGCAAATCGTGGGCCAGGCTGAGCTGCCGTTCCTCAAAATACTAAAGTGATATACTGCCTAATTTAACTAAAACTTTATAATGTAACAATATACAGTGTTCAGATCTCGGTGCACATGTGTAAAGACTTTACAAAGCTTAGAATTTGATACTCTGGGGTGAAAAAGTACAGTATATGGAAAGCCTTGGATAAAGATGGGAGGGAGGGGGTGTTCATTAGTGGATGCAATCATCAGTTTTTCTCAGTAAATTAACAAATTGTTTCATAATTTAGTTTTTACAGATTCTTTTTGTTTATACCTAAAAATTAAGTTCAAGTTAACTTTGTATTTTGTGTACACACTATAAGATGATTGTCCCCATCGGTCACAAGACTATACAGGACGATAGTCCTTGAAGTGTGAGCCCAGCCTTAGCAAGCCAAGCCAATAGTTCAACATTCCAAAAGACTAGTTAAGAACAATAACAAAGTTTTATTTACGTTTTAGATTACATTTTTGATTATTATGTTTTCTTTTATGTGTCAATATATTTACGCACTTGGGAGATCAATATGGATAATCGTAGTCATCTAGCCGGGTCAATAACAAGCGGAAAGGGCAGGTACCGAAGGATAAGGCAAAAAGGGGAGTCCAATGTCAGGCCGGGTCATGCACAGGGAAACACGATCGCACTACAATAGGGTGAGGCTGAAGAATAGTCGGGAACTAGCTGAGGTTAGTAACGATTATCTGGACGGAATATAATAAACACAAGGAATGCTGGAGCAGGATGTGAACCTATACTTCCTTAAATGTAAACAATTAAGAATGTATAACTTTTGTACTAAATCACATTTTACAGCCCTGGGAAATGTTAATGGTCAGGCCACTTTGAGCTTTTAAGCTAAAGACCTATAAGTCTATACCAAAAAAATCTATTTAAAAGCACTTCTGAAACAAATAGAGGGGCATCAAGGAGTGAACTGTATCCATTGGACATTGAAGCATTTGTTAAAGGTAACATAAATTATTTCAAAATAAAGATGTAGTAGAGCTATCTAGACACATTCCTTGTTTAGATTAGGAGGAAGCACTGAAAGTTATAGAAAGTTAAATGAGTTGAAATTGTTTAGAAGCAAGAGTAATGCATCAGCTTCTACTGAGATGCTATGCTTTTACCATGTTTGTCTCAATCGCAAGACGTAAGAACAAATGGAGATGGCTGCACATCACAACAGGGCTACTAAATACAGAAACCAGAGGTAGACTCAGTAGGTTACCCCAAAAAATCCGCACATCTCTATTCAATGCCGCCATTTTCAGACAAATTTGCCGAATCTGCATCCGCTCAAAACAGTCAAAAACAGATATATTTCCAACCAAAACCCATGGATTGGCAAGTTTTTCACCGATCCATGTGTTTTCCATCTGTGCTGATTTTTCTGATAGTTGAAAAATCTCTATGGGTATTGTGTCAATTGAATGGAAATTCAACTTGAAAAACATCATTAAGTGCTGATGTTTTCTAACTGTACTAAACATCGACACAGATTTCATACCTGACCCCCCTTCATCTTCCAAAAAAATGCAAGGAAAGGGTGCGCCTACAGACAATAAAACACCAGAGAGCTTAATTTATTACCACCTGCATTGGCCTAGGTGAGATGACGCATATAAAATATGCAAGAAATATTTTCATCATTTGCCATTATATTGACAAAAGGGAAAACTTATTTTGTTTAAAAGCAAAGGAAAAACAAATGAAGACGCCTACAAAACAAACGAAAACAAGAACAAGCAATGAAGAAGTGTATTAAGGTCGCTAAAAAGTGGAGAAAAAAAGAGAAGACAAAATTGTGTTAAAGGCAAGCAACTTAAGGCCCCCTTACACTTGTCAACTTATTGTCTCAACAAATTGAACCTGATTGACTCGAGATTTATCCTATGTGCAGGAGGTTCAATCTCTTCCAATCTCTTGGTTATACCCAATGGCACAGGATTGTGGATTGTGTCCTACACATCAGGCACATAAGATTTTGTCAGACGGCACATCAGATCTTGTCAGATAAATTGACTCAATCCACCTGAATTGGATCAAATCTCACAAAATCTCACAAGTGTAAGGGGCCCTTTAAGAAACTTAAAACTAGAAACCAACCACCAAAACAAATTAGTATCTGCTATCACATATCACATAGCCACTGATTGAAAACAACTGTCTCTTTCTTCGCTAACAACAATTATACCTTGAATTTGATATAAACATCGTTAAGATTATATGAAATACATGACCTGTATTCTCCAAATTATAATTTTTTCAAATTGTTTCATAAGGGTTAGGACCCCTGACTCGGTTCACAAAACACTCCTCCTCCATGTTAGAATTAGTTTGCTCATTCTTTAGACTGGTTTACCCATTATGATTGATCGCACTTTCTTTCTGTCTTTGACTTTCCTCTTGGTGTACCACACTGTACCACACTGTACACCTCTTGAGCTCCTTCTTTTTCTCTCTTTCCCCTCTCTTAGGGCCTTATTTTGGTTCATTCTTTCTGACAAAATCCTTCTTAGATGGGCAAAACCATGTGCACTGCAGGTGGGGCAGATGTAACATGTGCAGAGAGAATTAGATTTGGGTGGGGTTTTACTTCAAAGTGAGATCTATATTGCAGTGTAAAAATAAAGCAGTCAGTATTTTCCCTGCACAGAAACAAAATTACTCACCCAAATCTAATTCTCTCTGCACATGTTACATCTGCCCCCCCTGCAGTGCACATGGTTTTGTCCATCTAAGAAGGATTTTGTCAGAAAGAATGAACCAAAATAAGGCCCTTAGTTATAAAACTGGTCACTATACTATAATCTATAATTTGATTGCTACTGACTGCAGTGTTAATATTGCATAAAAATAGGTTCAGGAACTCCACGGGAAGAGGCAGGGTGGGAGAAGATGTGGGCGGAGCTTTAGTGAGGTTGTGGCTTCAAGATTTTACTGTTTACGTTACGTTTTACTTAAAAGATAATATTACTTAAAAGTAATGCACATTAATGTTCCCCCTCCCCTCATTACTTATCCAAATTAAGCAGAACAAGAAGAGGAGCTCAAATGGGGGTTAAGTGGGACTAGCAGACGCATACACTGGGGCTTGTCAAGTGGTAAGCAGGCATAGCAAAGAGGATAATTGATTAAGGCAAACAATATGCAAGCTTTAAATAACTTCAAAAGTCTGTTATATTTTCATTTTAGGTGAATGATACATTTTGCAGCCACCAGAGTAATGGGCCCCATACATCAGCAATCACAATTTATGGATTTTCAGATATTGGGATATTTTGGCCAGATAAATGGATTTTACAATCTATCCGACTTTGCCCACACATTACAGATTTTTTCAGTGATCGGCAGATTTTTCCATCTAAAGATTGCATCTTCATATCTGGAAATTGCCCCAATCGATTGTCATTTCAGCTGTTCATAATGTAAATAGATGAAGAAAACGAATTGGGAATGCCCACACATATAAAAAAGATCTGCAGATAATACCAGATTACTAAACATGTTTAAAAACCTGATTATGCAATCGATTGGCGATTATGATTGGGATTGCCAAAAGGGGGAGCCCACACATCTAAAATTAATTGTGGCAATCATCTCCATATCTGAAAATTGTCACAATTAATTGCTGATGTATGGGGCCCTTAATGATTTAAATTTTTTCAGTTTCCTTTACAGTTTTTTATTCTCTGACTTCAGACAAAGAAGCCAGTGCAGGATTTCTCCTCATGAATACTCTCCAGGGGGAATCAGTGGGCAGGCTGTTTAGCTGGAGGAGACACTGCCCTGGATTATAGACAGGTGTCACTTTCCTGCACTGTCCTGGGCTTAATGAAATGTATATTTTTATAACTAAAACTTGTTATGGGGTTCCAGAACACCATTCCAGATGACTTTATTCTTCTCATGAACTTCAGGAATGGTGTTCTAAAGTGTTCTGGCAGAAATATATCCCTGACTGACTGTTATACTGGGTACACACCAGAATGATTTGGACTCAATTCCCCCAATTTTGATGCAATTTCAACCAATTGTATGTAAAGAAAAAAAATTTGCCCATGTTTTCAATACGATTCTGATCTGATGCGCATCCCTGCTGGTCGTTTGGTCGCTTTGGTGATTTCACCTGCTGCAGTAAGGATTTTTCAATTTCACTTTGACTCGTTACAGATCGTGAGCAGATAGTGTGCAGAACGTGTGCTCCAACAGATCGTCCAACAGACCATCGTCCAATTTCAAGGAAATGTTTGCACGATCATGGTCGTTCTGGTGTGTACCCAGCAGTACATTTTTGATTATTATGTTTTCTTTTATGTGTCAATATATTTACACACTTGGGAGATTGTATATGGATAATTGTAGTTATCTAGCAGGGTCAATAACAAGTGGACAGGGCAGGTACCGAAGGATAAGGTAAAAAGGGGAGTCCAATGTCAGGCCGGGTCATGCACAGGGAAACACAATCGCATTACAATAGGGTGAGGCTGAAGAGTAGTCGGGAACAAGCTGGACGGAATATAATAAACACAAGGAATGCTGGAGCAGGATGTGAACCTATATTTTCTTAAATGTAAAAAGGACTTGCTGCAGATGCCTAATGACATCTGCTAATTTTGCTTGCTGGCCTTTAAGAGAGCCTCTAGCGCAGAACACATTCCCCTAGGGAAACGCACGCCCGCACAACCCGGAAGATGCCAGAGGCTCAGCCACCCGCCGAGACCCCGGCGCTGCAGGGAGCCACCCGCAGCCATCTGGGGTCTCCCCGCCACCCTGCCACCTAGACCTCCACCGCTGCTGTCCGCACCACAAGTGCCCTTGGACCCGATAAGTACCCCCCCATGGTCCGGGGAGCTGTGACAGTCCTGTCCTCTATGTTTATATTCTATGTCTTGTACTGTAAAGTTGTTGTTTTCTTGTCTTGCTTATTGTACACTTGTAGTTTGTTAGACAACGCAGAACCCTTTTAATACCATATAAATGAAAGATAATAATAATATTGGCCTCCTGGGAGTAGCTTTATCAAGGTGTGCAGTATGGCAAAGCCACCAATTATTAAGTAAACCAGGCTTGTTTACCATTTATTTTATTGCCATATTACAGGGGTCCTCAAACTATTTTGCTCCAGGACTCCATCAGACAATAAAAATAATGACAGGACCCCAGCAAGTTATTGCAGAAGGTCATCACGTCACATGTGTAGTCAGCAGACAGCACATACATTGCAGCACTGTGGAGGCACAGAATGATGGGAGGAGTCTAAAATAACAACAGATTTTTCAGACTCCTTGAATCACTGACTGAGATTAGAAAAGTCATCAGTCCGATGGTCAGCAACATGACGAGAAGGTCGGGACTCACTTTGGGGTCAGGACCCACAGTTTGAGAACCGCTGCCATATTAGAACTTATTGGCATCTTTGGCAAACTGTTTCTTAATAAATCAACTCCCTGGTCTCCAACATGGCAAGGGCTTGTCTGATATTATGCAAGAACAATATATATATATACAGTATCCACTTGTAGTGCAGCTAGATCTCCAAATTAGGGCTCACCTATGCCCATAGACAGAGTACATGCAGCAAAAAATAGAAAAAAAAGCACAATGAGCGTAAAATAGACAATACTTTACTGCTTTTACATTTCCTGTTTATGGGATAGTGAAAAGGCAGTCTTTAATTTGCCTAAAAAACGGATTAATTTTAGAATTTCTAAATAAAATCATTATTATTATTATTACTATCTGCTCTGCACAAGATCTGCGTCTCTCATCCACACTCATTACTCGCTCCCACTTACACTTGCAGGATTTTTGTCAGGCAGCACCCACCCTATGGAATGCCCTTCCACACACAATAAGACTTTCCTCCAGCCTCCAAACTTTCAAGCGTTCCCTGAAAACTCAACTCTTCAGGCAAGCTAATCATATTCCGGAACCCCCAAGTAACTTTCAGTAGCATTCATATCTAATTGCATTCCATCAGGACTGTCTTGTAATCTGGTGGGACTGCCATGCTATGGAATTCTACCCTCATGTATCCTATTACTCTTAGATTGTAAGTTTGCATGCAGGGCCCTCCTACCTCTGTGTCGGTTTGTTTCTACCCAGTTTGTTTAATCACTGTTGTTTCCAATTGTAAAGCGCAATGGAATATGCTGTGCTATATAAGAAACTGTAAGTAATTAAATAAATTATTATTATTATACATATTATGTTTTACTTGGTGGTTATCATTGCACTGCCTCTACGGAAATGGATATATTTCAATATTATTTCTAAATACAAATCCTGATTATAATGTGTATTAAAATCATTCAGTGAAAGTTTTAACTTAACTCCGACCACAAGGGAAATGCATGACCTTATCTATACTGCAGACTGCTAGGAGAAAACCACTTTATTTCTTATTAACGTGACTCTAATTGCTTTTCCAGGCATTATTCCCTGGAGAGGCTTCCAGGAGACACTAGTAAAGTAAGTGAAGCGGTGTACTGTATGCCATTTACACCATCCTGCGTAACACATTAGTTAAATATTGTAAAATACTGTACAGAATATATTATTTTGGAATTACTCTATATGTTTTGACATTGCAAAAAAAAAATGAATCATGTACAAATGTACTTTTAGAAAGGAGCACATCTCCTACAGCGGTTGTGTATGTCCTGTTAGAATGTAAACGTATCTTCCATGGTGGCCTAAAAGCTAAATACCTGTTTCCTGGGGACTCCATCAGTATCTGGTCACGCCGTTCATATCACGTCACTTCTGGGTCAGAATTCTGTTCCTTTGGTGTTCTAGTAATATTCAGTATACATTTTGGATTTGCCCATGATCCCACACTGAGATTTGCTGGTGGAGTTTGTTTTAAATTATTCCCCACCCTATTGTGCAGTGGCGGAACTTGTGGTTTATGATCCCAGGTGCAAAAATATAATTTGGGCCCCCCTCCTCCACCCCAATCTAAGTGCACAATATGCAATACGTCAGTTGGTGACAGGCAGACTATTAATAAATTAAAAAATAAATAATAAATATCAAATGGCGAAATATTGTTGATCGGTACTATAGTTCAGTTTCCATAAAAAAATTACTGTAGAACAAAAGGCAACAGTTTAAAATAAATTGATATTTAACAG
The DNA here is from genome assembly GCF_055691185.1 of Crinia signifera. NCBI lineage: Eukaryota > Metazoa > Chordata > Amphibia > Anura > Myobatrachidae > Crinia > Crinia signifera. The sequence continues at coordinate 116,911,748 of NC_139225.1, forward strand.
AAGTGTTTAAAAATTCAGTATAAAGTTATGTTGGCCAACTAAACAACTTCCATATCTCCATTTGGCAAGATAACAACAAAAATTTGGACTCGTTGAGGAACACCATATAACACATTTAGAATGTATCATATATTTTGTGACGGCATCAATGTCTATTGGAACATTGCTGCTGTTTCCTAAAGTAAAATATAGAATATAGAAGTAGACATGTTTTAAAATAAGTGTTGAGCTTACATTTAAGATAACATGTTATTTTGGTATCTGTAAGGGGAAGTCACGTCTTTCCGGACTCAGCATTGATCTGGCTACTGTGCGTAGTAGAGAAATGTCCACCCTCCAATCACTTTAATGTTATTACAAATTTTGCTAAATTTGTTGCATTATATTTCAAGCTTTTTCTTTTTTTCAATTAATGTTTTTTTTTATTAATTAAATTAAATCGATGTGATCCCTTGTGGGCTAATAAAAATGGTCTAATATTGGAATTTATGACCAATGATCCAATTAGAGGCCATTTCATGGATTGTGCTTTGGGGGCATGAGGCTCCCGGAGTATAATCCCCAATAAATGTCGGTATCGGGGGAGGAGCTATTCACAGTGGTAAATTACCACTGCTAATAGTATACTGCAGTAGCCTCTTCAACAAGCACACATCGCTAACAATTTCCTATATTAAAATATACATAATATAGTACTCTCATTAAATAAATATTTAATAAGATGTCAAGAATGACCTAGAGTATGTACTAATATAACACTCAAACTTAGTACATTTCTAAACTGATTTAATTTCAGAGAGAATGACACAAAATGCACAGCACAAAAATATTGTGTAGTTACTTTAGTATTGAATGGATAAGTATTGTTGAGTTCCGTTCAGATGAGATTACATTAGTCAATAATCAACATATAAGATCAAGTTTAATGGAGCCCTTGCATTCAGTAGTTTCCTGTAATAAAATGTAAATCTATAAGGTATTGGATCCCTTAGAGGGTGCTAAACCTCAGATAGCCCTTTTTATATTTCAGAGACAAGTAGGAAAAGTGTATTGTCTGTATATTCATGGGCCAATTCTAAGAGTCTGCAGACAGTTTCAAGTGTTACATAGTAACATAGTAGTTGAGGTTGAAAAAAGACTTTAGTCCATCAAGTTCAACCTCTATATGATCTGCTGCAGTGTAATGGCCGAGATGAGGTTACTGCCTATCTGTTATAAACTAGAATCCCTAACGTCTCTAATGGGAAAATCCACCAGTGCATGCTCAACAACCACTGCATGCGGAAGGACGGCCCACCCACTGTTTATCCTTCTGCAGTTACAACCGCCATCTGGACATGCACCCACTCCATGCTGGGTGTATAATGCACAGGACACTCCCAAGACACTCTTATGAGACAAAACAGTTCCACAATTCTCTGCGGTGTCATCCAGTTACTGTACCCTCCAGTAATGACAATTTCACAGAAAAATTGTTCTAATCCATCTGTGTGCATATGCAGAGGGGGGACACTATGGTGTTGCATTTCATTATGTATAACATTACAATTTTGACCACACAATATATATTCACTATTCAATGCCTCCCAGACCTCCCCTCATGCTTTCAGGCCGTACAACAGGCACTGTACTCATGAGATCACCCTGCATGCCCAATAATTGACCTGAGACCTATCTACATCACATCAGACCATCAGTGCCCCTGAGAACTGACAACATGCCATCAGACCGTTTACATGCCCCTCATACCACCACACATGTTCATTCAATGCCCATTTAACTAACCCAGATTTGTATTCAATGTCCATCAGACCTTACCACGTGTCTTACCACGATGTCCATCAGACCACCCAACATAAAATCTACTGTAGCTGGTCCACATGGAACTTTAATGAGTTGGATACATACAGGACCAGATAGCATGCACTGTCATTATACATATACTGCTTATCTGGTTGGTCTGATTTTTGGTTATTTGATATCCTTGGATATGGATGATATCTTGGACATGGATGACATGTACACAGAATTCTTACGTTCTCTTGATTGAAATATGCAATTCTATGGACTTTCTGTATGTATTTTAAATTGTGTGGTCATCATAAACCAGCAAATCACTTAAGCTGGCCATACAGTACACTGCACTATAATGATGCAGTGTGTGGACCTGAATGTGGTGGCAGATTTCCCACTGGGTACATTCCTTTCCATGAAGTACATGACTAGAGGCACCACTTGTTGGGGACAGCACAGCAGACGGACTTTCCCCACCCCCACCGCCCTCCACATCTGAGCAGTTGACTCTTTTTTTTAACCCAGAGAAGTGAGGGGACAAACCAAACAGGCCATTAACAGAGGGAAAAGGGACATATGTACTCTGCTGCTTGTACTCCTGCCCACTAGCCACCCAGCACCACCACCAGAGAGAGAGAGGATGTGAATTGGGTAAGATACCGTACAGCTTATGACTATACATGTCAGGGGGCTGACAATAAGATCCATTACTGTCATTCCTCCTCTTACTGTTCAGGGCAGAGATTGCAGCACTTGCTGCTGCTAGATGCAGGGACGGTTACACCTTGTATGTAGACTTCTCCATGTTTGGTGCCATCTTGCTGTAAACAATGAATGTGACTAGTTATTGGGGTCAATGCAGCTCTGAGAGTTCACCTTATTAATTAAATCTGAGCTTTTACTAAATATGCCACATTGGGGACTTTGTTGGGGTATCCAGGAGGGAACCCTGGGCCAGACATACCCGCCCTGTTTATCTGGTGGTGCAAGGGTAGACGCCATCTTGCTATTAGCTGCTCCCTGTAGTAAGTGGGTGGAGTGTGATATAAGAGCTGGCCACACTTAAGCTATGTCTATTCTGGATCACCTTGGTTACCGCTATAGTAATGCTACCTGGCCTTCCCCAGCCTGCTCAGCTCCACAGCTTCATCTATGCCCCTGGTCACCCCATTCTGCAGGGCTAATAGGATGTGGATCATGCTCCTTATTCTCCTCATTAGGGGAGAGGATGAGAGGTTCAGACATTTACTCTAGAATTACATCCTGGAGACAATATGTACATATAATAGTGCAGGGTATGTGTGTGTGCATTATGAGCATTAGGGAAGCAGTGTGTGTGTGTATGGGGGGAGGGGGGACGTGCAGTGACATGTGATGAAGCAGCAAGCTGTGGTGGAGCTGGGGGTCCTGTAAGGTGTGAGCTGTGGGTGGCAGTGAGGTGCGAGGAGAGCAAAATAAGCTGTGGAAATGAGGAAGGCAGTGAGATATGGAGGGCATTGGCAAGTAGAGAGCGATGAAAGGGGTATGAGAAGACGGGGCAATCAGAGATATATAGATGTAGGTAACAGTAAGAGGCATATTGGTTTTTGTAGAGAGAGTGGGGATGCTAAAAATGTTGTGCCTACGGGTGGCATAACCCCTATATTCGCCTCGGCCTGAACAGGCATCGTTCCCAGACTGTAAAGAGTTGAACAGACGTCTACATCATAGGTTTTGATTATCAAACCTGTGCATTACATCCAACTTCAGGCTGTGAATGAATATAACCTTCAGACATTGTGTAATTGTCACTCTTCCACTTCTCCATGTCAGCTGATCAGCTGCAGCCTATGGCCAGCCTCTGATGCCAGTCTATGGGTTATTAAGTGTCATTTATTTATTTATTAACGGTTTCTTATATAGCGCAGCATATTCCGTTGCGCTTTACAAAGGAGACAGTGATACAACAAACAGGGTATTTTTCAGACAGTCAAAATGTAGGAGGGCCCTGCTCGCCAGCTTACAATCTATCGGGTTAGCTAATGATTCACGTTGACAGAAAAGTGTGTAAATGAGTATCACACAATATTTAGTATAAATGTCTGTCACTCATACGTTCTGAAATGAAATGAAAGACAGTCATTGGAGTAGAACACACATATAGGAGAAACACACCACGCAAGCACTTATTTGACTCCACACACAGCATATGTGCCAATTACTTTTTTTAAATCATTGTCAGAAAATTGGCCTGCACATACAGTACATGGCTAGTATTGGGTATTTCTCTTACCCTACCATCACCATATGATCGAAAAATGAGTTGTATATACATGGTTAGTGTACAGTATATATATCGGGGTAGGGGGTGCTGAAGCCCCCAAAGCTTTCACAGGGCTTGCTTATAAACTGTACAGTGTTTCACTGACTCTAGGATATCCCATCAGCCTATCTCATGACATAGATTTGCCTACTAGCATGATTCCAATGTCAGAAGGGTCACTGATTCTAATCTCTTTTCTGTCACTACAGCCTATAAGTTTGGCCAACAGATATGTCCTAAGTGGAAGATCGGTGCTCCCACTGATGACAGAGTCTGAAATGAGACACGTTTAGGTCGAATGCACCTTTGGTGCTGATTGAAAAACAAGAAGAAACAGAAAAGTAATATAATAGAGAAATGATCCCTATTAAACATACATTAAATACTGTACCAACACATTATAATAATTCTCCGGAATCACTAAGTACTAAGCTGCTTTTTATATTGTATATTGTGTTTTGTATACTGTCATATTATTTTTGTATGTTATTAATTTGGACTCAAAAATCAAATCAGATGTTTTTTGTTATTTAACGAAGAGGCCAAAATATTAAGAGGTATTTTTAGGATTTAAACATAGGAATTTAGAACCCTGGGATAAATGGTCTAATCAGGTTGGTTTGCAAAAGCAAACTTCATTTTTTAATGGACAAAACCATGCTGCAGTGCAAGTGGGGAAGATATAACAGGAGTGAGTTAGATTTGGGTGAGGTATTTTCAAACTGAAATCTAAATTGCAGTGTAAAAATAAAGCAGACAGTATTTACTCTGCACAGAAACAAAATAACTCGCCCAAATCCAACTCTCTCTGCAAGTGTTGCATCAGCCCCACCTAGAGTGCACAGGGTTTTGTCCATTGAAGAAGGCATTTTCATTTGCAAACCAACCAGAATCACCACCAAAATGCAGGTAGCCCAAGATGATAATGGGATGCCAATTCATAACATAATATGATATAAAATAAAACCCTCCACTCCAGATGTTTTTTGTGTATATTTTCAAAATAACCAGGTGTCTGAGATTACCCCGCTGTGGTTCTATACTAATGGTTTTGTTTTTTTTTCTTATTTTTGCTGTAGGATAAGAGAATTGCTTGTCCCATAGATGATCATATACTTTTTTGTTTTAGGTTTGATCATGTAATATTTTAATATGCTTATTAAAGCAATGTCATGGCTTGAGGCCCACTCATTACTTTGCAGTTTTACAGAGAGGTGTTGATCTTTATTTTACACCAACCTTTATAGGTACATATTTTCATATGTTTTGGATAAAAAAAATTGGTCTTTAAAATAAAAAAAAAAACCTCTTAGCTATTCAGTAGACACTGGTAGTGTCAGGCTGTCAGCAGGATGTGTAACATATTCTCATCAATGTAGAACAGTATGTTCTATTGCTCTGACGTCAGTCCTCCAACAGGAAATCCGGTCACAGGCGTATAGGAAGGTGTCATCCAACAATAGGCGGCGGTACTAGGTTTACCACCATCATATCAGTTACTTGGACCAATGGATAAGCGGTTATGGTTAGGACCCTGTTACCATGTGTTCTATATATTGGACAAGCTACTAGCCATTTTGGGTAAATCAGAATATTCTAAAGACATTTAAAGATTAGTTGCATCCCTATGAATCCAAACTTTGATGGTGATGGCAAAAGTGTCTCTACAATTCTTACATATTGCTTATTAGGTAGCATTTTATGCTTCTCAGTAAATCCAGATACAAAAGGGGGTGGTTTTACTAAAGTTATCGCCTAGAGCCATATCAAGTTGAGTACGGCATTGTGACCGGTGGCATCCTGACTATCGGGATGATGACAACATTCTGCCACATGCTGCAGTTGTTTCATCAAAGAAAGGGTAGATGCCATGAAATGAGACCTTTAAATCAGGCATGTCCAAACTATGGCCCTCCAGCTGTTGTGAAACTACAAGTCCCATCATGCCTTGCCACAGTTTTGCTATTAGGGAATACTTAAACTATGGCAAAGCATGCTGGGATGTGTAGTTTCACAAAAGCTGGAGGGCCACAGTTTGAACATGCCTGATTTAAATGCTGTCAATGAATTCAGTCTGGCAATGTTAACATCCTGTCTTACTTTGGACAAACCTGGCATGTTCTTCCGAAGACGGACAATTTATAAGGCCTTAGTGTACTACTGTGATTATTAAAACTGCAAAAAGCATTATACTTTATGTTAGTGGGTATAATTCAAAATGGCCTACTATATTTTATATAACCATGTTATTTGATACTAATGTGTTGAGATACCTTGTCTCATGGAACAGGGTTCACATTGTATCTGCGATAGGATATTATTAACAAATATGAACCTATCTGAAATAAAGCAGATTAGAAGTATTTGTCTGGCATCCAAAATAATACCCTAGCCTTTAATAGAAACATGTAAGAGAATGGATAGATCATTATTTGGCTTATATTAGAGGCATGAGTGTTGGTGGACAAATATCCCCTCAACCCCAGCCAGCCATATGGTTGGTGTGTGTGACAATTATACAATCCTTCAACAGCTGATGGGAACACAGTGTCCACCCTTATGCCGAAGCCTCTATAGAACCTTAAGGAACCTTAAGAACTTGCTGTTCCATATTGATACATGAAGCTAAGCAATGTAGCCAGTGTTACAAGGTCTTGTGAATAATGAACCAATTCCTTCTGCGGCATCTAAGGCTCTGCCTTTTTGCTTGTCAACTCCCTTTTCATTCATATAACGTTCAGTCCTGATGTCTGAATAATGAGAAAGCTGCAACTTTAACGACTCTAATCAGCCATGTTGTATATTGGTTACTATATTGAATTTAATGATATTGCATCATTGCCTTTCATTTACATATGTTATATTTCTCAATAAAAATTGACATACCTTCATTAACGTTTACCGGTGTGTGTATAACACAGGTATTGGTTCTACAACATACTATGCTTACAACATACTACAGTTTTCTGATCATCATAAACATAGTCAAATTCCCATACCTTTTCTCATCTGCATTGATAGCAATGCACTTTAGAAACCAGTTTGTCATCTGCATAATGCATATACAGTACTGCATGATCTTCTAAAAAAGAGCAATTCGCCTTTAGTAAAGCATACTGTGGTAGATTTTGTATTACCTGTTTGTCACTGTAGGATATAAGATCTACTCCTCTCCGAAGCTGCATGACAGCGATTAAGGAGTGGTTATGTGTGTTGCATTATAAATGCGCTTTAAATCTGAAACAGTGCTGCATTGCATAGAGGTACTATGCAAAATAATAATAGCTTATTACAATGGGCATTCAGTATTTCCTTAGAACTTTTATCGCCTCGATTTTCTCGCAGATTGTAGAGCAAATTCTATCTTTTCCACATAACAGTGAAGATATCAGACATTTTGTTTTAGAAATGAATCATGTGAAATATTTAAATACCATGCAATGTTAGCCTAGAACCTTACACAGTGTCGTTATACTCATTCATGTATTCAATTATGTTTTCCCTACTTAAAAAAAAAAATATAGCAGTTGCAAAAAGAAAACATTATAGCTATTTTTGGATTTCAATTTTGGTTGCGTTTGTTCTCCATGACAAATGGACAGTGTACCATCATTTATACGGGAACATGTATTTGAAAAGATTTCTGTCCTGTTTCTATCCTATAGAGAATGGGAGGATACTATGACTTCTAGATCTCCTTCTAGCTGCACTGGAAGGATGAATGTCCTCTGCATTTCTCCATATAAATCCTCATGTCTTCCTCTGTAACTGCACAGTTGGATTGCTCCTCTCTGCTGCATGCAAAGTCCTTATGCTTTATGTGAATTTGTATTGTTAATATTCCAGCAGTGTCATAGTATTTGAATTATTTTTATTTCTATTATTATTAACATCAAGTCATTGTCAATTTTTCGCAGGCAATGAAATATAGTCACTATCATATCAACTTACCTATGTGATACTTTAGATCCATGTTGCATTAAATGTATATAGTCCCCACCCAGATCCAGGTAGTTACTGATTCACCGTCTTGGCCATTATATGCATCCCAGTTATAGGAAAAGTCTGAATGAATACTCCTTCAGAAGTGCAGGTGTGTCCCCTAAGCACCCCAGCATCGGACAGCGATCACACACATCAGGTATACAGCTAGCATCAGAGATCCATAGATGCTAGGGACATATGAGCTCTGCACACTCCCAAAGCTGAATCACACACACAGTCTTTCGATAATCCGCAGATCAATGTATATCTTCCATAAACATCTATGTATCTATATCTATATAGACACGTTAGTGTGCAGCCAGATTGAGCTAGTCAGATGAAGTCTTGGCTGCCTCTGTATACATCCCTGATCCTGCCTGAATGCTGAGAGGTGGTGCTGATCCCTGACACTGTGTTTTGTGAATGCGGGTATTTTTCAGTTATCTTGTGAATGAGTTAAGGGGGAGGAAAGAGGTGGAGCCCAGAGGGTTTTGTCAGTCTGCTCACTGGATGTGTGTGCCTCAGTTCTCCTTCTTGTTGTATAATCGTTTTCTGATAAATCTTCTATGTGAAATGTCCTTTTTTATGTATCCTGCTTGAATCACATATAATGACGAGGCCTTCTACCCACATGACGGCCTTATCAGATTTTTTTCTAAGGGAAAAAGGAAGCAGTGACGGTCTTTAAAGGCTCAGAGAAAAATGACATTACTGAGATCAATGGAAATGACAGTGGCGTGTTTTCCCTGCACATTTCGTTCTCATTTTTTTCCCAGACTCACCCTCTCTTTCCCTCTCCCTCTCTCTTCATCTCCCTCTGTCTTCATCTCTCTCTCTCTCACTTTCATCCTTCGCTCTCTCTTTCCCTTTGCTGTACTCCTAATGCTTAAGTGGCGTCATCCTTTGGAAATTGAATCGGTCCATTAGATCTCCCCATAGACTTCTCTGTATCCGGTCCCATGGCTCTGACAGCAACAGAATTAAACAAGGAAAAATAATGCAAATACAAAAAAAAAAAATTTTTTTTTTTTTTTTAAAGCAGCAATTCATCTGGCTTGCGCTCAAAATAGATTTCCCTATTGCAGTTTTATTTTTTTTATATTGAGATCACGATTAGTGTTCTGAAACCTCTTCCTTTGTTTGTATTCATTCTGGGGCCCACCGAAAACACGCAGGAATATATTAGAACGTGAGCTGCCCTCAGATGTCTCACATGCATATTAAAGCATTTGGTGTTTAATGGTAGTTCTCGGCAGTGGTGGAATTTGTGGGCGGTGAGCCCAGGTGCAAAAATATAATTTGGGGCCCCCTCCTTTACCCTAGCCCAATCACACAATATGCAACACTGCAGTGGGTGAGTGGGAGAGGCAGGGGGTGAGAGGGTGAGTCAGGGGGAGGCAGAGTGTGACAGGGAAAAACAGTTGGTGAAAGGGGCATCAGTGGGCCCCTTACTCTCAGGGGCCCCAGTGCACTGCATCTGCTGCACCAATGGTAGTTCCACCTCCGGTACTGAGTATCGTGGAGGTGATGCCTTGAACATTGGGTTCGGGGGGGGGGGGGTTATGAACTGGAGGGACAGCATCTCATAAGTGTTGTTGTGTTATCAAGAACTGTGGATCTGCATCTATTTCTGCAGAACTGTGCATGAGCGAGTGGACGAATAATTGAGCATAGGATGTTTAGTGAACTTCTGCGTGGACTGGTGCGTGGGCCGGTAGATATGTGGAGCTGCAGGATACATGCAATGATGTGCATTAAATCCACAAAGATGACAATCCTTTATGCAGGAGGGGACTTTTCCCTTCAATAGAAATAGAATTTATTCTGAAGGATATCGTGTATCAGACCATCAGCCGTCCCGTTGGTCGGATACACACATCACCTAGTATGTACCTGGCTTTAGGAGGTCACTGAATGATAGCCAGGGGCAAGATTTCCACCTGTCCTCTGTAGAATATTTGAGAAATCTCCCCTTACGTCATACTTATCTACTCTCCCGAAAGATTCAGGATATTCTTAATTTCTGTAGATTGGGTAGATCGGCTGCATTTTTTGTGGTGGATCTTCCACATCATGGTCACTTTCTGGGGAAGTTGGTATGAGGGGAATATAATCAGTGGCAGCTCTCAACCTTTAAGATGAGGGAGGGGGCTGCCCATGCTGCCATCCCAATGGTCAGCAGTACTGCTTGTGCTGCATTTTTGAATGGGGAATGCCCACTGGCAGTCATTGGGACAAGGAATGCACACAAAGTTGGTAGACTGGCACAAGCTAAAGCTTCTAGGGATGCATTGGCTGCAGCCCCTAGAAGCTAGGTAGGGCAGACGGAATACAGGGGAGTGTTTTCTGAATGGAAGCATTCCTTCTGTTAATCTCAGTCTGGACTGGCAGTCCCAGGAGGCAGAAACACCTTATTCTCAGACAGCCTGTCCTGTATCTGGTTAGCAGACAAAGGAGCAAACTATTAAGCCTGATCAAGCGGTAGGTGATAATGCAGCGGACAATCAGCTCCTGGCTTTAATAAATTAGAGTTAGGAGCTGATTGGCTGCTGCATTAACACCTGCCACTTTAGCACTTTTCCAGGCTTAATAAACCTTCCCCATAGTGCCTCACATGGAGAGCAGCTCACTGTAGGTACAGCATGGACTCCAACTGGGCAGCTCACTAAGGGTGAAGGAGTCTACTAGCATGGCTGTGGTCACTAGGTAAAATCCGCCTCTGAGTATAATACTGGGACTTGTGAGTTCATATGGAGAGGTGGGGCAAGAATGCCACAAATATAGTCATTTAGCCCCATTTCTTCACCACAGACATTTGCCACAAGTGCGGGGCCTAAGTACATGAAAACTCCAGGCCCACCTCCGAAAAGGCAGCTGCAGGAGAGGAGAAACATAAAGTCAATGAGCATGCACTAAGATGCATAATTCTCTCTGCCAGGGTCAATCTAAGCTGTTGCCATTAGCTTGGAACATTACTAAAGCATTTTCATACCCAAGAAAACAATATAGGACTGCTCAAAAGAATTGGGGGTCCACTGCCAACATTTAATCTTGCCCCCTACCCCTCCTTAAAAGATAATATTCAAAAATATTTAATTTATTTTACAACTTAATTGTGCATTGATTGTCATAAAAAAATTGATAATTACAGGGACTTGCAAAACTTCATAAAAAGTCATTATATTTGCCCACAAAATGGATTGTTCCATATAGTATTTTTTATTACATACTAGTAGGCTCATAAGTATTTAACACAGTGGTTCCCAAACTCTGTGCTTTGGATTTGGTGGTCTAGGAAAAAATTCATAATACAGTAGTTATGGACAAAGCAATAGGCAAAACCAGAGTTAGTTGCCGCCAATCAAGAAATATTTGGGCAAACAAAAGAAAATCTGGTTCCTCGCTACATAATTGATCCTAAGGATAACATATAAACACAATTGACTTAATTTTTTTTTTTTTTTTTTCGAAATTTATCAACAAGAAACTTTTGAAATAGGGGTGCCATGAAAAATATTCTGATACTCTAGGGCACCGAGGTTCAAAAAGGTTTGTGAACAACTGATGAATCCCATACAGACTAAAACTTGTTAGAACCATATATTTCTGCAATAACAACAAAGTCCTTTGCATTATTTTCTATAAGGTTTGCACAAGTAATCTTTGCCTATTCTTTCTGCAGACTTACTCCGGGATGGTTAGACATTTGAGGAACGCTAAAGATTCTCAATCACATTGGGACTGCAGAACATACATCATTTGTTCAACAACCAGGGACAATTTTCCTTTGGAGTTCTGCTTGGGCTTGAAGCTTTCTCCCAAGCTTCACTTTTCTAGTAGACTGAAGCAGGTTGTCTTGCAGAATTTTGCACTATCCATTCTTAACAAGCTCTCCAGTGCCCACTGAGGAAAAGCATCCCAGTAACATGATGCTGGCACTGTCATTCTGTTGGGGCAATATTTGCCGGGAAATGGCTGTGTTAGGTTGGCACCACACATTTTAAATTGGGCCCAAAAAATCCATCTTTGACTCAACTGACTCATATAACGCTATCACACGCTGGGCCTCTCCGACAGATTCCAGACATGCTTTGATGTGTTTTTTTTAAATTAGTTATCAACCAAATAAGCCAGCTGTATGCAGAGGCCACTCCTTCCAGGTTCCACGTGCCATCATAACAAGATGTCCATGACCCAAGTGGTGCCCGACACATGATGGTGTAACTAGTTCAACTGCAGTCTGATTCTAAAGATATTGCAAAGAAAGCAGCAGGATTGTGAGACAGACCAAAGGTAAGTCATGAAGGAGAGGAAGGAGTCAAGCATGATACCCAAACAGTGGACCTAAGGGACAGATGGGATATGGGGGACAGATGGTACCATCAATAGATAGAGAAAGGAGGGGAGGAGACAGGGTTCTAGATTGGGGGGATCCATTAAATTTTAGACATATTGAGTTTACAGTGACATCCAGCAGGAAATAGTGTTAGGATCTGGCAGACTGGAAACCATATGTCAGTATCTGGAGTAAAGCAACGGGCTGGTAAAGAGAGACTAGACTGTGGCTGCAGAGGAGTTCAGACACGTTCAGGACTCTGGACCAGGTGTGGAAAGGTACTTGATGAGTAGTGACAAAGTATGTGCGATTAACCCCTTCTGTGCATAAGGTCTGAGAAACAATACAATCCCTGGGAACAGGGGAAAACAGCTAGCAATAATATTGATCTAGCCAGGACCTGGATGCAGCTCAAATTAATGTCCACAGAAATATAGATTAAATACTTTATTCAGGCAGCAAAGAATAAAGTATAAATTCCACAGCAAACAAAGTAACTTCTAGGGTACAAGAAATGCCGGTATCCAGGCCAGGTTGATGATAGGAACATAACAGACAAGGCAAATATCCAAGGCTTATTTCCTGAAGGAGCTGGAGTACAGGCCATCCACACATGGAGCAGGAACAGAAACTATGACCAGCAGGGCAGAGTCCTACTGATTCCCTTTTATACCATCAGCCGAGGTAATCAGTGGATGCAGCTGAGAGCAACATGAAGCACAACCTACTAGCTGCTTGCTACTAGCAGATGGCCAGAGAGGACAGAGTGTAACAGATAGTAAGAAACACAAGAGAGAACACAGGGATTAAATGTGGGTGTTATCATCATAAAAGTAGCAGTAGAGGTCAGGGCTGGTGCAAGGCACCTAGGTGTCCTAGGCAAACCCACAGGATACCGCCCCCCCCCCCCTGCTGGTTGGGGGGAGTGGGCACATGCTGCGGATTGCTGCTGTGTGCAGCAGGGGGGTCAGGGGTGGACAGTGATTGCCGCTGACTAGCTGAGGGGGGAGCGGGCACATTCTGAGGATTGCTGCTGTGTGCAGCAGGGGGGGGGGGGGGGGGCAGGGGTGGGTACTGATTGACGATGACTTTCTGAGGGGGGGAGCAGCTGCTAAAGATTGCCGCGAAATGCCACAGATTGCAGTGCTGTGTCTAGCACGGGGGCAGCAGATCGTGGCTCACTAGCTGGGGGGGAGGGGGGGCAGCCTCCGGAGATTGCAGCTGATGACAACCAGCCAGGGATGGGCGGAGCGAGTTTAAAGCGCCAAGTAACACGGGTGCACTCCAGGGGGGGGAGGGGGCACTGGGGCGTACAGCTCACTCACCGAATAGCTGGAAGAAGTGCTTGGCAGATGCAGCTGCCAGATTCCTTCCTCCTGCTCTCCTCTGCGGGAGCTTTCCTGCTGCTGCTGCTTATCCTGCAACTCACTACCGCCCTCCAGTGGCCGACCCTGGTAGAGGTTGAGGAGCTGAGGAGGTCTCCAAGGAAGGAACTAGACAGGGATAAGTTAAGATAGCTAGAAATATATTCTTTGTGAACACCGAGAAGGAGAGAAGTGGTATAGAGTCAGAGTAGGAGACAGAGAAGAAGCGGTTGAAAAGAAAGGACAGAGTTAAAGGCAACAAATGAGTGGAGGGTATGTAGTGTGGTTCATAGGGTCAAAGGTTGCAGATATGTCCAGGCGGATGAGCAAAGGACAATTATACATAGATGAAAATGATTATGATTAGCCACCTTGTTAAGAGCAGGTTCTATAGAATGGTGGGAAAGGTAGATCCAGATCCAGGTTACATTTAGAACAAAATTTTATAAGATGTGAGTTCTTTTTTACATGGGATGTTGCTATGGGCAACCAATCAGAATCTGCTTCTTATTTATTTAACACCTTCTAGAAGATAACAGATAGCATCTGATTGGTTGCCCATAGCAACATCCCATGTGAAATAGAACTCCCATCTTAATAAATTCCCCCTTAGTGTCTGCTTTACGAATAGAGAATGGTAAATATGCCAGTCACAAATTGGTCAAGTACGGTGTGCCTTAGCCAGAAACTGTTCAAATATTAGAACATTTGCCAGGATTTCAAAAATGTTTATTTTTAACTTTAAAAAATAAATCAAGATTCAACCATGTGATTAAAGTCAGAAGGACGACATTCAAAATGTGGACACCAGAATGTCAACAAGTTCTGAATATTGGCAGTCAAGGGTTTCCAGGATGTCTTGCACAGTGACAAATAATCTGCTGAACTGCCAGAACATTGACACTGCGTCCGTCTCCGCTCTATTCACCTTGACTGGTGGAATCCTTTAACCAGAGCCATGAAATAATCTGCAGCAAGTAAAAAGTGCAATGGAATGTGTCACTCTCACACTTGCAGTAGAACCCTGGAGAGATGCGGAATGTCCACATGAATATTTTATAGGTCATTTACTGTATGTCACACAAAAGTGTAGTAGTAGTGCATGCAATATTCTATTTGGTGACATCACTTGCACCTACTGTATTTGAGCCCTGGATTTCTGCCACTATACTGTACCTACTGTAGCAGTGCAAACCTTATATTTTATATTGTGGCCACTAATAAATAAAACACAAATTCAATGCTGCTGTTTCCGACAGCATTGAAGGCGGATTTCGACAAAACACATCCAACTTTAAAACAAGTCTAATCTGTTTTGTCCGAAACGGCCGTTTCTTGACAATCCAGGCGCTTTTCTCCGACACGCCCACTTTCCGCCACTCAACAGACGGAACATTGAATTCCGCATGTCAAGTCTTTGTCGAGTAGAGCGAAAACGGGCCAGGATTCCGACTGTCGAAATTGAATACCTCCCAGAGAGTTCTTTCAGCACCAGATGTATGAAGCTTCAAAATGTGATGATATAGAGAGTGATAAAAAATAGCCAATCAGCTCCTACTGTAACTGCCATGTTACAAGCTGGGTTTGAAAAATGACAGGTAGGAGCTGATTGGCTGGCTGTTTATCACTCTCCATGTTATCACTTTTTGAAGCTTGATACATCTGGCCCTCAGTGTAGAAAAAAATCAAAGCCATTAAAATTTAGAAAAATGCACAATTTCTGGATGGAATATAGACAATAAAGAGATATTAAGTAGGTTGACACCAGGGGTGACATTCTATGGGCTAAGAGAAAAGCGCATATATTTTTCGCACTCCACATCGCCGCTCTTCGCACTTTCAGAAATCGCATTTTTTGGTCATAATTCGCATATTTAATGGGATGCGCATTAGAGGATAAAAAGTGCGATGTAGTGCGATTTGCGGCGAATTGATGCGAAATGATGTCACTAAAAAGTGCGATTTCTTCCGCCGGTCATGTGCACATTTTAGACCAACCGGAGTGCGATTTACAAGACTGTCTCCACATGACCAATAACCCCCTAACCTATTGGGCCACCTAGGTCCCTTCCATTATGCATCACACCCCCTATATAAAGGGGCATTGGCGCCATTTCACTCTTTGATAGAAAGTAAGGAGCATGGAGAGGAGCAGTGGCAGTGTGAGAAGAGGAAGAGGTGTTGGTGGCAGAGTGATGAGTGGCAGAGGGGCCAGTGGCAGAGGGAGCAGTGGCAGTGTGACCAGAGGAAGAGGGGCCAGTGGCAGAGGGAGCAGTGGCAGCAGCCAGGCAAGAGGAGCCAGTGGGAGAGGCAGCAGAGGACTGGTGAGGTCGACCTCCATTACAGGGAGTGGCAGCAGTGTGGCAGCCACCATGGCCACTGCAAGGGCAGCCCCAGACCAGGCCCTGGCGGACCAGGCCCAGCAGGAGGAGGTGGAGGATCCGCTGGCATCCCCATCCTGTAGCCAGGACCTTGCCCATACCCCACAGCACCAAAAGTGGGAGAAAGGTCCGATTCAGCTATGAGGAGAATGTGGCGCTTGTCCGGGCCATCATTCCCCTGTATGACCGCTTACTGGGGAAAAACCAGCACAAGACCACCTCACATCGTAAACGTGGTATGTGGAAGGACATCACCCAGGCGGTCAATGCTGTCAGTCACCGCAAGAGGCTAAGCAAAAACGTTAAAAAGCGGTTTAACGACATCAAGCGACAGCTGAAAAAGAAAATGGCCATGGAGATGGAGGAGGCCACCAAAACTGGGGGAGGAAGCCACACCACAATATCCTACACATCATATGAGGTGAAGCTCCAAAGAATTATCCCCCCTGAGGTCCTGCCTGGGATGCACATTGCGGATACCGATAGGCCGGCAAGCCCACCCCGAGCTGGTAAGTGTCAACACATGCAATATGAAACATACATGCCAATGTATTTAAACTGCAATGTTATTTTGTATTGTTATACTAATTAATGTGGTGCTGTGGAACTACATAGCCCAGCAAGGTCTGTCCATGGCAATAGTTTACACCTACTTTAAAAATTATCAGAATGCTGGGCCTTGTAGTTCCACAACTGCACATCTATTGTTCCACACTGTAACATTTTTTCTAGCACCTTCATATGTATGTGGCCCAAAAACATTGGTGTACTGGTGGTTTAGCAGTCACGCCTACATACCACAGATTTGCCAACAGTTGTAATGTGTCAAGCAGTGTTTTAATTTTTTGTGGCTGACTACAGGTGCAAAACATCAATGTAAAAATATGAATAGTAAATAATATAGCCCTAAACCAAAGGTAAATTTGTCCATTATTGTAATTTATTTAATGATTTTGCACAAAAGCATCTCCATTGCTTGGTACATAAAGTCTGCCGATATTTCCTTTCACAAATTGTCCGTCCCGAAGTGATCAAGCATCCAAGAAAAGAAGCTCCCATGGTGCCGCATCTGTGGAAGCAGGTAAATGTTCAAACCACAGGCCATTACACATACAGTACACACACCCATGTCACATCAAATAATAAATCACATTACAGTCATCTCCAGCTGCTACATTGCAACGGACATGAATGTAATGTGGCCTAGCCATGTCAATGAAGATTATTGTCAATGTTTCATGCAGGATCGGGGTCTATTTGTAAGTACATAGTACCCCTAGGTCAGGGTTGCCGACTTTAAGATTCTCCTCTCTGGGAGAAGCCCGGAGAGGAGAGTTTCAGCAGCCGCCCAGGGGGCGGGTCTTACGAGTGACATCACTAAGCCCTGCCCCAATGCTGGTAAAGCAGGGAATTTGCGGATCTCCGTGGAGGGGGCGGGGCTAAAATGACACGATTGTGCCGTTTTAGCTCCGCCCCCTCCTCTGAGACCCGAGGATTGCGGCGATCCGGGGGACAGCGGGGGTCCCCCCTGAATCCGGGAGGGTTGCCCACCCTTCCGGGGGGCCGGGAGGGGGTCCCGATTTTCTGGAGACTCACGGAAATTCCGAGAGGGTCAGCAACCCTGCCCTAGGTATGGGCGTCTACCATCTCAGACCCTTTCCAAAACAGCACTGACGACAGAAAGGACAATATATGCATCTGTACTTGCCTCTTCCTCTGTATCCACAGGTACTGTACAACTAGGACAACAATCCACAGAATCCTCTGATATGCCGGTGGATGACTTAGAGATAATTCTGGAACCAGTGGACACGTTTGTGGCTGAGGAGGAAATAAACACATCATCACAGAGTGATCTTCCACCAAGTGGGGTGACTCCAAACCCACCCCCACCCAGAAATACTCCCAATACAGCTGCTTCTGCTGCCCAAGTAGCTACCTCCTTGGTACATTTCAAGGACAAACCACTAGAATTTATGGCCTCCCAAAGTCTGGAAATGGGCAACATTAAGGGGTACATGTGTGACACCTTTCTACAGTTGAGAAAATTTTCTAGGAGTGTACGGGTTGGTGTAGGCACTCAGGTGCGTATGGCAAATAGCATAGACACCCGTCTTGCTGAACTTAGTTCGGCTGTAAGGGAGCAGAATATCCATATTGGCAGCCTTGCACAAAGTATTCATTCAATTAGTCAATCGTGTACTGCGCAGACCAATGCGTTGATCGCTATGCAGGCACAAATCCATCATATGGAGGTGTCAGGTGTCATAGGTGCAACTACATCTACAATTAGTAGTGTATCTAGCACACCAGTAAGTGGCTCACCAACTTCCCCACCCCGTCGGAGTATTAGGACCCGGGGTGGCGTGTGCGCAGGGTCAAGAGGTGGTAGTGCGCGGCCTGATGGAGGGAAAAAATAATTATTTTACATAAAATAAATTGATAATGCATGTACTATGCTTGAATTTTTGTTACATTAATACATATTTCTATTGTTTGCGACTGACAAATGCAGGTTATGTATGACATAATATACTGTAGTAAAAATGTCACAACGCATACCATTTTGTCTGTGTGTTATTCTTCAAACATTTGTTGTGTGATCTGTTCCATAATGTAATGATATATGGGCAAGGTATTGGTGGAAGATGCTGTTGTCTCAAATCTGGCCCGTCCGAGGTTGTGGAACTACATATTTCAGCAAGCTGTGGCAGTCATGTTTTGAGCTGTCATGCTTACAGTGTGTCAGGGCATGTTGGGCCATGTAGTTCCACAACAACAGGTGAGCCATAGTTGATTGCACAAAAATCACATACATGTTGTTAATATACTTACAAGGTTTTTTACAGCAAGGGATAGGTCTGCACCACCAACTGTACCCTTGGACTGTGTCTATTGGGCTAAATGTGGGGGCAAAAAGATGTTAGTGATAAATGTAATGTAGGTGAGTTCACTTCCAGCAAAGGTACATGTAGGAATAGAGGGCACATGTGCTTGGTTGGTATAGGGCTATGTTGTGTAACATGCAGCAAGCCTGGACGATCATCACTACTTTTGCAGGGTGGTAAAGCAGCAAACCAGATGACCGGTAAAAACACCGGAATCTACTTTTCAACACTCCAAACGTACGCTCCACCACATTGCGTTTTGCAATATGGGCTTCATTATACCGGTGCTGTGCAGGGCCATCGGGGGTGCGCAAAGGTGTCATGAGCCAGGAAAGACACCCATATCCTGAGTCAACTAAACCAAAGAAAGGAAGTTATTGCCTTATATGGTAAGGTACAGTATGTGCAGTGGGCAAATAGTATTTACTTGGACAAGAGTAGTAGGCTGGTGAAAATTGAAACACACACACACATTTCAGCAGGTACAAATATGAATAGAGAGGGTAATATGTAAAAATG
This sequence comes from Crinia signifera, assembly GCF_055691185.1. Classification (NCBI taxonomy): domain Eukaryota; kingdom Metazoa; phylum Chordata; class Amphibia; order Anura; family Myobatrachidae; genus Crinia; species Crinia signifera. Next base: position 116,931,316 of record NC_139225.1, read on the forward strand.
TACTTACCAAGTAGCCAGCCCTCTGGCATTTGTTGTTGGGTAAATCGGTTCCAGAGGCCGGAGTGTCTCAGAATATAGGCGTCATGGCAGTTCCCAGGGAAGCCTGCAACCACACTTAGGATTTTGAGATGAGCATCACATACAACCTGCACGTTCAGGGAGTGCCGCCCACGCCTATTGACATAGACGTGGCCCCACACGTGCGGTGCCCTAATCCCAATGTGTGTGCAGTCTATAGCTCCCAGCACATGAGGGAATGCTGAGAGTCTATAGAAAGCAACCTTGTGGTCCTGCCACTCTGACTCTGAACTGGGGAATCTGATGTATGTCCGCCACAACTTCTTAAAAGCAAGTAACACTTGAGTAAAATGCTTTGAGAAAGTGGCTTGTGATACCCCCAAGGACCATGAGGTCACGGACTGAGTGGAGCCAGTGGCCAAATAGTAGAGGGTACACATTAATTTCTGCAGCCCAGACACTGCATAGTTGCCCCCCCCCCCCCCCCCCCAAAAGGGTCCAAATCATCTCTCACCTGCTCATATAAGTTCAACAAGTTATTGCGGTTTAGCCTAAACATCCCCACAACCTGTTGTTCCGAGAAGGGAGTCCAGGTACAGCCGAGCACAATACATACGTGGGGTACGCAGTAGTTGGGGGGCTACCTGGATCTGGTGCGCAAGTTCCTCCCTCCTGCCCAGCTCCTCCAAATGGGCCAAATCCAAAATGAGCAACTCAAATCCACTCTGCACAATCTCCATGTCTCAAACCCTCACAGGTGTCCTTAATGATGTTGGGGTTTATGTAGGGGTTTTTGTGAGTGAAATTAAGGACACCTGTGATGACATTAACCATGTGTGCACTTGACCAAATTGAGTTCTGGGCCAAATCGCCCAACAGAACCTGGTCTGAAAAAATGGCGATTATTACACACCTTAAAAGTGCGATTTGCGAAATCCCATTCCATTAAATAAGCGAATTGTATACTTTTCTATTGGAAAACATCTGGATGTGATAAAAGTGTGAATTTTTACCGCACTTTCAGTACGCATGACTTATCGCAAAAAATATGCAATTTAGGGACCTTTTCGCATCACATAAAATATGCGAATTCACGGAAAAATGCGAATTAGCCGTTTTTTGGCGTAAAAATCGCCAAAAAGCACAACTCTCATTCCATAGAATGTCACCCCAGATGTCAACAGGGTCAACTGTTAACGTGAAAATGGTCCCCGTATCCATATCAACTGTCAATCTTTCGTACCTTTCTACCTTTTTTACCCTGTCGACGTATTGACTGTCAACCATCTGGTGTAGACCTATCGACTGACTATCTATATACAATACTGCTGATCTTTTAATGCAAACCAAAAAAAAACAGTTTTTTGTAAGAATTGTAAAACCTGCAGGAGATGAGTTGTGAGTCACACACTGGCTCCAAATTGCATCTGAAACATAATTAGTGAGAAAAGAATGTCTGAGGTTTGCTAGTGTACCCCTGATGCTGTGCAGATCACTGTCAGTCCTGTCCACCCCCTTCTCTACGTCATTCTTCTACAGAGACAGATGCTCTAACATGGAGAAGTGACATTAGACAAGTGACTACTGAGTTCTGGTATTTGCAATCTGGCCGTTTTATTTAACAGACCCTCCTCCAAATAAACTGGGGAGATGGGATATATTTTTAATACATAAAAAAATACTATTTGGTTTTACTTGTTATGTTTGATTCTTGTTCAGCATTGAATTTTAATCAAAACTATCTCCAGCCACCATGTAAAGGACCTGACTGAATGCAGTACAGATGTTGGGCGTAGTGAAGAGATTATTTGCTACTGTGAAGGTGTATAAGTTGCACAGTGCATGCATCCTGATTGTGTCTGTACAGAGACACAATTTAAAGGAACAGGTGCAATTTTGACAATGTAGTGGGCACACCTTGGCAATGAGTGGGAGGTGTCTTAGCACACACACAGAGATAGTCTATCTTATGGGCATGCTAATATGGGACTGTTGACGTGGTGTCATTGAATGTGGATGCATACATAGACTTTCAACCACATAGGAGGCCATACACAGACAATGAAACTGTAATACAATGGTGGTGTGTAAGGACATACTGATCTGTGCACTGACGCCTGCAGTGGGTCTCTCAGTGCCTGCTCATTCCGGTTCATGGATGAATAAAAGGAGAGGACTTTTATCACCACTTGCATTAAGCCAATGGATGGTGATACAATCCTGAACGATGGCACATCGAAAAACCCACTACAGGCAAAACTGATCCTGCAATGCTGAGCAAAACTGGAGCTAACCTCAATCCTCTGCATATTTCGGCAAAATAAATTCATAATACAGTATTGTCTTTCCGAAATGCCCTTTCACTTGATTTAGGCTTCATTCAATAGATACCCACCAGTCTTCTAACCAACATCACTGCTCTGACATCTTCGATTCGCTTCTCTCCCCACCAGGGCCAGTTCTCTTGTAGTGGAACAAAGACAAAACTTACCTCAAAATAAAATCTACTGTATCATCTATATTGTCACATGCACGCATAGCAGCAGCCTCTGTACTACTTACATACTGGGATAGGAATTAGGGGACCTAGTCAGGGGGCCCCCTGACAGGAGGGGAAGCTGGGTACAGTATCCCCTTCGCCCCTCATTTAATCTGGCTATGCTGCCCACCAGTATTTCCTCCCCTTTATCACAGTGGGCCAGGAGCCTGGCTTCTTCTTACCAGGTCCAGCAGCTATGGTTCCCTGGGTCAGGAATAGTGATGAAGATTGATGCTCTCCATAGTTAGCTAATATCCTTCTTTGTGCTTCCAATAACTGTAAATCCAGTTAGTTTCTCCTCATCAGGCTATTCGTACATGCTTCCACCCTTGATTGGTGTAAAACCCCTAATATTGCCTTGGAGAAGATCTCATTGCCATCAGAAGTGCTTGCAATCATTAATTCCATCAGATCATGTTGTTCAAAGTGCCACGCTCAGTCAAGTTGACTCTTTTCATTATCAATCTTTTAGCGGTGTGTTTAGCTGCAGAAATGCTACTTTACGTCAGCCCCAACTCAATCTGCCCTTCTTAGAACATATATTTCAGCAGATGGAGTTGGGTCTGATTTTTCACACAAGCGCAAGGCTGGGAATTGGTACTCCTGCGGATTCTTTTACTGTATATTTTTAGTTTACAAAAAGAACCATACTCTTGGAAACAAAAAGTTATTAGCAATTAGACTTGCAAGTCATCAAATACTGTATACAAAAATGTCAAGACCAATGCATTGTCTAGTTCATTCTGGACCACTGAGGAAGAGGTTACTTGTGAAAGCAAACCCATTTACACTCCAATATGCTTTATTTATATGGGTTATATAGATGGCTCCTTCTGGAACATTGTGTCACTTACGCTTTATCCAAGTCTACTCCATGAATCCTGTTTAACTGGGCATGCAGGGGTGGAGAATATTTGGACCTGGTACTGAAGTTTTGGTGGTCATCATTGGGGCTGGAAGAAAAAAGATTTTGAAGCAGTTTGCTCTACTTGTACCTAACACATGATCCAACCACAGTCCCCTATAGATCCCTTGCATCATTTGCCAGGTGATGCTGGCCATAGCAACCAATCAGATCCTGTCTATCATTTCTCTTTTGGTTCCCTGAATATGACTAAAATGATTATCTTAAAAACACTGCACTGATTTATATTGGAACACCAGGGCTGCATTAAAACTTACAACAACAGAAATACATTTTTAGAAATGATTCACTTAATATAGATTATATACTGTATAATCTCATCAAAAATTAGGTGGCCACCTCAATCAAATAATCACATACACAAACACAAATATATCTAACAGACTTTGAAGTATGTATGCATGAATATGAGCCATTAGTGAATATTGATGTACAATATCAACTGATACCCTTCAATATGGTTTTATTCTCCTTAGCCCAGCAAGGAATTGCAGCAATATACTGTAGGTCGATTATAGTTTCCAAAATACTACCACATGTGGTTGATGGACAGAAAACTTGCCGCCTGAATGGAAATGTGTTTCGGGGACTGTCACTATTTTGTGAGCTGCTTCCCAATGTGGATGACATTGACTCAATATCACATGATAACACTGGATTCACAGTCTGGCTAGACTCAGGTCGATGTCATTCTCTCTTCCTAGGGATACCCTCCTACATCTCCACTTCTTCACTACTAAAGAACATATCCTCCAAGCAGCCAGGTCGGCAGGTGACTCAGATATCCTTGGAGGTATAACTCTTTCTGCATTTACAGTTTCTAAAATGAGACTGCTGGCTCCCATTACGACTGCCCTCCACTCTCGAGGGATCCATTACCGATGAGAATTCCCAGGGAATTTAATTCTCATCTACGTGGTTCTTCCTACAGTATGTGATATCGTCCATGGAAGACGGAGTTAAACTTCTATCAGATTGGGACATCCCCGTTACCTTACTATTGACTTCCAGACAACATCCTCCTCCTCAGCCTGAATGGCCTAATACTTGACTGTCATGATTTTCAAGCTTTGGTTTGCCTTTGGTCATTTTTCCTGTTTCCCAGTCAGGTCTGACATTTGATGAAGCCAGTTTTCCTCCCTAAAATTATCAATTTGGTATTAAAAATGCCAATCCTAGGGCATTTTTTAAATCCCGGGATTCAGGATTAAAAAATTCTGGTTCCTGGGATACTCGGGATTGAGTTTGTCAATATAATGATGAACTTTAATCCCCCCTTTCCCCCCAAACCAGGTGCCCTGCAGTGTCACTTACCCAGGTTCTGGTGCAGTAGTCAGGCAATAGGCTGTGGTGAGGTGGTTGGGAGCTAGTTGGTGGTGCAGCTGTAGGGAGCCAGGCGGTGACGCGGTGGTCAGGAGCCGGTAGTGGTGCGGTGAATGAGAGCTGGGTGGTATTGTGGTGGTCGGGAGCTGGGTTGTGTTGCGGCAGTAGCCAGACAGTGCGGCAGGTGGGCCGCGCAGTGTGACTTCTTACTTAGGCCCTGGGTTGTGGCGTCAAGGTCACCCTCCTCCAATCTAATCTACTGTTTTTCTTTTCCTCCCCTGCAGTACAGTATATATGCAGGCCAACTTTTTTTTTTCTTTCTTCCTGTTCGCCTTACTTCCACCCCTTGTTGTATTTTTACCTTCATATATAATCAGGGATTCTCTTTAGTTGTGTTTTTAGGATTTACACTCTAGAGTTAAATACCCTTAATAAGTGTAGACTAGCCTTTGCTGTGTTTCAGTATCAGAGGACAGTTGCTTTGCAGGAGACACATTTTTACTGTATCTTATTTAGGTCCCCCTGTGTTTCGTGGACAGAGGTGCTCAGCAGGTTATTTCAACAACAGCCCCTTTAAAAGGAATGGTGTTGCTATTCTTTTTCGTAAATCTGTTGCTTACAACTTACACTCCCAAAGTTATGAAAATAATGAATATTATAATCACAGGCCTCCTGAATGATAAACCTGTTGCCATTGTGTCTCTTTATGCCCCTAACTCTAACCAAGTCCTGATTATTAGGAAGGTTTGTTTAGGTATACAGAAAATTAGACTTGGAACTCTTACTGTTACAGTATGTATGATTTTTTAACACTCCCAGGTTCATAATTCGTATTTCCTTTTTATTTGATTTTATGTGATAAGTGCAGAGTATTTCTCATTGATATTTTAACTATGTCTTGGTCTGACCATGACCCACTTTTGTGGCATTGAAATATTACCAACCACTCTGCCCCTACCTGCCCATGGCATTTATTGCCTAGTCCCCTTGTTGACCCTATTTAAAAAAAAAACTAATATATGAACAGTACCTCCTCTTATTTAGTTACTATATCCCCATCCAATACCAATATATTGACATTCTGGCGTGGTTTTATGGTGATAGTCTGGGGGTCTGCAATCCAGGATGGTGCCAGACTCAAGAAACAAACTCTGTAACTGTAAACTCTGACCTAGAGACCAAAGATAAAGATGTCATAGGCAGAAACAAAAATAGTCCCTCCAAAGTGCTTAGCAAGGAATTGTCAACTATTCTTATCCAACGGCAAATATAATTTATGGCTCATACACAAATAAATAAATGCCAGAAATTGTATTTAATAGGTATTAGTTCAGGCAAAATGTTGGCACATAAATTGCGGGTACAACAGGTTAGAATCCAGCATGTTTTTTTCCACTACTAGTAGTAAATTAGCTAACCCACTGGTTCCTTCTCTGGCCAGCAATCAGCTACTTGCTTTAAATGGTCCTTACAGGAGGTTGAGACAGCAATCAAATCACTCCCTGAGGGGAAGTCTCCTAGTCTTGATGGCTTTATTAATGATTTTTACACTTTTCAGGATCAGCTAGCCCCTTCTCTGCGATCCGTGTTTAATGAAGTGTCTTCCTTAGGTTCCTTCCCAAGAGAAACATTGAAAGCTCAAGTTGTGACTTTGCCAAAACCAGGGAAGGACCTTGCTTATTGGTAAAGATATCATCCTATTGCACTTCTAAATGATGATGTTAAACTTTTCACCAAACTGATTGCTGATTAACTCAACTTGCATTTACCAGCTTTAATCCATCCAGACCAACTTTTGACAACACTTTTTTGTCAGAAATCTTCACCATCGCTAACGATACACAAAAGTGCCCACTTTCACCCTTGATTTCTGTGCCATCCATTAAACCACTTGCTGCTAAGATTAGAATGTCCCCAGAACTTCCTGGGGTTAAGATAGGAGATCACTTTCAGAAAGTATGTATTTTTGTGGATAATGTACTTCTTTTCGTTATTGACCTTCTTCCTCTTTACCATGCGTTCATGGTTTATTTGACAGTTTTAGCACTATAAATTGAACACGACTAAAACAAACACACTTCCTTTTCATCATTCTGAATCTCTTTTATCTTCTTTACTTGCTTTCTAGCCATATAACTGACAAATGCTTCCATTCAATACTGGGGATTCCAGAATCCTTCCTTCACCGATTTTGTTTTTGACATTAGCTTTTCCCTCTTATTGACCTCTTCTTGGTTAACTTTTGAAATCTCTTGTCCGGCCATCTTGTGGCCTTTAAGATGTGCCTTCTTCCTAAATGTATGTATCTTTTCCCTATGATCCCCTTTACCATTCCTAAGAAGTATCTTGATAAATGTATATCCATGCTTATACAATATGTGTGATAACCACAGTCCCCTAAAGTAAAGAATGATTTTGAGTTAGAAGCGAGGACGCTTATCTCATATTGATTTGACTTTATATCAAGAAGTATGTTTATTAGCTCAAATCTATTTATTTTTCCCTAGTTGGGTATCTATTGAACAAAATGATTGTTTGGGCTACCCTTTGGAGGATCTCCCATGGACACCTCAACATGTTATGCTCAGCTAATTTAGCATATCTTCTTCCACGTCAACATTCCTCCAAGTTTGGCATAGGTTATTTTGCCGTATCTCAGGTAATGCTACCTTCATTGTGGGCTATTGTTAAACAGATTACTAACGTTGACATTTCACAGTGGGGATCTGCTTAATGGTTCTGTTCTTCTTTCTTCCTCTTTTAACACGGAGAGAGTGTGATCTAGGGCTTTCAATTTCAGACTCTCAAAAAATCATATAGTATGTCCCAATGTCTGAACCATTCTGAAATGCATATGAAACACACCATAATATAATATTTAACTCATGATAGATTGCATACAAGTTGGCATTCTTTTTTACATTTTTTGGTGAATTGCGGTGCAGTAGGCCATGTTTATCAAACTTGTTGGTCCTGTCCTGCTCTACACAATTTAACTCTTCAACTGAATCGCTCTCCTCTAGTTTTATTACACATTTCCCCAGATATGGTCCACCGCATCTGGGGAAAAGTAGATATGTACAGTATTGTCATATTTGTATAGCGGAGCGTGCCTTAATAGCCCAATCATGGAAACAACTTCTCCAGCCTAAGCATTCATAAGTTTCACTTACTTGTCCGAAGCTACTTCTCCTCTTATGAAATGGTTTGTCCGGCAAGAATATGTGACAAATGGTGAAGGTGCACAATTTATATCCAATCCTCTAAATCCTATCCTCATCAATTTAGTTGGTTGGTACAATTATCTTTTTGCACCCACTAATTCCATGTTCTTTATTTATTATGTACCCTGTGCTGGATGTATTGTCATGTTCGATCTTCACTTTGATATATACAGTATATGCGTGTGTTTGTGTGTGGGTAAGCATGCCCTGTACTCTGGTTATGTTCCCCTCCCCCCCTGATCCCTTTTTGTACCCTTTCCCCAAAAACTCAATCTTTAAAGTTTTAACAATTAAAAAAAGTCCAGAAGTGTGTAATGAACTGGAGGGCACTATAATCTTACGTAATATGAACTGGAGTTTGGAATAAAATTAACTGCGCCACTGTAATGTGCCATAATATTTATTTATTCATTTATTAACAGTTATTTATATAGTGCACACATATTCAACAGCGCAGTACAGAGAATATTTGAACATTCACATCAGTCCCTGTCCCAGTGGGGCTTACAATCTATATTCCCTACCACATGTACACACACACACACACACACACACATTCTCTCTAGGGTTAATTTTTTGGGAGCCAATTAGCCTATCAGTATATTTTTGGATAATATGAATTGAAGCACAATATAAAGTGGATGTACTACATTGTGGCATAATATGAACTAGAGCACTGTAATGTAGCATAATATGAACTGGGGACACCGTATGACATAATGTAAATTGGGGATACTGTGGTGCGTAATATGCATTGGTAACTCTACCGTGTGGTATAATGTGTAAAATAAATGACCAGGGTTATTGGGCCTGTTCAGAAAGGAATACGTAAAGCTCATGGATAATTTTTTATGTTTTAGACCTAGGTGGACACTGATAGAATGTGTGAAATGCGTTAATATGGAAGGGACTTTACATTGCACTAAAAATAGATACTGATAAATGTGCAAAAGATCTTGGGATAGGTTCTGTATACTTGACATTCAACCTCTGCAGATTGCAGGGATCCCCACCTGACACATGGATTTGAATCAACTACTGTACATGACTCTTATAGCAGTGAGTGATGAGCAAGGTAATTAAATTTAGATCTTCTAGCAAACTATTTTTGAAAACTGTCGTTCTAGTCATTTCCAAAAATAGCAGGTCCTATCGTCAAGAGAATGGTTTCCTGTTAAACTTTAATAAACCCATAGGCAGTAAACTAATTTTGTATTTTCCATTGTGCGTTCTTTGTTACAGAAAATCGTCATTTAATGTGTAGAAATAGCACAGAAGCCGCATTTATTACTTCTAATGAAAATGTTACATTTTGTAATAGGATAGGATGTTAGTGTGTGGTTTACTTACTCACAGAACAGCTGCGAAACCATGACTTTGTGAGACGCAGGAAGGACAATTACAGGAAAAAATAACTCATAATTAGATTAAAGCAAATGGAATTTCATTAGATTCTTATGCTGAAAACATATAAAATCTTTGAAGTTTCTAAAATTCATGATAGAGAAATCATCATAACATTTATAAAGGAGATATCATGCAAATATTTTATAGTTCCCAACCACTGTTCTCTCCCGTACCCCTAGATTGAGATTTTCATTTATGAGTAACTCCTCTCAATTTGAAATATCCACAGTACTTACCAGTGGAGTGGAAGTGAGCGGTATGGGTGTCCTTGAATTAAGGAGTAGCGGAGAAGTAGTGTGCGGCCAGGAATCAGGTCCCTCTGTGTCTGGCCTCTGGCTGTGTACTGCCTTCGAGGTTCCTGATAACGCCTATAGGATTAATTCCGCTGTTTCCTCCACCCGTTTCAGCGCTAGGCAGATGGTTGCAGATGTCTGAGTGCAGCGCAGGTAGCTCCCAGTGGATTGGTGGCCGGGGAAAAGCACGGGAAGACACTGATGACGCTGCAGCCGGAACCGGAAGTGACACAACATGGTTCGTCTCCATGGCAATGGGAGACTTTTTCTGCCATCGGGAGACTTCTTCTTCTGCCATGGTGGGATTTGAACCCATAACCCCAGTGCTGTGAGGCAGTAATGCTAACCATCTGTACTGGCACGCCTTTCACCATAGTCCTGTTCAGAGTGCCTTTGTGGCTTTCAAGAAATGGTTTCTGTTTTCCGCCACTAATGAACTTGCCTCTTGCAATTTAACCGGTTTAAAGTGTTTATGAATTGCTGAGGGACCGTGCAGGGCCGGCAACAGAAATCTTGGGGCCCTGTACAATGAAATTTCTGGGGCCCCCCACCTAATCCCAAATCCATACAACCCTCTTCTGCATAAGCCTCATTGAACCTTTTACTGCTCCAGATCCTGCTTTCAGGTGCGGACTTCACAGCTGTGCATCTGCGGCCCCAGGCCGTAGAGGAGTAGATGGCTCTGAGCACCAAGTGGCAGGGTGCACAAACAGTAGATGGCAGTGGCACACAGTGAGTAAGTCACACTCAGCCACACACAGATGGTGTACAGTACACGGCTGGGCCGTGAGGGTCACTGACAGGCCAGTTAGTACAGGCGGTGGTCATGCCAGGGCATGGAAGCTCTGGGGCCCTTCAGATCGCTGGGGCCCGTCACACTTGTCCCCCTTGACCCCCCCCCTGTCGCCGGCCCTGGGACCGTGGAGGAAAACGTGCTCCAATGCACACTTTATTTATTTCAGATGTATGTTCTCATCTCAACCTACATACAGTCTTATGTCGAGACCCTTATATGCAATGCCCCCCCCCCCCCCCATCAGTGCTTAGTACATATGGAAAGTGCTGTCAAAGATAAGAAGCAGTCTTTTGGCCATATTATCCAGTTAGTACGTCCCACCCTCAGTCTGAGTTCACAGTAATGGGTCCAAGCCTTTAACTTCTGTGTCATGGGCTGTGATTGAGTTCCATTCGACTGGTTCCAGGCTCTCTCTCTTCGGGCCTTATTCAGGTTCATTCACCCGTATCCGAGCAAACGAACTGTGCACCCACACGGTGAGTGAAGACACGCCTATAGGGCAACTGCATCCGTTCGGACGGCCTAGCACACAAAAGGGAGTGGCGTGGTAATGCACGTACGCTACCGTGTGCGGACGGAACTCACAAAGTTTGCACGGTCTTCCTGCGTGCGGGCGGCTGGACAGCCGACCAAACACCCTCTGCTGGTGTTTAACACGGGCCAGCACGAACCCGCACGGAACTCAGAACCCGCATGAAACCCATTATCCAATTACCCAAAGTGTATGTTGTTTATTGCATAAAATAAGCAACTTTGCTCATAATGGCATTTATGAATAATGGTTCATTTGTCTGTTAAAGCAGTGAAATATACAAGCAATAGGAAGGCACGCAGAGTAGTGTAAAAGGTTAAACTTCCAAAGTATGCTTCCCGTGTTGTTGCCATGTAGGTAGTTAATTGATAAATGAGAGAAACATCTATGCTGCAGGGGTGTGTATTGCATGCAGCTGAAAGTTTTTTAGCTATTGTGCATGTTGATTGCCCGGGCGAATGCGGGCCAGATCATGCAGCTTGTGATTGGCTGGTCAACGAAGCTTGAGACTTGCTTTTTTCTTAAGAGCCAGCACTTGTTGTCACCACCCACATGCACACCCCGGTTAACGCCCAATTTTGATGCTGCACCCTGTGATAGGCCCACATTACACCCACTGTGTCTGACCGTGCATGGCAGAGTTTTTTTGGTTACTGTGTTACGTCCGTACATGGTGGTGGATGGCAGCACATGCGCATAGTGTACGGTACGCATGCACAGTGGGCTAAAAATGCGCTCCGTCCGAACTCTTATCCATCCAACAGAATAAGGGCCTTAGTCTGTGCTCAATGGAACCCATTTTGTATCAGTTACTAAGCTGTTGAGACAGCTGCCAGATAATGAGCTTTGACCAATGAAAAATAAGAATGCAGTGGTACCTGGATGCAGAAGGGCAGTAGATAGATGGGAACAGAGTGTAAATGTAATGTAATGTAATGTAATTAAATGTAAATTATAGTATCACCCTCAATATTTAATACCCAGGCTTTAAATAAAGGCTTTGATCGCAGGATGGCCCTACAAACCGCATGCATGCGCAGTGTATCGATAATAGCCCACTGTACGAATTCACAGCCATGCAATCATGTCTGAATGGGCCCATAGACTCACATCTCTCAGCATGTCATGGGATGGTAGAGGGAAGAGAAGGAGGTGTAGGTTGTCACAGTGGAAATAGAGCTTAGAGGGCCTTTCCAAAGCCTCACTGATCACTGCATCCTAAATCATGTGTCTGTGGTTGCCGTGGTAGTCGCATAGATAACAGTTAACAACCATGTGAATATACAAACCTATTGAAAAGCTACATACCAAGCTTTTTTTAGTTTTTAGTCCGTGCCAGATACAAGGTAATTTACAAAATAAACAGTACTTTATTTCTTTGGAAATGCTGCTGTTACAATGGGGGTTATTCTAGTTCATTCTTTCTGACAAAATCCTTCTTAGATGGACAAAACCATGTGCACTGCGGGTGGGGCAGATGTAACTTGTGCAGAGAGAATTAGATTTGGGTGGGGTTTTTCTTCAAAGTGAGATCTATATTGCAGTGTAAAATCATGCAGTCAGTATTTTCCTTCACAGAAACAAAAAAACTCACCCAAATCTAATTCTCTCTGCACATGTTACATCTGCCCCACCTGCAGTGCACATGGTTTTGTCCATCTAAGAAGGATTTTGTCAGAAAGAATGAACTAGAATAAACCCCAATGTTACTGTGTATCTATTGTGGTTTGTATAGTAGTTTGTAAAGTCTACTGCAGGGTTGCCGACTTTCAAAAAATCCTCTCCGGGAGAAGCCCGGAGAGGAATCTTGCATTACGAGTTTTGGGGGCGGAGCTTAACTGTGACATCATTAAGCCCCGCCCCCATTACGGCAAATAGCCGAAATAACTGATATCCATGGAGGGGGCGGGGCTAAAACGACACGATTGTGCCGTTTTAGCTCCGCCCCCTCCCCTGAGACCCGCGGATTGCGGCATATAAATGGCTGGGGGTCCCCCTGATTCCGGGAGGGTTGCCCACCCTTCCGGGGGCCGGGAGGAAGGACCCAATTTTCAGGAGACTCCCGCAAATTCCGGGAGGGTCGGCAACCCTGGTCTACTGTGTGCATTTAACAAGATTATAATAAAGGTGTGCTGATTTCTGCATAGGCGAAGCCTGTTACTGTATCTCATCATTCCAGTTATTTATTTCCATGACTGGTTGCAAAAGCAACAACAGAAATAATCACATTGATCATTATCAAAGCCCCTTTTACAAAGAAGACATGGTGAAAGGCAGACTTGTGTCAGTATTAGAGGGCAGCAAATCCCCACAAGCCTGAGACAGTGCTCTCATGGATTGTAACATTTTCCTCTGGATTATTCTATTTTGTTGTATGTGGATTTATAGATGGTAGTCAGGAGATTATAAATCCTTCCTCTGTTTTCATGAAATGTAATGCAATCATCAGTGTATCCTGCGGACTAATCATTCTGCAGCCCCTTCTGCTATTTTATCCTATTCCATGTGCATTACAGTCTTGGAATGCTACAGAATATTGATATAGCATGTTGAACTGTAATATAAAACTGCCCAATCTCCATCTGTGAACATGAATGTGGATTTTTTGGGGGGACCTAATGGAATTGTCTGTCTGTATGCTTCATTTCTCAATAAAATGATGTTTCATCCGATGCTGAGTCAGCACTATGGGATATCCCATCACAGAGGGGTTTGAAGGGTTGTTTTCTCCAGTGAGGCTGAATTGTTAACTGCAACCTGGGAATTTATCTAGATCAAAGCAACTAGGAATCATGAGAGTCAAGCAGAGGGGCTCCAGAAGGGAGCTGCAGCACAGTTAAAAATTCAAATAGGTGAGGCATAGCAACTGCCACCAACTGCTTTTCCAAACGAACTCACTGGCAGTTTGTGTGGCTCCCTTATTTGGCAGTGCAGCCCCTCCTCTGGAGCTACCACTTGAGTCATTCCAAACGGACTCACTGGCAGTTGGTGTGGCTCCCCAATTTGAAGTGTAAACTGCGCTGCAGTGCAGACCCTCCTCTGAAACCACCACTTGAGTCATTCCAAACTGACTCACTGGCAGTTGGTGTGGCTCCCCAGTTAGAACATTAGACTGCGTCTGAAGTAGGGATGGGACATCGAAAGAAAACATCGGTCAAATGATGTTTTTCAACATTGGTTGCAAAACATCATTTAGACCTAAACATTGGTGCTGTGAACCCGATGTTAACCGATGTTTCGATATTTTTTAAAATAAACTGGTTACCAAAGCATATAATACACTAATAAGCTTCTGAAATGATAAATAATCCCTCTATTAAGTTTATCTTAGTGGGTTCTCTATGATACACTCTGACTCTCCATAACAAGTTATAAAAAAACATGACTATGCTGGCATCTGTAATAGCAAGCTATTGCGAATTCATAAATTTTTTTTTTTTTATTTAAATACATTTATCACGATTGTTTTAATATGGAAAAACTTTGGGCCTAATTCAGAGGTGGATGCAGTTGCACTCTCAAATCCACCGCTTAAGTATAAAAGATGCAACATTGCCAACATCAAACATCTGAGCAACCCGATTGTTGCTTAGAATAACCATCAGAACAAAGACGCTGGAGCCAGTGCAACTGCAAATTAATGTTTGAAACACGTCCGCATTTGACAAACCAGCCCCCATCCCCTCCCTCAAATAGAAACTACTGTACCTGTCACTCAGTATCTGCAGCTGCTGTTACTAATAAATCACTGCACAGAAATAAACTGTGCACATGTCTGCATCCACAACTGAATCAGGCCCTTTGTAAGGTGCTGTGATATGCTTGCTGCATAATAATAAATCAATTGATAGATTGTAAGCTTGCGAGCAGGGCCCTCATACCTTTGACTGACTGTAAATACCCAGTTTGTTGTATCACTGGCTCCTATTGTAAAGTGCAAGTGAATATGCTGCTCTATATAAGAAACTATTAATAAATAAATAAATATGAAGGGAGTTCACCACAATGTCACTACTAGTGACTATCGTATTATACTGTTCATTCTAGCACCCGCTATCTTTGAAAACCCATACAGTTCCTCTTCCCTGCCTGGAGTGTCGCTGTCTGCTGTAGTGCTTCTAGCACAGTGTGGTCTGTATATCAGCACTGATATGCAAACCAGACCTGTGCGACAGTGACTCACTAACAGCACCAGTTGCAGTGAGGCCGGGGTGGGGCTGTCCTGTGTGCTGCTGCTGAATGGCTGGCCAGACTGTCTTTAACTGTCAGCTACTACCACCCACAGCAGCAGCACACAGCCACACACACATATGAAAGCCCAGCCAGCGGTGATAATGTCATGTTTGTTAATGGCTTTTTTTTTATCAGTCTCTTAAGTTTTAATGAATATAAATCAAGGAGAGAGTGAGCTGGCTGCAAAGCATTGAAAGCAGCACACATTGACACACAAAAGAAAAAACATTGGGAGATTGAGAAAAACATCGGGGGAGAAATCTAGCGATGTAGATGAAACATTGGATCCTCAACATTGCATGGTTAAACATCGAACATTGGAACCATAAATCCGATGTTACCGATGAAACATCATATGATTACCCATCCCTAGTCTGAAGTGCAGCCCCTCCTCTGGAGCCACCGCTTGAGTCAAGCTTGATGGAGCTGTGTATTTTTTAAACCTTAGGCTGTACTAAAATATTATGATAGGGAACGAACACAGCATTATTGGTTTAATATTAGGGAAATCTCTTCCTCCTTTTAAGCCTGTATACAGTATGCTCAGCATCATTTCCATTAGACCGTGCAGCATCCTGCCCTGTATATTCTCACTTGTTCTTCTTCTGCCTCTGGCTGTGTTGGCCTTTAAGTAACAGTCTTGGCTGCTGGCCAGACAGCAATTTCCTGGTAATCTAATAGCTGCAGCAGATGAACTGAAAATGCATTTCCTGCCACCGCACAGTAAAAATTTTATTAATGTAAAGGGAGAATGCATTGCTGGCTTTGGTTGCGCTGATGTAGTGATGAGCAGCAGGGAAATGGACTGCAGTGCAATACCATATAACCCTACATAATAGAAACTATAAGTGGAATCCCATTGCTTTAACTGTATGATTATTGTATTGAAGTCCTTGTAATTTTCAGTGCAGGAATATGTCTTCCAAATGTGGGCCGTATACAGTCTTTTCACTAACCGCTAACTCAGCATTAATAAAGAGGAAACCTGATGGCACCATTCTGTTATTGCCTATCGATAACTCATCATTTCCCACCTTGACAACCGACCACAGTGGAAATCTACCAAAATTGTCATTTTTGTTATTTTGTAATTGAATTGCATTGAGTAGAGCACTGAAGGTCGACATGAGCCAAGGTCGACACCTGGGAAGGTCAACTTGTCATTAGGTCGACACAAGCATTATGTCGACATGGGCTAGGTCGACAGCAAAAAGGTCGACATGGGGTTTTACACTTTTTTTCAAGCCGACCTGTGCCGACAGGTGGTATTTTATGCCACTAGGGCGTGGTGGGAGAATAAAATAGTGTGCCCAGCGTATTGAGGCCCGAAGCATGGCGAGTGCAGCGAATCATGCGAGGCGACGTGATGACCGATATGGTGACTGTGTCGACATTTGGGACAAAAAATTCGAAAAACCCCATGTCAAACTTTTGACTGTCGACCTTGCCCATGTCGACCTAATGACATGTCAACCTAAGCTCATATCAACCTTCCCATGTGTTGACCTTGGCTTATATTGACCTTTAGTGGTCGACCCAATGCATGTTGACCTTAGTTCTGTTGACCCTATGACCCATACCGGAGCAGACGGCCTTTTAACTAGTTACATTATATTTTGTTATGAATACTGGTGACCCCATCTTACAACGCTGGTGATAATATTAGAGGAGGCCGTTCTACAAGAGATTTATTTATTAATCCTTTGCGTACCAAGTGAATCTGTCAAAATACTGTAGGTGAGAAAATTGATAAGCAAACATTTTTATTCATCATGATGACCTGTAATGGTTACCTTATATAGGGAATATAATCTTTTTTTACACAACATTATTTATTTGAGTTTATATAACACATGTGAGTGACGTCGGCAATTTTTAGCAGATATTTTGCGTATCTCTCACAGGAATATTGGCACTCAAAGGGTTAATGTGCTGTGTGCGGTTTTCTCAGATTTCAGGCACTCAATAAAATGTAAAAGAGTTACACAAATGAAAATGAGTGAGAGCCCCCTAACTATCATTTCTCAAACACAGCCTTTTACATAACAGTTAGGGGCTGACCGGTATTTTATCACACTTTCTCACTCTCCACTTTATCACTTTTTAAGGCTTAATACATTTGGCCCCATGCCCCTACTGTGTGTGTATGCATCTCAGAGCACTGAGCCAGGTGTCTTATGGGTAAGTGATGCTCCTGGATGGAGTAACTATTTTTAATGCTTGAATCTTCGAGAAAAATGACACATTAATGATGATGACAATCAGCAGTCACATATGGCTGACGGTGCATTTATATGTACATAGACACCATCCTACTTCCAGAGAGACTTCCCTATCTGCAGGAATCCCAAAGCCACTTTGGTGGTGATTCTGGTTGGTTTGCAATAGCAAACTCCTTCTTTAATGGACAAAACCATGTGCAGTGGTGTAGTTAGGTGCCACGGTGGCCAGAGCAAGGGCCTGTTTCGCCCCCACCTCCTCCCATTTTGTAGTAGGCGGGGCTCTTGCGCGGTGAAAGAGGGGCGCGGTCTAACATTATACAACACACCGTAATGCCCATTGCACATTTTAGCGAACTCTGTAATACCAATTACACATAAAGCCACATGCCGTGATGCCGTAAAGCCTGACATGATGCCCATTGCATACTATATAACAACCCGTAATGCCCATTACCTACTATATAACAAACCGTAATGCCCATTACACATTTGACACATAAGTGCCACTTACCTACATGCTCATTGCTAGGAACTTCATGCTCGATGCCAGGCGCTTCATGCTCGTTGCCAAGGGGGACTGAAATTGCTCGTTGCCAAGGTGGACTAAAATTGCACGTTGCTAAGGGGTACTAAAATTGCTCGCTGCCAAGTGTGACTGAATTTTGCAGCAGCCTTCTCCCGGATCCCCGCTGTGCCCAGCTCCCCACCGTTATTTTCAATTCAAGTCTCCTGCTGGACCGCTAGCCAATAAACGCTCGCAGTCCAGCAGCCAACAATGCTGCTTCTGATTGGCTGCTGGACCACAAGCGCCTATTGAAGATGTGAATCGAAAATAGCAGCGGGGGAGCCGGGAGCGGGCAGCGGCGGGAATGTACCTGGCCAGGCTGAAGCCGGGTGCTGTGACCAGTGGCCCTGGAGCGATGGCCACCGGGCTGATAAAGTGTAAAAAAATAGAATTAACCATTCTCTAAAACTGTGGAAATATGAGTCCCAGCAAGAATCCCCCGCAAGCTGGAACTTGGAGAAACGTAAGTCCCAGCATGCGGGGTATTAAAGGGCCCGCTGGCACTTGTATTTCCACAGTAATAGAAATAGTAAAAAAAACACACACTGACACACATTAAAAATAAAGCTTTATTACATCCAAAGTCCACACATACAGATACTTACCTATCTTGAGCCCGTAGGGTTGATCATGGTGTTTTGAAAAATAAAAGAAAATCTTTCTTCAAAAGAATTACCTGGAGTATTAATCATTATCAGGGCCGAAACTAGGGTTTCCGGCGCCCGGGGCAAGGCAGTCATTTGGTGCCCCCCCCCCCCCCGCCAGAGGCGCGCCGAAATTTTCGGGGGGGGTGGCCTAATTTGGGGGCATGGCCTATAATCGCTGCTCTCCCGCGAGGCCACGCCCCCATTTTGCCGCTATGGGGGCATGACCCAGAGGCTCTGTGAGCCTCTAGCCATGCCCCCAGCCCCCTGGCTGCGGGAATAGACGCTGTGCGCATGCGCACAGCGTTTATTCCCCGCTGCTTAGTTAGCAGCTGACAGGGGGGACCGGACCAAATGACGCCTTGTCCCTGGCGCCGGAGACCCCCCCCTTGACGTTGCTCAGGCTGGCTCCTACCCGGTGTGCTGGCAAGTGGCGACAGCGGGGTGGCATCCTCTGCTCAGCGCTGGAGGCGGGAGGGAGTCGGGCGGCAGGACAAGGGTGCGCAGTGTGGCGTCACCACGTTGCGCCGTTTGATGTCAATAGAGGCGGGGGGCGGGGCTAGCATATTCAACGATGCCGGGTTCACAGCATCGCCGTCAGCAACACCTGTCACCGGACCTCACAGCGCCCCTCACCTCCAGCGCCCGGTGCGCGTGACCCCCCAGCCCCCCCCCCCCCTAGTTACGGCCCTATCATTATTAATTTTATTGTATGGACATTACAGTTAAAGGGCGCTGAAGACTCTACTGTGGGTGTGTTGAAGTATTTCAGTCCTACTAGTAGGGGACTGAGTGTCTACAGCGATCAATATACATTTTTAAAGAATATAGCGCACTTTTGGAGATTTTGTCTTGTATATATATATATATATATATATATATATATATATATACGGCCGGCTAATTAATTAGGTTAATCAGTGTTATTAATAATGAGGTACCTCAATGACCCGCTCAGTGCTCTGCCGCGTCGTCGCCCATCCTGTTGTCATCTGATCCCCAGCGTGCAAAAAACTCCTGTGCGCTGCTGCCTGCTGGGGATCAGATGACATCAGCAGCCTTCTTGGTTTTGGGCACAGTGATGGGGCTGCTAACCGCGGGGATGTCCATCCTGCGGGCCACGGTACAGCCAGGGGGATGAGCAGCCACTCAGTGGCTGAAAAAGGCCAGCCCACCGGAAAATACCCTGGTGTCCCGCCAGGCCAAGCCACCCCTGACTCAATGTTGCAAATGATTTATTCTGAGACTCACATGAACTCCTTCTGTGATAAGTGCATCAAGGTATCTTTGTGTTTTATGGAGATATTTAACACAGAACACAAGGGTTGTGTTCCGTATTCACGATAAATATAATGTATGTAATAACATTGTGGTGTCTTTTCAGGTCGGTAGCAGTTTCCTTCCTTCCTGGTTTAGGATCTAATTTGGTGTGCTAAGCGTGTCAGGAAAAAAGCAAAAATGCTAATAATGTGTAGAATTGTTGTGAAACTTCAAAGAATAATGGATTCACTAACTAGGAGATTGTGCATACCCCACTCACATGAATCGTAGTGCATACCCATGTATAAAGGTTTCTTTGGGATCCTCACATGTGTGCAAAAACCATCACCAATATATAGAGGGAACTTGGTACCCCAATTCACACATTCTATTGGAAACATGTACATCAAGGTATCTTTGTTACTTTTTATAAGCTGGCTCATGAGATAAAAGGCGAATCAATTCACATAAAGGTACCTTTGTCCTTCTTCATAGATGTGTTGCAGTATATAGATCCATATATAGTTCATGTACCCATCCCCTCCCCCCCCCCCCCCCCCCCCCCAAAAAAAAATATATAATAATCACAAATAAGACAATATAACCAGAAAGGGGTATAAAAGAAGTACAATGTACAGAAAAATTTCTAAAAATAAATAGAACAATATTTAAAATAACGTTCTGATGAGGCAATCAGATTTCCAAACACAAAAATATTGTTCTGGACTATTTATAAGTGTGTAAAAGTCAATCTACCTAATTGAAGATACAGCAGAGTCTCCTGTCAACACTTTTCGGCTGACGTTTGAGCCTTTTTCAAGACATCTGGATTTCAAAGATTATGTGGTGGTTAGGGGCACCAGTGCCTTGCTTTGCTAAAGGCCTACAATGCTGTTAGGATGGCTCTCACCCAAACACTGGAAAAAGTCAAAATGGTCATTCAGACAAATTGGTTAACTCACACGCATTTAACCAATTTGTCTGAATGATTGTTTTATCTATTTTTCCAATCAGTGCTTGGGACCAAATAGTTGATCACCATTTGGCCTCACACTTTACCTGGTTTTTGATCTAACCAGCATATTGGTTGCTTGGTTGGTTAGTTGGTTTATGATTGCTGGTTGGAAAGATTCTAATCTTAAAGTGTATGGCCAGCTTTAAGGCACAATGGTGATATAAAGTACAAGGGTGAATCAATAAGTATCTTTGTTAAGAATGAAGATAAAAAAAATTCACAACATTTTTATTTTTAAATATAATCTATCACGGCAATACACTTTTCCCAACATCCCTGCCATTTCTTTAAACCCTCTAAAAAAATATGATTTGTCAAACTCACATAGGCTTCTGTCAGGATGATGACCTCCTTGTTTGAGCTGAATGTTTTTCCCACGAGCCATATTTTCAGGTTAGGGAACAAAAAGAAGTTGCAGGGAGTCAAGTCGGGTTAGTACGGTGGATGCGGCAACCATTCATAACGCAATTCATGCAATTTGGCCGCTACAATTCCGGATGAGGGAGCTGGTGCATTGTCGTGGTCCGTCTGGTGGGTCTTTATGCTCTCCTGTCAGTGGCTCCCAGTTGCTCCAGGTATCAGTGGTGGCAGTGGCTCCCACTGGCCGCATTCCATGGTCACCGCCATGACAGTCAGTCCAGTTGAGGTGGGCAATTCTCTTTCAAGCCAATCAGGGAATTTATTTTCCTTTCAAGCTTCTTCCCAGAATGCCCACACACCAGAGCAACACTTTCTACAGTCTGACTGTTCACAACTGTCCTGAGCATCTCTCCAGCGATTTCAGCATTTGGAATTACAGAATATTTGGCTTCTAACATTCCCCAGTATATTCTTCCATTCTTCTGTCATCCAGTCCAGTCCATCTGGTAAATTCTCTGGTTCCAGTATATTCTCCAGTACTTTTCTTATATTACTATTTAAACTCCCATGGTCTTGTGCGACTGACCCCAAACCCAGTGCGTATTCTCCAGTTCTCCTGTTATCTGGTCCAGTCTGACTAGTAATTCTTCAGTTCCAGTGTATCCTCCAGTTCTCCTGTTATCGGGTCCAATCCGTCTGATAATTCTCTGGTTCCAGTATATTCTACAGTTCTTCGGCCATCTGGTCCAGTCTGTCTGGTAATTCTCCAGTATATTCTCCCGTTTTCCAGTCATACGGTTTACTCTATCTGGTAATACTGGTTCCAAGCCTTCTCCACTATACTAAAAAGAAACACATAGTAAACAAACAAGTGAGAATCGTGCGTGTTTAAAACTACTCATGCGGGCGGGCCTTGTGTGCTTTATTTCTTCTTCAATGAATTTGTGTTATGCAGCACTCTATCAGCTAAATTACTTAAATGTGGTTCCCAAACTTTATTCAATCACGGCACCCTTGAGTATCGGAATTATTTTCACGGCACCCCAGGCGAAAACCTTATACTGAAGAAATTTAGATGTAAAATATTAAATTGAGACATTTGTGTTTATTGGTCATTGTTAGGATTTAATTATGTGGTAATGGATAACATTAAATTCTGTTTGTCTATATATTATATATTTGGTAGCATCAAGCAATGGTTTTGACTGTTATATTAAATATAAACAATATGAATGTGTCCTGGACCACCAATCCAGGGCAGCACTGCAAGTGTCCCAAGTCCTGATACAGTGATTACTCTGGCATTTAATCTGGTAATCAGTTGGTATGTACAATCAACTCAATTTTAGTCATGTAGCATTGGATGTCTCACTTATAACTAGAGAAGAGCGGGTCCGGATCTCCGGGATCCGGCAGATCCGAATATGGTGATCCGAGTCAGGAGCCGAGTCAGCTCGGGAGTTCCCGCCTGAATTCCGGACCGAAAACGAGGCAAAACGTTATCATCGCGCTGTCGGATTCTCGCGGGATCTGGATTCTATATAAGACGCACGCGCCCCCTGCCATCTTCACTCCATTATAGGAGAGGGAAGAGGGTGGTTGGGATCTGTGCTCCGTGCCCCATGCCCTGTGCCCTGTGCTGTGATTTATTTAGTGACTGATTTTTTATTTTGTTGTAAATTAGGTGCTGCAGTGCTCACATGCAGGGGCTGCAGAGCTCACACGCAGGGGCTGCAGTGCTGCTGACTGTACACTCAATGTACAGGGGCTGCAGTGTCCATAATACAAGGAGCTGTGTCCAGTGTGTCAGGGGCTGTGTCCAGTGTACAGGGGCTGTGTACAGGGGCTGTGTCCAGTGTCCAGGGGCTGTGTTCACTGTCCAGGGGCTGTGTCCAGTGTCCAGGGGCTGTGTCCAGTGTCCAGGGGCTGTGTCCACTGTCCAGGGGCTGTGTCCATTGTCCAGGGGCTGTGTCCGTTGTCCAGGGACTGTGTCCAGGGTGACGGGCTGTATCTAGTGTCCAGTTGAACGGGCTGTGTCCAGTGTGACGGACTATATCTAGTGTCCAGTGTGACGGACTATATCCAGTGTCCAGTGTGACAGACTATATCCAGTGTCACAGACTATATCCAGTGTCCAGTGTGACGGACAATATCCAGTGTCCAGTGTGACGGTCTATATCCAGTGTCCAGTGTGACGGTCTATATCCGGTGTCCAGTGTGACAGTCTATATCCAGTGTCCAGTGTGACAGACTATATCCAGTGTCCAGTGTGACAGACTATATCCAGTGTCCAGTGTGACGGACTATATCCAGTGTCCAGTGTGACGGACTATATGAAGTGATCAAAATTGACTAGAAATAAGTGGAATTGAATGTTGTTGAGCTCAATAATACTTTAGGGTCAAAAACAGGCCCCAAATCTGTTATTTTAGCAATTTGTAGCTTTTTTCCCAAAAAAAAATCCAGATCCAAAACCAAAACCAAACCAAGGGTGGTTTTGCCAAAACCAATCCAGATCCAAATCACGAAGGGAGATCCAGATCCAAAATCAAAACCCAGAAAAAGTGCCCGCCGCTCATCTCTACTTATAACTATGGCAAAAGTCTCACTTAGAAGTGCGCTCCTATATAGTATAGAGTATGCAATATTGGGTAGGTGTCAGCCAATTACAGTATATGTGTAGGAGCAGCATTATCTTAATAAGTGCATATATTACAGGCGCTACTATTGCACTTTATATATAATATAAAGCTGCCTGTTAATACACAGCAATTGTGATATCAGAGCCCCAAATGTGGGCTGTGTGTGCTAGATGCCTTATTCAGTTCTGTGCACCGTTGTAGTACGGTATGGAGCTGCCTGTTAATACAATGCTGATGTATTAACATGGGGTTGGTACGGTCAGAGACAGCAGAAACTGATCAGGACTGGACTATAAACTATAGGAGATAGAACACACGGACAACACGCCTGCATGGATGAAGGTGCCGAGCGCGTGTTTTCGCTGTCCGCTTCCTTGAGGGCAAAAATAATTTTTTTGAACACAGTGAAAAAATCATTCACACTTGAGTGAGTTGCAATTGGATTTGCAGCTAATCACAGGTCTGCAATATTCTTGCAAGCTTTCTGTAGGCTTAAGGTCCCCTTACTCTTGTCCAACTTGTCTGAGTCTGAGGGACAAGTTGGACCTGATTGACTTGAGATTTATCCTATGTGCAGGAGGATCAATCTTTTGGTTTCTCTATTACCCAATCACAGGGCTCTTCAAATTAGCAGCATTGTGATCGGGTCTGAATAACCCCCATAGATTTTATGTAGTATAGATAGAAGAGTCTAGGGTGGAGCATTGTGGTCTGGAGCTTCTATAAGGCTGGTTACACATCACACTACTGTATTCCTCTCCAATCTGACACCCAGCAGGGCCTTGCATCATGGGAAGTGAGATGACAGCATGGCATCATACACAATATTTCTGGCATGGCCGACCATAATTTAACACACAATCGGGCATACAAACGTAATGATACAGTAAGGGCCTGATTCTGGTTGAATCTGTAAGCTGGGAAGATCGCAGCTTACCAAGCGCCAGAGAAGCCGTACTGTCAAATACCAACCCCTCGCCGCGTTCAAATTATTATCAGAATCAGAATCTGAATCACTTTATTGGCCATGTATACTCTCGTATACCAGGAATTTTTTGTAGATACAGTGCAGCTTCAAGCATGGTACATACAAGCTAGATAACAGGACACGCATACTGTACATTGCATGGTACAAGCTAGATAACAGGACATACATACATTGCATGGTACAAGAGGGATAAGAGGACATACATACATTGCATTAGTTGTGCATACAAATGACAATTCATATGTTACATTTTGCAAGGTTAGATAGAGCAGTTAGGTGTTTAGATTAACAGTATCTTAGAGTACATTGTTTAATAGTTGAATAGCTGTCGGGAAGAAGCTTTTTGCGGTTCTTGCCGAATTGGCAGGGATGGACCTGAAGCGTCTACCTGAAGGGAGAATATAAAACAAGTTATGGCCAGGGTGGAGTTTGTCCACCACGATTTTCCCAGCTCGCTTCTTGACCCTGCTTAAGTATTGTTCCCTTACAGGGGGAGGTCCGTCCCAATAATCTTCTCTGCTGTCCTCGCCACTCTTTGTAGTCTTTGTTTGTCAGATTCATTGGCTCCTCCATACCAGATTGTAATAGAGGAACATAGAAGAGACTCCACGATAGCAGTGTAAAAGAGCTGCAGCAGCTCCTGCGGAATGTTGAATTTTTTCAGTTGCCTCAGGAAGAACAGCCGCTGTTGGGCCTTTTTGACAATGGAAGTTATTTTGGGCTCCCATCTGAGCTTGCGAGAGATTTTCGTCCCAAGGAATTTGAAGGTCTCTACCCATGACACCACTCTATTGGAAATTACTAGTGGGACCTTGATATTTGGTCTTCTCCTGAAGTTTCCTACCATCCCGCCTGTTTTGATGAGGTTTAGGTCCAGACTGTTTCTGCTGCACCACTGTGAAAGCCTGTCCACTTCCTTTCTGTATGCAGACTCATCCGCCTCCTGGATTAGGCCAATGATAGTGGTGTCATCAGCAAATTTTATGATATTTACTGACTGGTCACTTGAGGTGCAGTCATTAGTGTAGCGGGAGAAGAGCAGGGGGAAAGGACATATCCCTGGGAGCAAAAGTGCTGATCGTACGTATGGCAGATGTGAAGGCTCCAGCTTTCACCGCCTGTTTTCATGCCATCAGGAAGTCCACAATCAGGTAGACTCTGGAACTCCTAGGAAGAGAAATTTGGGCTGTATGATAGTGGGGGCAATGGTGTTAAATGCCGAGCTGAAGTCGATGAATAGGATCCTTGTGTCTCAACTAACTTTTATTTGCAAACACCAGGACGAAGCCAGGGACGAGACATCATGTGACATCAGCCTGCCTGCGTACCCATGGGAACGCCCAACCTTTTTATGGGGAGGTGCATAAAATGCTACTGCCCAGCGCCGCCAGTGCCCCAGTCTCTCCCTCCCCACTGCAAACAGTCCGGCCAGTGAGCAACTGGCCGCAGCCGTTCGCAGTCTGAGTTTACACATGTGTAGAAATGCACATGCGCAAACCCCAACCATCAGGGCAGGGGCCAAATTCTGATCACTGTGTGTGATCAAGAATCAGTCCCTATGTCCGATTTGTCATTCAAATTTGCCCGTGAGATTTCTTAACCCCCTGCAAGCAGAGAGACTGCTGAACTCAGTGTCAGCAGCCACCCAGCACCCAGCAGCATATGCTGGGCTAGAAAAAGTCTGATGCTTGGTTGGATGACATATAAGAAGAGGAGAGTAAAAGGAAAGCGCAGACCTGGGGCCCCATCAGGCCCCTCCAACAGGCTTAGCACCACTGGTAAGTATGCAGGGGCTGGTTAGGGTTAGGATGTGGGGACGGTGGATGTTATGCTTAGTTAGTATAGGGGAGGTTATGGTTAGGCTACAAGGGGGAAGGTTAGGGCATGGGGCAGGGTTAGGGTTACACACTAAGACATGAGGATTAGGATTGCGCAGTACAGGGTTATGATAAGGCACTAAGGGGGTGTTAGGATTATGCTGCAGAGTGGGGGTTATGGTTAGGCTGCAGGTAGGAAGGATCAGGGGGGAGGGTTAATATACTTACCTAGCAGGTGTCAGAATTCTGCTCATCAGGATACCACTGTCCACATCCAAAGCACTGTGATTTCAATACCATTCCACAATAAAACCCATCCCCAGCACCCAGACTTTTATGGGGGTTTTTTGTTTGTTTTTAAACTGATTTACAAAGTAGTAATTTTCTTCCCCAACTAAAACTCTACCCACATTACTCACAGTTCCACCCTCAGGGTTCCCGGGCCCCACAATATTTTGATAGAAGCCATGTCTGCTACAGTGATGATCACAATCAAACTCTTTCTCCAATAGGACTCAAGGCGCTATAGAGATATATATTCTATGTGAATTTTTACTACAGTAATTTAGGTTCGCTTTCTTATCAACTGTGCATCAGCACAAATACACTATAATGTGAGATATAATTATAAGACAATGCAAAACTGTTCAGAAAAGCAACTGAGAAGGATACTGCTTACTAGATTTACTAGACTAGAGGTTTGCGCAGAACAATGTGTTTTGGTTTTGATTTTAATTCATCATCGTCTTTTAGTTTGGCAAAACCACCCTCAAATGTTTTGGTTCGGATTTGATTTTTGGGTTGGTTAAAAACTGATTTAAAAACTATTTAAATAAAGGAAAATATCAATAAAACCAGATGAAATTATGCAGTTTCTGCAATCCAAAAATTGAAATTTGGATTTCAAATCTGAATTCCGAACCAATGTACAATTGAAGAGGGATTCTGATTGGTTATACTTGGGAGATCCAGACCAGGTTTGAGTTTGGTTTGAAAGTCTGCAGAACCAAACTGCACATCTTTACATGGTGAACATGTGATGATTTTGGCCAAAAAATTGTAGGATGTTGGGAGAGAGTTTTGAGTGATTATAATGCAAAATGTATACATTGATTCAGGAAACATTGCATGGGATCAGATGCTTTATGAAAGGAAAAGAAGTTTAAAAAAATCAGAAACTGGAAACACATACCTAAGCAGCAAGACTGTAAAAGTTGTTAGGCAGGACCAGGATCAGATTAATGGCCCAATGGGCCAGGAGCTAAAAATGTTCAAGGGTCTATTATGAGAAGTGGAGGAGATAAGGTCATTGCCAATTAGGCATTTGGAACCCATACACTATAACCATCAGTGTCTCCCATAATATATAAAAGTACAAAAAAATGACATACATGTAGAAAATAGTATGATTTATAGCCAACCATGTGGCCAGCTGGTGCCTGTCTGGTGATCATGATGATCTTGATGATGTCATGATGATGACACCATTTTGAATCTGGCCGTTACCATGACCTGCATCTGGTAGGCTGTTACAGGCTATTGCATAATTAAGTGATGTCAAACTTCTCCTCTTTGGGAAAAGCCCAGAAAGGAGATACTGAAGGGGACTTTAGGGGGCTGAATGACCGGGCATCATAAGCCCTGCCTCCACATTGAGAACATGAAGCGATTTTCAGGTACACATGAGGGGGTCGAGTGAGTGCCTAAAATAATCTTTCCATCCTGCCTGCTTCACTAAGATACAGGCAGGATGTTGGAGATCTGTCTGCTCTTCTGGGGGTGCAGGGGTGTACCCAAAGAATCGGGAACCTCCCACAACTTCCAGTAGAGTAGGCAATATGAGTAATGTACTTATCTATCCCATACTTGGCCATTATGAATCATTACATCTAATATACTGTATAAAGGTAACAGGCCGTATTTCCATTATGAAATATTTGATTTCTGTTTGGCTTTATGAAGTTAGAAAAAGATTAATCTGCTTTATAGCTGTCTGAGATACCTGACAGGGAAGTGGGCAGCGGAGCAGGTAATTTTCCCTATTTAAATGTTATTCGTCTGGTTGTTTTGCTAATTGTAAGCATTTTGCTGTGAGGAGAAAGATGCTACAAAAGCCTTTCCCTATCAGCTATGAATAATTTAATACCGGCTGTTCAGAGTGCAGTTTAATTCCCTTTTCTATCAGAGAAAATGTAGTCTGTCTCTGGGATTTTAGAAACAAACCCAGAAGTTCTAAATGAAAGATGTCAGAAGGAAAGTTGTACAACAAAACAAAATATAGACCAGGGACAAATACATGATTTCTTGGGGGGGGGGCTCTATTATTATTATTACATTTGTTGGTACTTGTTTCCTAGCACAGCGCCGCCGATTTTAATTGTATGCAATCGGGTTGCAAAAATCGGGTCAATCATGCGATGCGATTGACCCGACCGACCCGATTTTTTACATTGGAACCAATATTAAATGGTCCTGAGACCCAATTTTACATTGGCCCCAATGTTAAATGCCCCCCAGACCCCATTTTTCATTGTATGCCCCCCATTGTTAACGCCATGCTACGATCAACGTGAACCCAAAGCGCGGCGAGCGGCGGCGGTACGCGTCCTTCGACCTTTTCATACCCCCACTATCCACGTCGGTGTGGAGTTGATTTTATATAGTGTGGCGAGCACAGTGAGCCACCGAGCCCGAAGCGCGGTGAGCGCAGCGAGCCCCACGAGGGGACGCGCATTACTTCAGACGTATTACTCGTCCCCGCGCGGGGCTCGCTGCGCTCGCCACGCTTCGGGCTCACTATATAAGATCAACTCCACGCCGACGTGGATAGTGGGGGTATGAAAAGGTCGCGGGCTCACTGCGCTCGCCACGCTTCAGGTTGGCGTTCATCGTGGGGTGGCGTTAACAATGGGGAGGGCATTTGACATAGAAATTACCTATCAGGGTGGGTATACAATCAAAAATTGGGTATGGGGGTCAATTTAACATATTCCTATGTAAAATCGGGTCCATCGCATTGGTCGCATTGTATGCCATTATAATGGCATACAATGGACCCGATTTTACATAGGAATTTAACATTACATACAATGCTTACAATGTAAAATCAGGTCGGTCACGTCGGTCGCATCGCATGCCATTATAATGGCATGTGATGGACCCGATTTTACATTTGTCGGGAAACCTCAAAAAAAGCCAGAAAATCTGGTCTGTCGGGTCCCATCGCAAACCTTAAGTTAAGGTATGTGATGGGTCGCGATGGGTCCCGATGGGTGCCGTGCTAGGAAACAAGTACCCATTTATTTATAAGGTGCCACAAGTAGTTTGCAGCACCGTACACAGTGGCGTAACTACTGAATGTACGCCCCCCCACATTAATGGCCTGCCGGCCTCCTCTAGCATCCTCAAAAACTCTCTGCAGTATGGGGGCAGCCATTTTCTAATTGTCACTTTTCATTATAGCAGCAGGAGCCAGCGCCGGGAGAGACGGGGCCGTGACCGCAGACAGATGCGGCAGGCCAGGTACCAGCAGACAGCAGCGTGTAACTATAGCCCCACAGTCCCCCAGCGCACACACTTTCTGTGCGCCTCCCCGCCACCGCGGGGGCTGCGGAGATATAGTTACGCCACTGGCCATAGATAGGTCACACAAAAGAACAATACAGGGTACACAGAACCAAACAGTAACTAAGGAACTGAAACAGAGCACAGGTAACAATTAGCAACACAATTCTCCATACAGGAGTTATCCGTGTTCTATAAGGGGCAGGTTGACATTGGTAGAGATGAATAAACAGAGGTCAGAAGAGATGTGGGTATAGGGCCTGATTCAGACCTTGCTGCAGCTTTGTGAAATTAAGCAAAACTGCACACCCCTGAGGTTGTCTAGGGGGGGCTCCTGGCACAGGGCAAGGCCACCCTGAACCCAAGGTCCTGTCTAGCCATGTGCCCATAAAAATTTGCAGGCACATCATTGCTCGCACATGACTGGCTGCTTCTTGACTGTGTGCAGTTGAGCTGCAAAGCCAGGAAAATGCCAGCCATGTTTTGCAGTCATGCAGCTGCCACGGCCCTCCCCTGGAGCAGCCTGCATTTTCGGGGTGGCTCCCAGGATATGCCATGTCCCAAAGCAATCGTAGTTTAAATGTACAGGTGTCCGAAAATGATGATCTACGAGAGCGTTTTAGATTTGAGTGAGTTATTTTTTTTCTGTGCAGGGTAAATACTGGCTGCTTCACTTTCACTTTACATTTTACATTTCAGTTTGAACAAATCAATCTCTCTCTGCACGTTACATCTGTCCCACCTGCAGTGCAATATGGTTTTGTTCATTAGCTCTTTGATCCAGTCTGAATTAGGCCCAATATTATTTATTTATAATCCATATTTGTATAAGCGCTGTTTTTCCCTTTTTTGTGTTACAGTATATCAGTGATGAAACTGTGGGGCCATTTATTTTTTACCGCATATTCACTGTGGGGCTGAGTGTTCGACTCCTGAGACCTTCTTGATATGCAGTCTGGTAACTGGGTGCAAGGGAAGCTACAGGCTCCACAGTCAGCTCGGACCCCATGGCAACTGCCTCCCCTGCACCCTCGGTAGCTACGCCGCTGCCTCTGAGCATGTCTGTTTTCCCTGGCAACTTCCCGTCAATCTAACTGCAGCCAGTTTGCACTTAAATCAAATTTGCTGAAGTTTGACGCTGGCTGGTATTGCACACACGCATTGCGGCCCATATGCATGCACAGTTGTTCTATAATCGCCCGCCTTTCTAATTTGCACAGCAGCGTTCAGGTCTGGATAACCCCAGTAGATCCTTATTAGCCTGAAAATGGCTTCACATGGATGCTATGGATAATAATCGCTATCATCCAGAGCTCAGACTTCCCCTGCTGTCATTCATCTGATAGCAACTGGACTTTGTAACCTACAGGTGATCCACTACAGCTGCCTAGAGGTAGATGTAACAAGGAAACAATCGGAAATATACACCCAGCAGTTATTATATCAAAGCCACTAACAGGGGAAGCGAATAACATAAACGTACCATCGGCAATCTTTATGCCATAACACTTTAATAACTTATCTAATCTTATCTAACTTACCACTACAAATAAAGAGACAGACACAAGTGCTGGCGTTTCAAATAATGAATGTCAAATTTATTAATTGACAACTATATATATTAATCTATAGAAGAGGGTGGCGGCCCTAAAGAACGGTCATAGAGAAAAGAGGGGTAAGATGACATCACACCATTCACACATCATTGGTGTTCAACTCTCCCACGCTACCCACTCGGGCAAGTGGTGTATCCCACCCCTGTCCAAGGGGCATGGGCTACAAGCGTATCATTGACGGGAGAGCGCACCCCACTATCCTCATAACACTTAATTTGAACAAGGACCGTTCTTTACCGCCACAAGCCAAGCCTTAGGCTGCAGCACCGCCACCCTAAACGCTCAGCACTTACTAAACAACAACACATCAACTAAAAACCTCTAAACAAACCGTCCAGGAATATGGCCATTCCTTCAGGACTCAGATGGACACCGTCCGGCCTATACAGGGAACCCCGCTTATAGGTGATGGAGTCATGCCTGATGACCCCACCCCTATTAGCCAACAGGTATCGCTGCACCGCAGCATTGACCTTCCTCCGTGCGCTATCCAAGCGGGGCCCTGACCTAGCATTCCTCCAGACTCGCCTAGGAATCATTGAGGACCAAATCAGTCAGCAGCAAGGGAGCGCCTGAGCCACAATATGCAGGTCTCTGATGATAATCGACCGCAGTTCCAAGGCGGTGCATTGGCCTAGATCGTTTCCGCCCAGGTGCAAAATTAGCACCTCAGGGACTCCAAAGTCCCGCACCGACCTTAGCAACAGACCCTGCAGCGCTCCCCAAAGCATGCCTCGCACACCCAACCATCGCACTTTCTGAGCTTTCACTCGCATACTGTCATTCAAACTGCCACATGCCATCGATGCCCAGTGGACAAAAGAGTGTCCCATCACCCACACCGTCTTGGAGTCCCTGCGACCTGAAAGATGTAAACAGGTGAGGACACATGCCATCAAAATCACACCTCGCCTGACAGACCAACCACACCGGAGAAGGCAAAGATAAAGGAAACCGTAACCAACCAGACCTTGAGGCACACTGCACAGAAAACCCCCGGAGTAAACTAACCAGGACGCCATGTCAGATTGGAATTAAGCCGAATTGTGCCCCCGGGGGAAAGTGGACCACCTCAAGACTCCCGCTAAAGTGAGACGAGTACTTATGCGTCCAGTCGGTTACAGTCTTGCAGATGTAGAGACAGGCCAGGCCGAATGTATCTGCGGAACGCTGCCGAGCGCCATCGACCCAGCGACTGTATCTCTGCGTCGGATTGACCCCCAGCAGCAGCAGATGTGGCCGCCCCGATCCGAAAGGAGTGTGTACCAAACTCCCTCGGATCCAGGCCAAGAGATCCCAGGGCACGTCGCAAAACATGGCAGAACTGGTATTTTGTCAATAAAGAGCCGTCTAAATGCATTAACCATGCCCCGGGGCGGTCAGGACGCAGCAGGGCGTAGGCGCTTGCCATCGCCACTGGGCAAATCCCTTCCACCGGGCACGGTTGCAATGACAGCCATTGGCCTCTCCCAGTCTGATCCGTCTTGGAACGTCTTACCCGGCACCACACCAAATCACCCTGAATCAATACGTCCTCTAACAACAGAGGAGAAGGTCGATGCCTCGATGGGGCTACCAGCTCGCCGACCCTGAAAGCTCCATGGAACGCCATGGCATATGCCAAGCGAAACAGTCGGACCTCATACTCTGAGTGACATACATCCCAAACTGCCCCCAATAAGGGAGGCAGCAGGGACACGTCAATGGGCCTTCTGCTATCTGGAGCCACAGGGGAAGTGCGCCGCCAGCCCCTCAGGGCCCGAGACACAAGAAAAGACCGACCGGGGTCCGATCTCCCATGCAGCGATGAGAAGAACGACACGCCGGCCAACAGCCGTCTCACGGCCGCCACAGACCGCCCTCCGGAGTACAAACTCCACACAAAAGCCAGCATGGCATCGCCAGGGGCCTTACCTTGTTGTGACGCGGACATTCTGAATTGTTCCCATTCCAGCCAGCCAGCTTGGTAACAACGCAGCGTCCTGGGAGCAATAGCCCGCATGGCTAGTTCCTCCATGCCGGCCTGATGACCTGCCAAACATAAGGAGGACAAGGCTCACCAACCAAATCAGCCCCCGGAGCTAGAGACCGGAACCTAGCCCAGTCCCGCCTGGACAGGGCGTCGGCAACCGAGTTGTCCACCCCGGGAACGTGCCTGGCCACAAAATGCAGGTTAAGCCGCAGACATACCAATACAAGGCGCGAGAGCAAGCGCACGACCGGCAGGGAAGAAGAGCTCTGCCTGTTGATGGCCTGCACCACCCCCAGGTTATCACACCAGAAGGTGATGCAGGCATCACGTAGCCGTTCGCCCCACAGTTCCAGGGCCACCACAATAGGGAACAGCTCCAGGAGCAGCATGTTCCTTGTGAGCCCTTCTAGCGCCCATTCCTCCGGCCAGGTCTCAGCGCACCAAGAGCCGTGCAAGAATGCTCCGAAGCCAATTCCCCCCGCAGCATCGGTGTATAACTGTAAGTCCTCGCTGTACCGCGGAGGGCTAGGCCACAGCAACACACCATTGAAGTCGCGGAGGAAAACCTCCCATACTCTGAGATCCCGTTTGAGTTCCGCATTCAGTCGGACGAAGAATTGGGGCCTATTTGGACCTGCCATGGCCAGTTCCAGTTTCCGACAGAAAACCCTCCCCATGGGGATGACCCGGCAAGAGAAGTTAAACAGGCCCAGCAGGGACTGTAGCTGGCGTACCCGGAGTTTGCCGGAGGCCAGGGACTGGGAGATCGCCCCTTGCAGCCGTGCAAGCTTATCAAGGGGCAACCTGCAGCACCCGGCCCGCGTGTCAATCTCAATGCCCAAGAATGAAAGGCACTCAGTCGGCCCTTCTGTCTTGTCCGCCGCGACTGGGACTCCGAAATGTAAGAACAGCTGCTGCATTGCGTTCAGGAGAGCCCCGCAGTGCGGGGAATCGGCCGGGCCTACGC
This sequence comes from Crinia signifera, assembly GCF_055691185.1. Lineage (NCBI taxonomy): Eukaryota > Metazoa > Chordata > Amphibia > Anura > Myobatrachidae > Crinia > Crinia signifera. The sequence continues at coordinate 116,966,238 of NC_139225.1, forward strand.
ACAGGAAGTCGTCCAAATAATGGGCGACCCCCGGCTCGCCCGTATACTCTGTGACGCACCAATGCAGGAAGCTGCTAAAACACTCGAAATAGGCGCAGGACACGGAGCAGCCCATAGGCAAGCAACGGTCTACATAATAACCGGAAGGCAGCCTAAACCCCATGAACCTAAAGGAGTCCGGGTGTAGAGGCAGTAGTCGGAATGCCGACTCAATGTCAACTTTGCCCAGTAGGGCCCGCCCCCCGAAGCCGCGCACAATAGCCAACGCTTCCTCAAAGGACTGGTACCGTACGTGACACAACTCCATAGGAATTGCATCATTCACGGACAATCCAGGTGGGTGGGACAGATGCTGTATCAAACGAAACTTGCCTGTCTCTTTCTTGGGAACCACCCCAATAGGTGACAGCACCAAATCCCGAACCGGAGGTTCGGGAAATGGACCCACCATCCTGCCCAATTTCACCTCCTTCTCGACCTTGTCCAGGACCACCTGAGGCATGTCGATTGCAGACTTCAGGTTTCTCGGAGACCCGGACGCCACCTCCCCTTGAATGGGGAGGAGGAAACCTTGCGAGAAACCTGCGGCCAAAAACTGCGCCTCCTCCCGGAGGGGATAACGCCCCAGCCAACTGGCCAAGCGGTCACCCCTCACCGGAGAAGGGGCCTTACTGAGGAGGGGCAGGGGCCGGGGTGGCACCGGCATTCTGCCTGGGAGCCCCTCCAGCCTGCCTGCCACGCGGGCATTCCTTGACCGGGTGTCCTCCCCAGCATTTTGAGCATTGGTGACGAAACTTACAGCGGGAACCCGCTGCGCATCCTGCCCCGTTGAAAGCAAAACATCTGCCCGCAGACTGCCCCCCTCCAGGGCCCCCACGAAAGGACGAGGGGGCCCTGCGCGGGGCTGCCGCAGGTGTCGGGGCCACCGGAGCCGGGGCGGCGGAGGTCGAAACCGACGGTTTCTTACCCATCCACACCTCAACATCCTTAGCCCCAAGGGCCATGATCTCACAACCCGACTGCTTCCGTCGGAATTGCTCATCATAAGCCCGCCAGACGTTCTCGCCGTCGTCCATATACATGGCATGCATCATATGGATGTATCTAATCACATTCATATGCTCCTGGGGTCTGGTTTCCAAGTAACATGCAGCAAACATAAATAGCCCCACTTGCCATCTCTGGTACGTGCAGTACGCAGCCTCCCCAATCCCCCCTTTACGCTTCGCTTCGCGATAATCCTTCTCATCTTGCGCCGTCATGGTAAAGAAGCTGACGTATCTGCCCTCCCTTATCCTATCCCTTACGCTGCGCCTGAGGCCTCTTAGCACTGCCGTATTCTCGCAGTGTACCACCTGCCCTCTAGGAAACAACGGGGAGCCCGAGTCGCCACTAGAGGACTGCGAGCGCCGACGGCGTCTCCCAGAGCGTCTGCGCCTGTGTCTGGATCTACGTCCCCCCTCCTCGCCGGAGGTCACCGACTCCGACCCCGAGGAGGAGGAGGTACGGGAATACCGGCGCCTGCGCTTCTTGCGTGCCTTGGCAGACCCACCTGACACAGCTCCCGCTGTGGCTGCACCCGCTGTTCCGGAAGGACCAGCCACCTCTGTCGGCCCGGCAATGGCCCCTTCTACCTGGTGCTGTGACGGTGTCGGCACAACTGCGTCCCTTGGAGGCGTGGATCCCATCCTTGCGAATGGCGTGCCCAGAGCTGCCATCACGTGTGCAGCAGGGTCCCGGTTGGAAAGAGCAGAAGGGAGGATAGCAGGAGATTGATCCCCAGACCCTGGCTGTACAGATTGCTGACCCGCCCGCGGTGTCAGCATCGCCACCAGCTGCCGAACCACCGCCATGTCCACCTCTGTGGAGGGTGCCTGCGCAACGCCAGGGAGCACCGGCCCTGCGGCCGTGGCTGAGATCACTTGCGCCGCTTGGGTCAGCCTGACGCCCTGGGATAGCAAGCGCGCCCTAGAGAGCCACCCGCTCCTTGCCCTCCTTAGAGGAGTCATGGGGGACCCCGTGGAGGGGTGACCCTGCGTGGGCAAAGTATGCAGAGTCCCCTGGCTGAGGCCCAGGACCCGCTGCTCGCGTCCGGCGGCCATCTTGGGCAGACGCGGACGCACCTGAACCTGCTGCTGCGGGCCCCTGAGACCGCGTGCACCTGCCACGCTGACTGCGTCCGCCGGGGGTGCCTCCGCTACCCCGGGCGGGAACGCTACCCGCTCTATTAGCCTGCGGCCTAACGCCGCGTACCACAGCGTCATCGGCCGATGACGCGGACCGCGCGCCCCGCCGCTGTGGTCCCGTTCTCGCCGCCGCTCTGCCTCCCTGTCCGGCCTGCGGGACGCTGGCTGTTGGAGGAGCAGAGGGGGAGCCGGGCTGTGCAAATCGGGCGGGTGGGTGAGTGTTCCTACGCGGGCGCGGCATGGTTAGGCCGGGCAGCAGCAGCGCTACACTATCTGGCCCAAATCCCCCAAGGAGCAGCCGGAATGAAAGAGAGAGAGAGATAGGTGCAAAAAGGAAATGAGAGAGAAGTAGGTTTGACAGCAGGGGAATAAGTAGCGATGAAAGAGGAATAAGTACAGGAGAGAGTCTGAAACCAACCTGCTCCTTGGAAAACCGGACCAGAGTGCAGATCACCTGACTCTCTGGCTATTCCTACTACAGGAAACTCCTCCCTACTCCCTAATTGGCTATAGCTGCAGCATCATAGCCTAAACACAAACCACAACCAAAGTGCAGGCATCTCAGACTCCTTCGGTAGTTTATGTTACCTCCAGCTTATTCAGCCATCGGTTTTCTTTATCTTGTTATAATGGTGTTTATTTTAGATTCGTGACAGTGCCCAAGGTGTTAATACACTGGGAAGGAGTATGGAGAAAACATGGAGGCCTGAGCAAGTTCCCATTCATAGAATCATTATTTATTGAGTACAGGATAATATAGAATACAGCAACAGTTACTCATTATCAGCAAAGCTGGCAAACATGATCCTTAGGTGATGTCGAGTATCCAGAGATAAATAATACCACTTTTACAACAAAATCCCGGATCTGACCCGGTATTTGGAACACGGTTCCAATCCAGGTTGGATCCGGGATTTTCCCCGATTACACTGTGGTGCCGACCCGGATTATTCCCAGGCCGGCAGGCTGATGGTGAAGCGGAGCTGGAATCTATTACCCAGATCAGAGAGGGATAGAACACAGTCTATAGCGGGCATGTCCAAACAATGGCCCTCCAGCTGTTTTGAAACTACAAGTCCCATCATGCCTTGCCACAGTTTTGCTATTAGGGAATGCTAAAACTATGGCTAGGCATGCTGGGATGTGTAGTTTCACAACAGTTGCGGGGGCCATCGTTTGGACATTGCTGGTCTATAGCCTCAGATGATTGGAATTTTGCTATTAAATTGCACTACTAGTAGCTGTGCACAGGAATAGCACTTTGCTGTGGCTGTAGAAGCACTTGTAGCTGTACAGAGGAGAACCTGCAGAACTTTGGGCAGGAACAACAAGAGGAGGTGCTGTCACAGGAGGAATACTTGAACACTAAATACCCTGAATTGCCAATGGCCATGGGATAGGTGCTGTATATCATGTAGGACCAGAGGCGGAACTACCATTGGTGTAGCAGGTGCATTGCACCGGGGCCCCTGAGGATTAAGGGACCCACTGCTGCCACCCACTGGTGCGTGGCATATTGTGAACTAGGGTTGGAATGGAGGAGAGGGCCCAAATTGAATTTTGCCCCTGGGCCAACCACTCACAAGTTCCGCCACTGGCGAATCTAGAAATATGGTAATGAGTGGTCCCAGATTCAACTACCTCTGCAGGTGGGACCCTTATGCAGCAAAAAAGTGGGTGTGGCCTCATGGAAAGGAGGCATGGTGTCACAAAAGGGGCGTGGTATTAAACATTATACCGCACTCCGTAATGCCCATTACACATTTAAGCAAACTCCGTAATGCCCATTACACAAAGCCACACGCCATAATAACATTTTACACAAAAGGCCACAAACCGTAATGCCCATTACACATTATGCCACATACAGTGATGGCCATTAGACATTATGCCACACACTGTGATGCCCATTACATGTTATGCCAGGACTCGACAATTTAAAAAAGAAAAGGGACAACATGGACAATGCCAAAAATGTACACTATAATGCCTATTGCATGTCACACACCCATTACATATTATACCACATGTCATAATGCACATGACATGTTATGCCAGGGATCTACATTTTCTTACCTTCATAGGGACAACAAGGATATTGCACGATGAAGGTGTGCACCAAAAATGTACACCGTAATGCCTATTAAACATCACACAACCATTACATAATATACCATATGCCATAATGATATTACACGTTACGCCACACACCGTAATGCCCATTACATGTTATACCAAACACGTAATGCCAATTATGCATTATCCCAAACACTGTAATGCCCATTACACATTATGCCACACACCGTAATGCCCATTACACATTATGCCACACACCGTAATGCCCATTACATATACCACACACCGTAATGCCTATTATGCCATACAAGTGCCACTTACCTACATGTTAATTGATAGGGGATTCTTGCTAGAAGTCAGGGCCTTCATGCTCAATGCCAGGGCCTTCATGCTTGATGGTAGGGCCTTCATGCTCGTTGCCGCAGGGGTGTGCAAATGCATGTTGCCAAGGGGGAGTGAAAATGCCTGTTGCCAAGGGCGAGAGTAAATGCCTGTTGCCAAGGGGGAGAGCAAATGCCTGTTGCCAAGGGGGAGAGTAAATGTCTGTTGCCATGGGTGAGCGCAAATGCCTGTTGCCAAAGGGGAGAGCAAATGCCTGTCACCCAGGTGAGGTGAGGCCGGGCCGGGCACATACACGGGTCAGGTGCGCACTGCAGAGGCCACACCGCAGGACTACAGGTGCTGCAGGTCCTGGTCTGGGTCGAGAACAGGCTCTGTAAAGTACTCACTCTGTCACTGCCCGGCGGCCATGAGAATACTGACTGTGCCACAATCCTTCCAGTCAGTGCAGTGCATGGTCACACTCATGCTGCGGTGCGCCTGCAGCCATCGTCAAGCAGCGCTGCAGCCTCAGAAGGATCAAGGATGGCAGTGCACTGCACAGCACCAACACTGGTCCCCCCTCCTCCTCCCAGCATGCGCCACAGCAGAGTTTCAGTGACAGTGACTCACAGTAAAGGCAAAGCAGATTCACGGTCACCGGATGTGTCATAGAAATCGCTGGGTCGTGGGTGGGTGGAACCTGCCACTGCACGGCTCAGCATAGAATTCCCGGACATAGTATAGCCCGGGGCAGCCACCCCTCTGGACAAGGGCGTAACTACCATACAGTAGGTGCATGCTGAGTAAACGTGGTGCCCACCCCATTTGTCAGGACTCTACAGAAACCTCCTCAAACCAATTCTGGACAACTTGGAAGTCCCAAGTTGGGACCGATTAAGTGGTGCATTATCCTTCTGGAATATTCCATAATTTTGGGGTACATGAAGTCCTTGAAGGCCTGCAAATCATCCTTAAGTGATGTGTTCATGCAGATAAGCGGAACCAAACCATGTCACTGGAACACATCCCACACCAGTCTATAATCACCATTAGCCTGATCTCACCAGCGCCCTCATCATCCCAAACGGCAGCAGGGCACTGCAAACAATGTCACATGGGCATTGTGGCATGTGCAAATCGGAGATTTGTTTCATTCTTGGAATAACTACAGTATCTGGATACCAATGAGTGTGTGTTATTAATAGAACAGTTTGCTTTGTTATATCTATACTGTAAGTACATACAGATACAGGACCAAAGGTTCAACTGTCCGGTCTGGACATGCAGAGAGCAAGGCTGGCCAACAAGCATGGCCTTCCATCTCTCTGTTGGGCCACCCCACTTGCCCAGTGGCATGCCAAGACATTAACTTATTTTTTTATATATAAAAGTTATACATTAAGGTAGTTGTTCCAAGTTGTGGTCTATGCAAATGGCTGTAAGTCACTATATGACCCATTTCATGATGTATCAATATTTTCTGTATCACATGACGCAGTTTTAATTTTTCTTGAATACATTGGAAGGGATGCTCTAAAGCGAAAAAAGTTCAACGTTGTTCAGTGGATTCTGAATTGCCTTTTGCATCTGTACCTATAAGTAAGACAATGCTATGCTGGAATGAATTTACACAATGACCTCTTGTGGGATGTCATTATGAATATTTGATGTGCCTAATGTAATCATATACAATCAATAAATGCAGGAATATCACTGGCTTTCTCCTTGCCCTTTCCTTCCCCTCTCTCACTCCTTCTCTCTCCCTACTTCTCTCACTCCCTCTCTTCTCTCTCTCTTTTCATTAATGCATTCTCTGTTCTACATTATTTATTAACTTCCTTTTTTTTTTTTATTAAAAAAAGTAACTGGCAAACCGAACTTTGGTTATGAGTGTTTGACATTTGCTATGGAATTAAATGGTGATGACGGTCGTCATGGCTAGATGTCCAAAGTTTTTCTGTACCACTGACAATAAAATAGATAAAACTAGAAGTTGTGATTAATGATTGGTTAGGATCAGTAGATGCCCGCTAGATGCTTGTTTCACAGTTGTACACCAATCCTGTGGTCACTGCGACGTTTCCGCTGAGAACATTATTATTTATTTATTTACAGTTTCTTATATAGCGCAGCAGATTCCGTTGCACTTTACAATAGTAGACAGTGATAACACAAACTGGGTAACAACAGACAGACTTGGAGGTAGGAGGGCCCTGCTGCACGCTTACAGTCTATATGGTCCTTATTCAGATCTGATTGCAGTACAAATTTGTTCTCAAAATGGGCAAAACCATGTGCACTGCAGGTGGGGCAAATGTAACATGTATAGAGAGGGAGTTAGATTTGGGTGAGTTATTTTGTTTCTGTGCAGGGTAAATATTGGCTGCGTTATTTTTACACTGCAATTTGGATTTCAGTTTCAACACACCTTATCCAACGTTAACTCTCTCTGCACATGTTGCATCTGCCCCACCTGCAGTGCACATGGTTTTGCCCATTTTGAGAACAAATTTGTACCGAGATCAGATCTGAATAAGGGCCTATATGCAAATGTCACAGATGCCAGGATTTGTACTGACACGTCTTCTGGTGCAAATCCAAGGGCCTTCGTACAAAGGGCCTAATTCAGACTAAATTTGGGGCAGCTAGCGTTCAGTTAAGCCACTGTCCTGCTAGAGTGAAATCCTGCCTTAACCCCTTCCCGACATTTGACGTATATATACGTCATGGCCGGGATGTACTTCCCGACACATGACGTATATATACACGTCATGACTTTAAACTGTCACCGCGTCTAGGGACGCGGTGACAGAGGGACGATGTCTGCTGTCCCTGACAGCAGACATGTCCCAGCATGCCCAGGGGGGGCGGCGATGCCTCCCCCCCGTCAGCGATCGCTGCGATTGGCTGTTCAATGTGAACAACCAATCGCAGCGTTTTCCTGTGTTACCGGCGAATCAGACGCGAATCAGACGCAAATCTGACGCTCGGTAACACAGGGATCAATCACCGCCGGGTGTGAGGGGGCGTGAGGGGGTCACCGGTGATGACCACACCTCACCCCACCTGCCCCCAAGGCTGTGATTGGTCCGTCGGACCGACGGACCAATCACAGCCATGGCGCGTGATTTAAACTAACGGTGACTGCGCTGCAGACGCAATTCCGGTCTGGAATTGCGTGCAGAGCGGTCACCGACCAATCTGTCATGATATACATACCTGATCCTTGCCTGATACTTACCTGATCACCGCTGGTAGCGTGCTGCCAGCAGCTGGATGCTTCCTGGATCTTGTCACTTCCTGTGTGCTGCTGCTGCAGTGTCATAGAGTGACAGATAGTGAGAGATAGTGAGAGATAGTGAGAGATAGTGAGAGATAGTGAGAGATAGTGAGAGATAGTGACAGAGAGTGCTATATTTTGTGTCTGCTGCCCCCCCCCCCCTTTTGTGCTGATCAGTATATCTGTGCTGATCAGCAACTTTTTGGGGGTGCAGGGTTTTTTTTTTTTATATATATATACCTGTCAGTTGCACCAAAGGTTGTGCTGCCTGTGCAACTGACTGCTGCCCCCCCTGCTGCCCCCCCTTTTGTGCTGATCAGTATAAATTAACTGATCAGCAACTTTTTGGGGGTGCACCCACCATTCATTCCACCAGAATCTGAGCTGCAAAATCCAAAAATCACTCCTTCCCTTCTGAGTCCTGCCATGCACCCAACTGGTATTTTTTGGTCACATATGAGGCATTGCCATACTCGGGAGAAATTGGGGCACAGATTTTGGGGTGCTTTTTCTCCTTCATACCTTGTGAAAATGAAAAATTTTGAGCCAGAACTGCATTTTTGTGTAAAAAATGTAATTCTTCATTTGCACAGCCCAGTTGTATCAAAATTGGTGAAACCCCTGGGGGTTTGAAATGTACACTATACCCCTAGTTGAATTCCCTGAGGGGTGTAGTTTGCAAAATGGGGTCACTTGTGGGGGGGTTCCACTGTATTGGTGCTTCGGGGGTCTTGCTAATGTGACATAGCACCCACCAACATTCCACCAGAATCTGTGCTGCAAACCCCAAATATCACTCCTTCCCTTCTGAGTCCTGCCATTTTTTGGTCACACATGAGGCATTGCCGTACTCGGGAGAAATTGGGGCACAGATTTTGGGGTGCTTTTTCTCCATCATACCTTGTGAAAATGAAAAATTTTGAGCCAGAACTGCATTTTTGTGTAAAAAATGTAATTTTTCATTTGCACAGCCCAGTTGTATCAAAATTGGTGAAACCCCTGGGGGTTTGAAATGTACACTATACCCCTAGTTGAATTCCCTGAGGGGTGTAGTTTGCAAAATGGGGTCACTTGTGGGGGGGTTCCACTGTATTGGTGCTTCGGGGGTCTTGCTAATGTGACATAGCACCCACCAACATTCCACCAGAATCTGTGCTGCAAACCCCAAATATCACTCCTTCCCTTCTGAGTCCTGCCATTTTTTGGTCACACATGAGGCATTGCCGTACTCGGGAGAAATTGGGGCACAGATTTTGGGGTGCTTTTTCTCCTTCATACCTTGTGAAAATGAAAAATTTTGAGCCAGAACTGCATTTTTGTGTAAAAAATGTAATTTTTCATTTGCACAGCCCAGTTGTATCAAAATTGGTGAAACCCCTGGGGGTTTGAAATGTACACTATACCCCTAGTTGAATTCCCTGAGGGGTGTAGTTTGCAAAATGGGGTCACTTGTGGGGGGGGGTTCCACTGTATTGGTGCTTCAGGGGTCTTGCTAATGCGACATAGCACCCACCAACATTCCACCAGAATCTGAGCTGCAAAATCCAAAAATCACTCCTTCCCTTCTGAGTCCTGCCATGCACCCAAATGGTATTTTTTGGTCACATGTGAGGCATTGCCGTACTCGGGAGAAATTGGGGCACAGATTTTGGGGTGCTTTGTCTCCTTCATTCCTTGTGAAAATGAAAAATTTGGAGCCAGAACTGCATTTTTGTGTAAAAAAATTAATTTTTCATTTTCACTGCCCAGTTGTACCACAATTGGTGAAACCCCTGGGGGTTTGAAATGTACACTATACCCCTAGATGAATTCCCTGATGGGTGTAGTTTGCAAAATGGGGTCACTTGTGGGGGGGTTCCTAACTTTTAGCATCTTATGGTGCCTATAAACCTACATGGTGCCTAAAAAATAATCTCATAAAAAGGAGGCTCCAAAATCAAGTAGGTGCTCCTTCTATTATGAAGCTTATGGTTTGGTCAACGTGCACACTAGGGCCACATATAGGATATTTATGAAAACAAAAGAATTGGGGGAATCAATTTTTAGTCACATTTCTCTAGTAAAATCTACTGTGTTCCTTAGAAAAATGTATTAAAATTGCAAATCTGCAAAAAAAATGAAATTTTGAAATTTCACCTACACTTTGTTTTAATTCCTGTGAAACACCTAAAGGGTTAACAAACTTCCAAAATGCTGTTTTGAATACTGTGAGGGGTGCAGTTTTTGAAATGGCATCATTTATGGGGATGTCTCACATACAAGTCCCTCAAAGTCACATCAGAACTGAACTGGTCCCTAAAAAAATCAGTGTTTGAAATTTTCTTGAAATTTTGAGAATTTGCTATTCATATTTTAAGCCTCCTAGTGTCCAAAAAAAATTAAAAGGATGTTGAAATAATGATGGAAACATAAAGTAGACATATGGTCTATGTTAGTTATTAACTATTTTGAGTGGTATGATTATTTGTCTCACAAGCAGAAAATTTAACATTTTGAAAATTGCTAAATTTTCAATTTTTTTGCGACATTTTGGTATTTTTCACAAAAAAACACAGACTGTATCGACCAAAATTTACCACTAACTTGAAGTACAATGTGTCACGAGAAAACAATCTCAAAATCACTGGGATAAGTAAAAGCAAAAAAAAGTTATCCCCACTTAAGTGATACCTGTCAGATTTGAAAAAAAGGGCTCTGTCAGGAAGGCAAAAACAGGCTGCGGCAGGAAGGGGTTAATGTGATCGCTGTGCAACCGGATGCGGGCATCCACAAATCCATACGCAGCCATGCGAATATACTATTTCCAAAACCAACTGTAACAGGCTCACCATCTACTCACATTTACAATGGGCACAGGAATAGCCAGAGACTTACTCTGCGGTGCGGAGGGAAAAGGGCATATTCGGCCTCGAGCTGACATCGCACGCCCTCCCCAAAAATACACAGGCCCACCTAGCGCTTTTACAGACACTCCCAGCATTTTCCGAGGCATACCTGTGGCCAGTTACCACCTCCAGTCGCCTACTTCCTGTCACCTTGTGTACGGAAAAAGTAGCAGCATATCATCATAAGATGGCCTCGCGCATGCAAGCTGTATGTATGCGCATGCAAGCTGTATGTATGCGCATTTTATCAATAATCAGCCATGGTCTGAATTAGGCCAAATATACAGCATCAGTTGTGTCAGTCTATTATGAGCTTTTTGAGTAATCCTATGGCTACGGAGAGTGGTCGATGAACTGACATACCAGCACCAATGAAACTGCATCCATGGGCACAGCCTCTGGCTCTGACACACCTATAAAACAGTCTTTATGTCACACAAACAGCCCGTCAGCCAATCCGTGTCTGTGAGCGAAAATTTTATTTTTTATTTTTTTGCCATTGAGGCCTCTATGTTGGAAAATGATCAGACTCATTCACTGAGAGAGGTCCGTAATCTGCATAGTTCCCATTCAGTAAAAGCCATGAATTTGGTCCAGTTCCGTTAATCAAATGTAATAAGAGATCAGTTTCAAGGCACTTTGCATTCTTCTATGAGAATTCTCAATTCCTTAGAAATGTCATTGAGAAATGTAATTGAATAAAATGTCAGCAGGGTTTGAATGTAGATGGGCAGCAGCTGGATAGGGCGAGTTAGGGAAACTCACCTGTATCTTTACAATGGAGGAACGGGTAACAAACACTCCTACATATATATATATATATTCCAAAAGACCGGCACTCAGGTCTTATAGGTGGATGCCCCAGTGTACTGGCTCCGGTGCCCTCTGGCAAGAGGGGATAGGCCTCAGCAGTATTAGGAAAAGGAATAAGCGGGACTCAAAAGCTTTCCCTGACCTGACGACGGGGCCCTCAAGCTCTGAAACGTTGTCCTTCATGCACATGGATTAAACATCCTTTTCACTTCACCATCTTTTGAAGCCTCCGAGTGCCACTTATTCCTTTTTCACATATATATATATATATATATATATATACACACACACACACACACACACACACATATATATATATATATATATATCTCCTATATATTTGGCTACATCTGTCACTCAAAGTGGGTGTCTGTGTCTATAACGCTCTGTTCCTGGACTTTCCTCTTAATGTGTGATTGCCTTCATCTGTGCTGAACACCTTTCTGAGAAATTAACCTGTTTAAAACAGGTGATGGCAATCATACATTAAGGGGAAGTCTAGAAACAGAGCATTGTGTCCCTCCTGGAGAGGGTCATGTTGGGAGGTATATGACAGAGAACCAGCCCAGTGAGCCCACAGACAGTGCTAGACACCCACTGCCTTCCCATGTTGCCCAGCACTGCTACTCCACAGCCACCAGGTGAGCGCCCCCCTCCCGCGATTTGCGGCAAAACCTCCCCCCCCGCGCGCCCCCCCCTCCCGCGATTCGCGTCAAAAACACCCGCTCCCCCGCGACGCCCCCTACCGCGATTGGCAGCAAAAACACCCCCGCAACCCCCCCTCCCGCGATTCGCTGCAAAAAGAACCCCCCCACGACCCCTCCCGCAATTCGCGGCATAACCACCACCCCGCGACCCCCCCCCTCCCGCGAATCGCGGCAAACCCTCCCCCGTGACCCCCCCCCGAATCGCGGAAAAAACACACCCCCCCCCGACCTCCCTCCCGCGATTCGCGGCAAAAAGAACCCCCCCGCGACCCCCCCTTGCACGATTGGCGGCACCCCCCCTGCGACCCCCCTCCCGCGATTCGCGGCACCCCCCTACCCCCGCAATTCGCAGCAGCCCCAGGATTAAATGGCACATGCAAAACACTGACATGGCTATGGTCGACAATGAAAAAGGGTGACATGAGTTTTTGAAGATTTATTTTTAATTTTTTTAATTTTTTCATATTCATTGTCATGTGTCGACATGGACACCAATGAAGTGGCACACTTATGTCAACATTTACATGTGTTGACCTTTCTGTGTTGATTTTTTCTTGTGGCGATTCGCGTCACACCCCCCCGCAACCCCCCCTCCCGCAATTCGCGGCACCCCCCCGTGATTCGCGGCAGCTCCAGAATTAAATTGCACATGGAAAACACTGACATGGCTATGGTCGACAATGAAAAAGGTTGACATGAGTTTTTGAAGTTTTTTTGTCATTTTTTGAATATTTTCATATTCATTCTCATGTGTCGACATGGACACCAATGAAGTGCCACACTTATGTCAACATTTACATGTGTTGACCTTTCTGTGTTGATTTTTTTCTTGTGGCGATTCGCGTCACACCCCCCGCAACCCCCCCTCCGGCGATTCGCAGCACCCCCCCACGACCCCCCCCCTCCCGCAATTCGCGGCAACCCCCCACCGGAACCCCCATGAACGCCGCTCTCCCGCGATTCGCGGCACCCACCCCCCGCAACCCCCCCCCCTCCCGCAAATCGCGGCACCCCCCGCGATTCGCGGCAGCCCCAGGATTAAATGGCACATGCAAAACACTGGCACGGCTATGGTCGACAATGAAAAAGGTTGACATGAGTTTTTGAAGATTTATTTCATTTTTTGAATGTTTTCATATTCATTGTCATGTGTCGACATGGACACCAATGAAGTGGCACACTTATGTCAACATTTACATGTGTTGACCTTTCTGTGTTGATTTTTTCTTGTGGCGATTCGCGTCACACCCCCCCGCAACCCCCCCTCCCGCGATTCGCGGCATCCCCCGTGACACCCCACTACCCGCAATTCGCGGCAACCCCCCACCAGAACCCCTGTGAACCCCGCCCTCCCGCGATTCGCGGCACCCAACCCCGCGACCCCCCCCCCCTCCCGCAATTCGCGGCACCCCCCGTGATTCGCGGCAGCTCCAGAATTAAATTGCACATGGAAAACACTGACATGGCTATGGTCAACAATGAAAAAGGTTGACATGAGTTTTTGAAGTTTTTTTTTTCATTTTTTGAATATTTTCATATTCATTCTCATGTGTCGACATGGACACCAATGAAGTGCCACACTTATGTCAACACTTACATGTGTTGACCTTTCTGTGTTGATTTTTTCTTGTGGCGATTTGCGTCACACCCCCCCCCCCCCCCACAACCCCCACTCCCGCGATTCACGGCACACGCACACACACCTCCCCCGCGATTCTCGGCACCCCACCCCGTGACCCCCCCTCCCGTGATTCACGGCACATCCCCGCGACCCCCCCTCCCATGATTCGCCGCAACCCCCGCCCCGTAACCCCCCCTCCCGCGATTCGCGGCACCCACCCCCGTGACCCCCCCTCCCGCAATTCGCGGCACCCCCCCCCCCGCGATTCGCGGCAGCTCCAGAATTAAATTGCACATGGAAAACACTGACACGGCTATGGTCGACAATGAAAAAGGTTGACATGAGTTTTTGAAGTTTTTTTTTTCATTTTTTGAATGTTTTCATATTCATTCTCATGTGTCGACATGGACACCAATGAAGTGCCACACTTATGTCAACATTTACATGTGTTGACCTTTCTGTGTTGATTTTTTCTTGTGGCGATTCGCGTCACACCCCCCCCACCCCACCCCCGCAACCCCCACTCCCGCGATTCACGGCACCCCACCCCGTGACCCTCCCTCCCGTGATTCACGGCACACTCCCGCGACCCCCCCTACCATGATTCGCCGCAACCCCCGCCCCCGTAACCCCCCTCCCGCGATTTGCGGCAACCCACCCCGCGACCCCCCTCCCGCGATTCTCTGCAATCCCTCCCCTCCCGCGATTCGCAGCATCCACCCCCCCACAACCCCCCCTCCTGCAATTCGCGGCACCCCCCGCGACCCCCCCTCCTGCAATTCGCGGCACCCTCCGCGACCCCCCCTCCCGCGATTCGCGGACACCTAAGTTGCAATACAGGGCATCTTTCATACAATTCTAACCATATTTCTCATATACAAACGTTCACAAATTAAGGGGGCGCAGCCCCTTACGACGGTGTGAAGAGCGCCCGTAGGGCGCGATGAATCACCTAGTATATATATATATATATACACACACACACACACACACACACATATATATATATATATATATATATATATATATATATATATATATATATATATATATATATATATACACACACACACATATATACATACATACATATACACACACAGACTGTATTTTTATTTGTAGCCACTTTTTGCATATACAGATATGGCCTCATACATCGTGGCTGCGTTGCGCATAACGTGCGCTATGCAAATCGCGCATGAATCGCGCCCGCTCCTTGCGCTACAGTCCCATTATAGATCGCGTTATAAATGTAACGTAATGTTGTCCCTAAAGTAAGGACAAAATCTGTGTGTGAAGTTGCGTGACTGCGTTTTGTAGAAGATACTGTACAGTACTGTAGATTTTTTTTCTTTTATAAAGGGAAGAACGTTGATTGGATAGTTTCTCATACTCTCAATGTCAACTCCAATATCGCTGTATTCGGCACCGTAGTCTTAACGTGGAACATTAGTCACCCAGTGGTTAAACTATGTATTAAATGGAGTGGTACATAACGCAGGACATAACTCAATCTACAACTCGCGACTCAGAGCCCTCAAAAGCGCGTTGTAAACCACGATGTAATTGGCCACATCTGTATACTTTTTTTGGTAGTAGCATGCACTGATGTTGCACATTGCTTCCTTATAATATATAACATTTATTAAACTTCTTTGGTTTAACCCTTTGAGTGCCATCATCTTTGTAAAGGGGTGCAAAATATCTACTAAAAATGCCAACGTCGCTCACATTTGTTATATAAATTCAAATAAAAAATGTGTTAAAAAACAAATGATATATTTCCTATATAAGATAAACATTGCAGTTTGTCGCTCACATTTGTTATATCAATTAAAATAAACAATGTGTAAAAAAACAAAGGTACTTGTGTACTAGCACGGCGCCCACGATATTAGGTCGCACGACATATAATCGCATCGCATGGCATACACCCGATGCAGTGTGATGCGATTTTAAATTGTATAAGCCCCCTATACGATGTTTAATTGTATAAGCAGAAACAGAAGAAAAAGAGTGTCCTTTTTGTTGGTGCACCTCTAATTAACAAACATAAAAATTAACCTTTATTGATTTATTGTTAAAAGGCTGCGAAAATTATTTAAAAAACATACATCAACATATACAATTGGGATGACACACATAAAACAAAGGTGGCGGGCAGGGATTGCTCTGTGTTCAGTCTTTATTCAAAAAATATGTAGGGTGTTTTTGAACAGTGTGTGGATAGGCCGATCCGTGCAGTGGATTGGAAGTTTAAATACTTGTTCCAATCTCTTCCTGCTGCCTGGATCCTTGTACCCACTTATCTAGACTGGGTAATCATACCCCAGTATGTCACAGCTAACTTCAATTAATTTGTCAGGTGTGGAAAGTAAAGGTTGTAACCCTTATGTTGCACCCTGTATGATGGGGTGCACACTGGTAAATCAACCCTGGTCTTCCAGATGAGAGTGGGCTGGGGTGTCACTCTATTGACCCCAATATTGAGCCCAAGTACAGACTATCCTGGCACCGTCTCTATTTGTCACTCAAACTGCCACCATGTATGGTAATCTGCAGAATGGCGAGCTAAGCAGAGCACAGTGTCTCAGCACCGGATGAATTAATGGGACCAGCTCTGTTACTCATGAATACTGCCACCATAAATGGTAATCTGCAGATAGGTGAATTTAAACAAAGCACATAGGTCTACAAATGGTTAAGCGGGGTGTCACTCTGTAGAATGTCAGAGGGACCTCAACCCCTTGAGACAGCCCTTCTGGAGGCTGTCTCAGCACCAGGTAAGTCTGTGGGAATTGCTCTGTTTCTCAACACTACTGCCACCATAAATGGTAATCTGCAGATAGGTGAGTTAAACAAGGCAGAGTTACCCCTCATGGATATTAGAAGGGGTGTCCCTCTGTGTAGTATCAGGGGAACCTCAACCCCTTGGGACACGTTTCCGGGTCTCACACTGGGAGCACACCAAGTAGTTAGAGCCCTTACAAGGGCTTTAGTGACAAAGTCACTGCTGGAACACACAATCAAAATGCAATATATAGAAAACAAAGAAAAGAGCAATAACAACTGCCCGCGTACCGCTAGCCGGCACGCGCTTCGCAGTTCAGCTTCCTAATTGTATAAGCACCCTAATGGGGGCTTACAATGTTAAATGCACCCCCACGCCACCCCCACTATGAACGGTAACCCGAAGCGTGGCAGGGAGCCCGCGAGGGGCGGCGGTACGCGTCCTACGACCTTTTCATACCCCCACTATCCACGTCGGCGTGGAGTTGATTTTATATAGTGTGGAGAGCACAGCGAGCCACCGAGCCCGAAGCGTGGCGAGCGTAGCGAGCCCCGCGAGGAGACGCATATTACTTTACATGTATTCCGCGTCCCCTCACGGGAGTCGCTGCGCTTGCCACACTTCGGGCTCTGCAGGTTGGATCTCAGAAACGACCATTGTAGTGGGTGGGGGTCACGATCACATCAGGGGCAAATTTTGCGGCAGGTTGGCGGCGCCATCAGCTCGTGAGCAGGTCATGCGTTCCTGTGAAGATCCGCTCACGAGCACCATCATCCTGGTGTGTACCAGGCATATCCCTGCACCAGTGGAGCTTACAATCTATGTTCCCTACCATATGTACGTGGTTAATTTGTTGGGAGCCAATTAGCCTACCAGTATATTTTTGGATTGTTGGAGGAAACCGGAGTACCCGGAGGAAACCCACAAAAGCACGGGTGGTGAGAATCAAACCCATGACCTCAGTGCTGTGAGGCAGTAATTACCATTGCACCATCCGTATTGCCCGAATGACTCCCCTTAATTGTGAAGGCAATCGTGTCCCTCCTTCCTCTGGTGGAAAGATGTTGGGGTGGGGAACCCGGGCCTCTCGATCAAGCCCAAGCATAATTAATTATTATCCCCCCCCCCCCGGCACCATTGGAGGTGCAAGCAGGATCTGATTACTGTAGGCCAGATGCATTAAGCTACAAAGTGATAAAATGGAGAGTAATAAACAGCCAGCCAATCAGCTCCTTCCTGCCATGTCACAGAGTGGATTTGAAAAATGTCAGACAGGAGCTGATTGGATGGTTGTTTATCACTCTCTATGTTATCACTTTTGAAGCTTAGATCATCTGGCCCTGAATTAGAAGTATTTTCAACTAATTTATAAGTTAAACAATCCCCCCAGCTGCTCATAATTAAGTAACATTTTGATACTTCACATTTTGCCATGTTTGGGTACATATATATATATATATATATATATATATATATATATATATATATATATATATATATATATATATCCGAGCAGAAGCAATTTGCACACTACTGATAGACACCAGGCGGGTGCTCAAAAAACCATGTAAAAAGTTTATAGCTGGACAATTAGAGGCTGGCACACCATTGCGATAAAAACAAGATCGCAATGGTGTGCCAGCCTCTAATTGTCCAGCTATATATATATATATATATATATATATATATATATATATATATATATATATATATTCCGATATTCCGGCACTCCCCAAGTAGCTTCCAAGTGTTATCTTACCCGGTGCCTTCCTTACTAGACTTCTCAGCCCACATGTAGATAACAGGAATATGCGGCACTGATTTTTCCATGAAAAGTTTATTGCATGTTCAGAGATCCGACATGTTTCGAGCCACCTGGGATCAAATACATAGTGCATCACACGTGTTAAAATACTCATAGAAAATTCCGCCCCACAATTACAGTAAAATACACCTCACCTGCGGGGGTCCAACGTCTCCCGTTTCTCATCGCCGCAACATGGCGACCCGTGCTATAGATATACACACACACACATCAATCGACGGCTCAGACTGACTTTTTCAAATAAAACACTGCACACTCAGGCTGATAACTGTCAGCAACGTTTCAATGTGTATTCACAGTGTCATCAGGAGCCTGATGACAATGTGAATACACATTGAAACGTTGCTGACAGTTATCAGCCTGAGTGTGCAGTGTTTTATTTTAAAAAGTCAGTCTGAGCCGTCGATTGATGTGTGTATATATACTTACAAGGGAAGACTGAGCTCCGGACGCAAGTACTGGGATATACTTCAGAGTGCCGGCTGGGTGATATATATATATATATATATATATATACACACACACACATACTGTATATACAGTATAACACTAGAAACCTGGATGTGGTGTATGGCTGTTTTTGCGTTATAATGTAGATACTGTTTGAGAAAGATCTTGTACAGCAGATTCTCTGTGAGAGCTCATCCCTACTGTCATTTCTAGTGCAGTCTCCAGGCAATCCAATTAATGCCAAAACACCACTGATAAGATCTGATATAAAACATACTGGATCATTTAATAAGATTTCCGATTTGAAATGCATTGTCTGACTGTGGCATTAAATAAAGTTTTCAAAATAGTATAACTGTACAAACGGGTTGTTTCTCTAACCGCTGGCAGCAGACTCTGCAGGGATTCCAGGGCAAGTCAGCAATTACCACTTTATTATTAATAACAGTAGTTTTCACTGTCAGTGTATGGGAAGTGTAAAAGTGTATGAGGGGTGGTGGCAGTGTGGTGCCTAGTGCCATGCAGGTGTATCACAACAACTTACCTGCATAGGCGAATCTAGAATTATGGTAATGGGTGGTCCCAGATCCAGACATAACAGAAGGGGGACCTTTGCGCAGCATAGCCGCGCAGCAAAAAAGGGGGCGTGGCCTCACGGGAAGGAGGCATGGCATCACAAAAAGGGGTGTGGTATTACACTTTCGACCATACACAGTAATGCCCATAACACATTTTAGCAAACTCCGTAATACCCATTACACATAAAGCCACACGCCGTAATGCCAATTACACATAAGGCCACACACCAAAATGCCCATTACACATTGTGCCACACATCATGATGCCCATTACATACTATATAACAAACCGTAATGCCCATTACATATTTGCCACATAAGTGCTGCTTACCTACGTGCTCATTGCTAGGGGGGTTTTGCACCATAGTACCCATAACACATGATGCCGCACACCATAGTACCCATTACACATGATGCCGCACACCATAGTACCCATTACACATGATGCCGCACACCATAGTACCCATTACACATGATGCCGCGCACCATAGTACCCATTACACATGATGCTGCACACATAATGTCCCTTACACATGATGCTGCACACATAATGCCGCTTACACATGATGCTGCACACTGTAATGCCCCTTACACATTAAGCCACACATTATGCATAATGCCCCCACATACCACAACTTGTAGCGTCCCTTAAGCAATGCCCCCAAAAGTGACACTTACTGTAAATTTGTATATGAGCCTTCGCTGCTGCTGCAGGGAGAGATGGAGAGCGGTGTAGCTGCTTCTATGGGGAGAGGAGCAGAGCGCAGCGCAGAGCATGCTCCCACTCCCCTCCTGGTGTCCCCTCTAGCCGAGTGGACATTTGAAATATTGTGCGCGCTGTTGTTGTGCGTGATGTCGGGGGAGCAGGCCGGGCGCCGGCACCACATGACTAAAGGGGGGGGGCGGGCTGAGGTAAAAGCGGGGAGAAGAATTGGAGCGAAAGCTGCAGGGGTGACAGTCATTGACAGCTGGGCAGAGAGCAGGGGGCTGCCCGGCTGTATTTAGAGCACTGCAGGTCACGGCTGTTTGAAATAATACCCCTTTCACAACAGAAAATACAAGGATTTACCCGGGAATATGTTCCCAGGATCATGCAGGGACATTCCCAGGCTGACCCCTTATACACCAGCCTAGTCCCTACATTTTCTGGTGTGAGGGGGAGAGACAAACACTCCCCTCTCCCTACACCCCTTTAACCAACAAGCTATATCTTCGGAACCAACTGACCCATTTACATGAGACCAGTATCATATAACTTTTGAGTTGGCTTCGAATGATTTTTGGTCCCGTGAAACTGGGCTGTTTGGTTCCAGAGAATTCTGCCCTCAAAGAACATAAACAGTCATGAAATTACATTTAAGAAATTAAAAAAAACGGTTTAACCTCAATATCCCTGGAAGCAATTAACCCATATGGATCCAGCCTGGTATCAGATTGAAGGCCCAGCTATTTGGGTTCAACTGAGATCAACCTCGAGCTTCAGTGATGCAGAACGGGGAACTGGCAGCCGTTGAACTGGGTGAGGGTCGGAATTAGCGGGTCCCATATTATCCTATAGGGAAAACATTCCAGCTTTGCCTGGCCGTATCTCCGGTTCCCAGGGGGCTAGAGACAAAATGTGCTAATGGGTGGTCCTGTGCACCCCCGGATCACCCCATATGCTTACCTGGCGCCGCAACATCTCACCTTCAGGCCGTAACGAACCACGTTCCTGGTAAACTCTGGCACCCGGACACAATCACCTAGTACGAAGGAGAGGTGGTGAGTACGGTCCTCCTTAGCTTAGACTGATGTGCCCTCCAACCCACAACATCTCTACAAAGTCAGGCTTCAGGCTGCAGGGAGCATTATCCTCGGCACGCGGCCTCAGAATCCGGAGTGTCACCTATTGGCACTTGCGCACCTACTGTAGGTGAAGACTTGACCTTCCACAGGGATGCAAGGCCCACGTACGCCCTGAAGAAAGAAGGAAGGGAGATAGGCAGAGACATACGGACAAAGATAACACTCACTGACAATAAACTTGCATCTTCCCTGAGAAGGAGGCAGTAACAGGGACCTTGGAGATGTAGGGACAGGGACTGTGGGGACACAGGAAAAGGGCCATAGACTGCAGGGACAGGGACCACAGAGATGCCGGGCAGGGACCGCAGGGATGCAGGGACAGTGAAGCATTAAAGCTGTGTACACACGGCAGCGATAGGGCTGATAATGCTGGGAATATGGTCGCTTGCGACCATATTGCCAGTGATGGGAGTGTGCCCTGGCGATAAATAGCCGGGTGCGCGCTCCCGTTTTCAGCCCCGTTCTAATCGCTGCTCCTGCGCCCGGAGAGGAGAGTTTCAGCAGCTGCTCGGGGGGTGGGGCTTGAGTGCAAAGTCATTATGTTAAACAATTGAATTCACAGATCTCCGTGGAGGGGGCGGGGCTAAAATGACGCAATTTTTGCCATTTTAGCTCCGCCCCCTCCTCTGAGACCCGCGGATTGCGGCATTTAAATGCCGCGATCGGGGGTGCAGCAGGGGTCCCCCCTGAATCCGGGAGGGTTGTCCACCCTTCCGGGGGGCTGGGAGGGGGACCCGATTTTTGGGAGACTCCCGGCCATTCGGGAGGGTAGGCAACCCTGACATTGAGCGATATATTGCCCCGTGTGTACACACCTTAAAGTAAGCTATTTAATCTACAAGCCTAACAAGGGGACCAATTGTGATGCCCGGCAAGTCTCCAGAGGCAGTGAAGATGAGACCAAGGTGCACCCTAATTGCAGGCTGGCCACTCTCCCTGCCTGCTGCTGCACAGCGCTGCCTCTGCACAATGTTTTAATAGAAACACTTCTGGGTTCCTATAAACTAAGTGCCGCTGCATACTGGCCCACTTCAGCCACTGATTCTATTCTACTGTACATACCTTTTATAATAAAGAAGGATTTGCTGGAGGACCCTCGAACACAAGCCGTTATGTAGCATAAATTGATTGAATCAACTTACTAAGTGGTTAACAAACTTTCCCAGTGACGTCACAGCGGATAGCTTGTCTCTGATCAGGGGAAATCACTCCACCTATATAACCTATAAATAGCTTTCAGCTGGGAATAGCATTTCCGCTAGGAAGATCAGTTCTAGCTGATCCTCTTTTACATCTCCTCACGTGTCTGTTTCTGTTGTGCATTAGCTCACTAAATAAACAGCATAATGTCCTGCACCCTATCCTCATTTGTGTCTGTGAAAGGAACAGTACAGCTTTTTCTTTAGTAGACATATACACTGTCATATAGGACTCCCAGACGCCTGTTCGGCCATTCTGCAACGGGATACGGTCATTGGGTCCACAGTATTTGCATTTGGGTCGACACCGCTAGGTCGACATGGGGATAGGTCGACATGGGTCTAGGTCGACATGGGAATAGGTCATAGTTACCTACCCTCCTGCATTCTGCAGGAGACTCCCTGAAATAACAGCAATCTCTCTCTCTCCCTCATTAGTCTAGCAATCTCCCTCATTTCACCTAGCCCACATTACACTTTTACATTTTTGGGGAAAAAAGGAATGTGAGACAGAGACATTTACATTGAACCATCAGCGCCATTTCCCAGCACAAGTATAGTATCTCTTACTAACTGCTTTGGGGCACATCTATATTTGGACATAAGTAATTTTAAAATACACACCCACGCTCACAATCTCTTTTCACAATCACTCCATATATGGAACTAGGAACTCCCTTTGGGTTGAGCATGACACACCCCCTCAATGGAGTGCTGTGCAAAATTCTACTACCAACTATAATCTCCCTGAAACTAGTTTTCAAAAGTAGGCAAGTATGGAATAGGTCGACACAAACATCAGTTTGACAGTGTCTAGGTCCACAGTCAAAAGGTCGACATGGGGTTTTGCACTGTTTTTTGAGCCGACATGTGCCGAGAGGTGATATTTCATGCCCTACCATCCACTGGGGCATGGTGGAAGAATAAAATAGTGTGCCTGAAGCATCGTGAGCGAAGCGAGTGATGCGAGGGGATGCAGTGCACTGGAAACTGTGTCCATGTCGACGGTGTCGACATTCAGGTAAAAAAAATGGTGAAAAACCCCATGTCGACCTTTTGACTGTCGAACTAGACACTGTCAACCTAATGCTTGTGTCAACCTATTGACCTGTCGACCTAAACCCATGTCGAACCAAGACCCATGTCGACCTAATTGTGTCGGCCAACATACTGTAGACCAAATGATCCCAACCCTCTGCAGCATGAGGTATCAACTGAAATGTTACTAATACTTTATTTTGCTTACTAATATACACATGTCGATCATGTGACAAGGGCCAGGAAGTACTGAAAGAAAATGGCGGTAAAAACACTATGGCCCATCTGCTCCACAGGAGGTTTCTGTCCTTCCTGAGCTCACCTTTGGACACGTGGACACCTACATTATGGTTTGACAGGTGTACCACTTGTGTGAATTTACTAAAAATTAAATGAGGTGATGTTGCCCATAGCAACCAATCAGATTCTGTCTATCATTTTCTAGGATGCAATAGAAAATTAATAGACAGAATCTGATTGGTTACTAAGGGAATCAGGAACTTTCCATTTATAGAAGCTTTAAGAAATGTACGCCTTCAGAGCCACCATCAGGGGGGCTGTTGGGACTGGCGTCCCGGGCCCGGGCAGACAACGGGATCTGGAGGTCAGCAGCCTGCATAGGCATCAATTCCATGGGTGCTCCCAGGCCCGAGCAGTAACGGAAGATGATTACCACGGGCCACCTAAACCCCACAGACGCACTTACTGTGCTGCTGCGGGGATGTGGAGGCTCAGATCTGCTGGAGTAATCTCAGGTGCAGTGTATTCCTCCAGGCCAGTACATTTTAATGGATTTAGGATCGCGCCTGCCTGTCTGTTGGCCTAGATAGTGCGCTGCTACCTTGGTCTGAAGGTGCAACTGTCCGGGCAGCAGCAGTATGCTCCTTTCTCTCCTCCCCAGGCAGCAAAGCCACCTCCTCCCTTCACATGCCTTGGTGATTACCGGGCCACAGCTGTCACCAGCTTTCTCTCATCTGCCTGGCCCTGGTTACCCTAGCTCAGACTCCTGCCCCTACACATGGGGACAAGAGAAGAGTTCAGCATACCGAGAGAAGAGCGGGAGTAGGTTAATAGCGATATATAAAGGGGTGTACAATTGTTGAGGGGGGGGGGGGTATGTGATAGACATAAGGTATATGAGGGGTGGTAGGGTGATTTAAATAAAATAGACAAGGGGGAAAACTAAATTCTAATACAATGCGTGTGTATGTCTCCCCCAGAGCTGAACTTCCCCTTAGGCACGTGCCTAGGGGCGGCACATGTTTTGGGGCGGCACTTGGATGTTTGTGATCAGTGGCATGCGGTGGGTTGAGGCATGTGAGGCACAGCCTTTCCTATCATATTAATGTATATGCCGGGTTTTTGAGTTTATAAAGTATGTCAAAAATGCAAAGTATATATATAAAAAATCTTATTTTTATTATTCTAATAAATTTTAGTCAAAACTCTGGAGTAAAAAGTCTATGGCAGGTGAGGCAGTGCCTCTCCTGGCTACCTTTTCTGCATATCTCTTATTAAAACTCAGTGTATCTCCAGCAGTATATACTTCTGCACATGTGTATAATGCCGGCATGTACGCCATGGCTCATAAATTGGGTGCAACTCTGGCTCTGGTACTTGCCAGGGACTCTTGAGCCATTTACCCCACCTCACGTCCCTGCTTGTGATGGTACGGTCAGCCTGAATTGTACCAGTGACTACACAATATCCACTGTACTGTGCAATATTCCATCTTGAATAGCATGTAAATGAATAGGATATGCAGATACTGCCCCAGTAAAGTACTTTGTAGTTATATTTGGTTTGTAGGGAAGGTCAGTACTGCGCTCTAAGCTGCCTGTATTCGTTTCAAAAGAAGGGGATCACCTAATTTCCCCAAAGTGTGCAGAATTGTGAAGAAGCTTTTTGAAATATGAATATGGGCGCTAGACAGAGGAATGAATGAAGAAAAAATATGAAATACAGAGGCTAGTACTTCCCTGTAGTTTCCAATTTCTCCAGATGGATAGTTTTCAAGAGATGTTTTTTCTTGTTGGGAGATATGAAAAGACAAGAAAAAACAGGGCAGTACCCCTCGTGTAATCCCGTTAGGCTATTTTAGTATAATTCAAGAAGGATCAGTGGTATGCTATAATCCAATAATATTCAGTCGGGGTATCTCCCCTTATAGAAACACTCACAACAATCGGTAAGTATAATCGCCAAATCAAAAACTTAGAATCCAGGTCACACTATATAATCAGATGATATAAGGCGGGGGGTATCCCCTAAACCATATACTCACGTATTAATGGTTTTCAATGCGCATAGAACAGTTCCTTTCAATGCCACGGATCCTGTGCCCAGATGGAATAGATGAAAGAGAATTTCTGGATCCTTGTTATGTAAAAACAGGTATCCTTTATTGGTGAAATACAACAATAAAATAACAAATGGGGCTACTGTGCTGTGAGTGGCCGGTCAGGGCTGGACAGATCGTAGTGATGGTATTGCGTGGAACAAGTTTACCGGGGCCCCTTCTCCTTGTCCACGTTCCGTCCAAAACCTTTCCGCTCCTCCAGCTGTATGCCCCCCAAAAAACAGGGATATGTGCAAAGGGAACTCCACCGACGCGTTTCGAACCTTTGGTGGTTCTTTTTCAAGGTGTGGTCCTTCCCCTTGCATTCTCGATATATAAAGGTATCCCATTAATTGATCCAGGTGTAACTCAATGTCTTAATTGGCCCGCTGTATAACTCAAAGTCTCCCATAGGCAATGTACTACTCGTTATTCATTATACTGATTCCCGCGCGGTGCTTCCTATTTCTTTATCGCGACGTCACTTCCGGTGACAACATCCGGTCACAGCGTCACTGGTATTGAACCGTATCTTTCTTCCTTGCGTAACGTCACATCCGGCAGCGGCTCCGGATCTTCACATCACTTTCCTCGACGTCCTGATGTTTGGCTTCCTTTTACAGCAACGTAACGTCACTTCCGGGTGTCGGACTTTAATTGTAGCTCGTAGCTGTCATTTCATTTCCTTGTTTGCGTTCCAAATCTGCGTTCCAGGTGTATTCTTCTCCTGTTTCTTTTGGCAAGTATTTTGCAGATCATTTTCTGTTTATTGCGTGGGACCTACACAATATTAAATGACTTTAGCAGCTTGAAATGACAGATATTAATTAAATAAATATAGCAACATGAGTTCTAAAAAGGGGCATGGGAATATTAACAGCATCTATGGGGGGTGCAGATGGTTTAAAGTGGGATAAAAAGACGTGATTAAAAAGTTTAAAAAGAATGAGATAGAGAACTGGATTAAAATAATTTAGAATTTTAAAATCTTCGGAAAGCACTTATAAGAACCACTTGAGTTCAAAATCCAAGTTTAGTCCTCCTGGTACTAATGTATTATAATTAAAAATGAACTTCATTTCAGTCTGTGCTAGTATTTTGGGTAAGTTTTTGTTCCTCTCGGTTGTTTTTGCCACCTTTACCCCCCAAAAACCTATAATATCATTGGTGGAGCATTTATGGTGTTGTTTTAAGTGGAAGGATAGGGAGTGTGTCTCCACTCCCTTCCTTATATTTCTTAGGTGCTCCCCAATTCGAGTTTTCAATGGTCTGGACGTACGTCCGATGTAAAACTTTCCACATGCACATTTGATGGCGTAGATTACATTCGGAGTATTGCATGTTATGAAGTCTTTAATTTTGAGTGTTTGACCATTGATAGTCAAGTTCTCGAATTTAGACTGGTTTAGATTGGGGGTATTTCTGCAGCCTAGACATAGACCACACCTGTAGAAGCCTATAGATCGGTTGTAACTTTGTCGGGCCCCGCCTGCTGGACAGAGGCTTTGTACCACTTTGTCTTTGATATTTGCAGATTTCCGGTACACATGAACCGGTCTGTCTGGCAGATGCTGGCCAAGAACTGGGTCCTGTTTTAATATACCCCAGTTCTTTTTAAAGGTTCTTTCGATTTCTCGATGTTGGGCACTATACTGGGTGATAAAGGCCCATTTCATCTTGTCATCATTTCTTCTTCTCTCTTGTGGTTGTAGCAGTATGTCTTTTTCGATTGTTCTTGCTTGAACCAATACCGATTCTACATTTTTCTCTTCATAACCACAAGACTTAAAGGCTTCTTTCATCTTGACTGACTGTTCCTCGAAAGTGTCGATCTCAGTACAGTTACGTCGAATGCGTTTAAATTAGCCTCCGGGAATACCGTTCAGCCAATTTTTATGATGGCAGCTATCAGCTTGGATATACGCCAGGGAGTCTGTAGGCTTCTGATAGGTTTAAGTGTGTATAATGCCATCTTTAATAAAAATTGTAAGATCTAAAAAGTTAATAGAGGTGTGGTCTATATTAAAAAGCAATTTGATATTAAAAGGGTTGTTATTTAAAAACATACAGAAGAGGTTGAGTTCATCCAGGCTTCCATTCCACACGAATAAAATGTCATCGATATATCGATGCCAGGACACCAGGTTTGCCCTATATGGGTTATTGGTCCAAATGAATTGTTCTTCCCAACAACCCATAAATAAATCTGCATAACTTGGGGCAAACCTGGTGCCCATCGCCGTTCCTTTGGTTTGCAGATAAAACATGGACAAGGAGAAGGGGCCACGGTAAACTTCCACGCAATACCATCACTACGATCTGTCCAGCCCTGACCGGCCACTCACAGCACAGTAGCCCCATTTGTCATTTTATTGTTGTATTTCACCAATAAAGGATACCTGTTTTTACATAACAAGGATCCAGAAATTCTCTTTCATCTATTCCATCTGGGCACAGGATCCGTGGCATTGAAAGGAACTGTTCTATGCGCATTGAAAACCATTAATACGTGAGTATATGGTTTAGGGGATACCCCCCGCCTTATATCATCTGATTATATCGTGTGACCTGGATTCTAAGTTTTTGATTTGGCGATTATACTTACCGATTGTTGTGAGTGTTTCTATAAGGGGAGATTTATAGCATACCACTGATCCTTCTTGAATTATACTAAAATAGCCTAACGGGATTACACGAGGGGTACTGCCCTGTTTTTTCTTGTCTTTTCATATCTCCCAACAAGAAAAAACATCTCTTGAAAACTATCCATCTGGAGAAATTGGAAACTACAGGGAAGTACTAGCCTCTGTATTTCATATTTTTTCTTCATTCATTCCTCTGTCTAGCGCCCATATTTATATTTCAAAAATCTTCTTCACAATTCTGCACACTTTGGGGAAATTAGGTGATCCCCTTCTTTTGAAACGAATACAGGCAGCTTAGAGCGCAGTACTGACCTTCCCTACAAACCAAATACAAGTATCTCTTCACCTAAGGGTTAGTCGGTCTGCAGCTCAACATGTTTTCTTTTAGAGAAACTAGGAAGACCAAACTAGATACCTTATTCTCCAATATTGAAGACAATTATGAAATATTGGATAATAATTTAGAGAACATCATGAACGAGTTAGAAAAAGATCTTACTAAAGAATGCCGTCTGTGGTGGGAAATAGCCACACTAGAAAAATACGTAGCAAACAACATGGTTCCGAAAGGTCTAGTAATTGATAAAAAAGCATCCTTCACTAATGCATCTGAGGAATTTATAGCGGATTGGGATAAAATTACCCATCAGTGCTCACTATCCCTAATAAATTTAATTATTAGGGAACGGAAAAGAGATTTTAAAGAGGTAGAATAGAAAATTGAAAAAACAAAAGAAAACATCAAACCATTCAGTCATCTACCCAAACTGAAAGATCTGGAAGAAGAGATAGAGTACAATTTAGATAAAGTAGAAAAAACCTTAAAAGAAAGAAAAATCAGAAAATTTATCAGAGATAAAAAAGCATTAGAAGGTACTACTCAGGAGGATGTCCCCCCACCAATTCGGAAGAACAATAGGAGAGACCGCTCACGGAACCGTAGGGAATTTTCTCAACAGAGACCACATTACGGGAGGCATCTAGGACGAAATCCAGAGATAGATACCCTCACAGACATCAATCAAAACCAAGGACCCGATATAATCATGGTCTTATTACACAGAATTGGAGAAAAAGAGATACTCCTAGAAGAACTCAGAGGGAGAACTATTATAGTCCCCCAAACTGGAGGCGTGGACAGGACCCAAGAAAGAAACATAATTATGATATGAGGAGAAGAGAAGAACCATCAGAACTATATAGAACAAACACGTACAATAGGTACGAACCATTGAGGAATCAAAGATCCAGGACCCCTGAGAATCATTTTTTAGAGCAAGGGAGGATCAAGCACCATCTGAAATAGGATCTCGACATAAAAGGGGTAAGAGAGGAGGGAAAATGACAACATCAAGGATAAGGAAAAAGAAAAATAGAACAAAAAAAGAGAAAAAAACAAATTGCTCAAACAAATAGATAAAGAAAACGATGTCCAAGATACCTCGACAGAAGGTAAGATCAAAATCTTCAATCTGAGTACCCACCTCTTAAACGCCCAGGAGAGATCGGTGTTGGAGAAAGGTCTGAAGTATGCTCCATCAAATAAGATCAACGAATTCTAGCTCTTCGTAGACATTCAGAAGTGTATTCGAAAATTGACGGTGAAAAAGTTTTTTATCATGAAAGAGAAAGATGAGACAGACATGCCAGAAGAAATGGAGGTACAGATAGAAAATACATTTAAACCTAGATCAACGTTTTTTCCTGCCCACTTGAAAGGCAGTTTTTTGGATGTCTTTGCAGCAAGAGTCTTAGATGATCTCAAGGAAGTACGACATAAGAAAATAAAGTTCAATCTCACGTATAAAGAACAGCTGGCACTGGATTCATTGAAGAAGAATGAGGAGATTGTGATCAAACCAGCGGACAAAGGGGGAGGGGTCGTCATCATGGACACCACAAGCTATATAGAAGAAGTGACCCGACAACTAAATGACGTCACCATTTATAAAAAGTTGAAAAAAGACCCTACTCCGGAATTCAAGAAAACCCTCGAAACACTGGTGAAGAAATATGAAGATAAAAATGTTTTAAGTAAAAATGAGGCTAAGTTCCTTATTGCAGAGGACCCACAGATACCTGCAATATATGTATTACCTAAAATACATAAAAATCCGACTAAACCGCCAGGACGCCCGATTGTTTCAGGAACAGACTCCCTTACAGCAAATTTGTCTGCCCTTATTGACTACCATCTTCAACCTCTAGTACTTAAGAATAAGTCCCATTTAAAGGACACCAGAGATGTAATTAATAAATTAAAATCTATTGAATGGGAGGAGAATTTCATTCTGGTCAGTGCAGATGTAAGTTCGCTCTACACTATAATTGAGCATGGACACGGATCAGCAGCAGTTAAAAACTCCCTGAGAAGATCGGAAATCAGCTTGCCTTTACAAGAGTTCATTTTAGAAGGAATCCTTATATTTTAGAGCATAATTATTTTATCTTTAAGGGTGACTTTTATCTGCAAACCAAAGGAACGGCGATGGGCACCAGGTTTGCCCCAAGTTATGCAAATTTATTTATGGGTTGTTGGGAAGAACAATTCTTTTGAACCAATAACCCATATAGGGCAAACCTGGTGTCCTGGCATCGATATATCGATGACATTTTATTCGTGTGGAATGGAAGCCTGGATGAACTCAACCTCTTCTGTATGTTTTTAAATAACAACCCTTTTAATATCAAATTGCTTTTTAATATAGACCACACCTCTATTAACTTTTTAGATCTTACAATTTTTATTAAAGATGGCATTATACACACTTAAACCTATCAGAAGCCTACAGACTCCCTGGCGTATATCCAAGCTGATAGCTGCCATCATAAAAATTGGCTGAACGGTATTCCCGGAGGCTAATTTAAACGCATTCGACGTAACTGTACTGAGATCGACACTTTCGAGGAACAGTCAGTCAAGATGAAAGAAGCCTTTAAGTCTTGTGGTTATGAAGAGAAAAATGTAGAATCGGGATTGGTTCAAGCAAGAACAATCGAAAGAGACATACTGCTACAACCACAAGAGAGAAGAAAAAATGATGACAAGATGAAATGGGCCTTTATCACCCAGTATAGTGCCCAACATCGAGAAATCGAAAGAACCTTTAAAAAGAACTGGGGTATATTAAAACAGGACCCAGTTCTTGGCCAGCATCTGCCAGACAGACCGGTTCATGTGTACCGGAAATCTGCAAATATCAAAGACAAAGTGGTACAAAGCCTCTGTCCAGCAGGCGGGGCCCGACAAAGTTACAACCGATCTATAGGCTTCTACAGGTGTGGTCTATGTCTAGGCTGCAGAAATACCCCCAATCTAAACCAGTCTAAATTCGAGAACTTGACTATCAATGGTCAAACACTCAAAATTAAAGACTTCATAACATGCAATACTCCGAATGTAATCTACGCCATCAAATGTGCATGTGGAAAGTTTTACATCGGACGTACGTCCAGACCATTGAAAACTCGAATTGGGGAGCACCTAAGAAATATAAGGAAGGGAGTGGAGACACACTCCCTATCCTTCCACTTCAAACAACACCATAAATGCTCCACCAATGATATTATAGGTTTTTTTGGGGGTAAAGGTGGCAAAAACAACCGAGAGGAACAAAAACTTACCCAAAATACTAGCACAGACTGAAATGAAGTTCATTTTTAATTATAATACATTAGTACCAGGAGGACTAAACTTGGATTTTGAACTCAAGTGGTTCTTATAAGTGCTTTCCGAAGATTTTAAAAGTCTAAATTATTTTAATCCAGTTCTCTATCTCATTCTTTTTAAACTTTTTAATCACGTCTTTTTATCCCACTTTAAACCATCTGCACCCCCCATAGATGCTGTTAATATTCCCATGCCCCTTTTTAGAACTCATGTTGCTATATTTATTTAATTAATATCTGTCATTTCAAGCTGCTAAAGTCATTTAATATTGTGTAGGTCCCACGCAATAAACAGAAAATGATCTGCAAAATACTTGCCAAAAGAAACAGGAGAAGAATACATCTGGAACGCAGATTTGGAACGCAAACAAGGAAATGAAATGACAGCTACGAGCTACAATTAGAGTCCGACACCCGGAAGTGACGTTACGTTGCTGTAAAAGGAAGCCAAACATCAGGACGTCGAGGAAAGTGACGTGAAGATCCAGAGCCACTGCCGGATGTGACGTTACGCAAGGAAGAAAGATGCGGTTCAATACCAGTGACGCTGTGACCGGATGTTGTCACCGGAAGTGACGTCGCGATAAAGAAATAGGAAGCACCGCGCGGGAATCAGTATAATGAATAACGAGTAGTACATTGCCTATGGGAGACTTTGAGTTATACAGCGGGCCAATTAAGACATTGAGTTACACCTGGATCAATTAATGGGATACCTTTATATATCGAGAATGCAAGGGGAAGGACCACACCTTGAAAAAGAACCACCAAAGGTTCGAAACGCGTCGGTGGAGTTCCCTTTGCACATATCCCTGTTTTTTGGGGGGCATACAGCTGGAGGAGCGGAAAGGTTTTGGACGGAACGTGGACAAGGAGAAGGGGCCCCGGTAAACTTGTTCCACGCAATACCATCACTACGATCTGTCCAGCCCTGACCGGCCACTCACAGCACAGTAGCCCCATTTGTTATTTTATTGTTGTATTTCACCAATAAAGGATACCTGTTTTTACATAACAAGGATCCAGAAATTCTCTTTCATCTATTCCATCTGGGCACAGGATCCGTGGCATTGAAAGGAACTGTTCTATGCGCATTGAAAACCATTAATACGTGAGTATATGGTTTAGGGGATACCCCCCGCCTTATATCATCTGATTATATCGTGTGACCTGGATTCTAAGTTTTTGATTTGGCGATTATACTTACCGATTGTTGTGAGTGTTTCTATAAGGGGAGATACCCCGACTGAATATTATTGGATTATAGCATACCACTGATCCTTCTTGAATTATACTAAAATAGCCTAACGGGATTACACGAGGGGAACTGCCCTGTTTTTTCTTGTCTTTTCATATCTCCCAACAAGAAAAAACATCTCTTGAAAACTATACATCTGGAGAAATTGGAAACTACAGGGAAGTACTAGCCTCTGTATTTCATATTTTTTCTTCATTCATTCCTCTGTCTAGCGCCCATATTCATATTTCAAAAATCTTCTTCACAATACTACTTTGTAGTTATGTATACATAATTGTAAAAAAAAATTCACAGTTAGTAGCTTTTTTTAAAAATCCATTTATACCGCTTTCAGACAGCGGCGGCCAAATAACCCGGCAATTACCAGCAATTACCTGGCATATAAAGTGCCAGGTTATTTGGCCGCCTATGAGAGACCCCCTTCACACATGAGAGCTAATTTTTTGAGATTTGCTCTATTACATTGGGGTTTGGCTTGTGTGAAAGGGTCAACCCGCATCTTAAATTCCGAGTCTCCAACCCTGGTCATTTGCAGGGTTGGAGACCAGGAGTTCAAGATATAGATTGACCCTTTCACACATTTTTCTGTGTAAAAGGGGTATAGGTTGGCTATAATCAAAAGAGGGCTAAAGTAATCAATAAAAATAATACAATTAGATGGGGAGGGGTAGCGGCGGTTATTGTTGTGCCTAAGGGTGCCCTCACCCATAATGTGATTTTTGGCTCCTACTGTGCGGCATAGAGTGATTTTTGGCTACTGTGCAATGTAATGTGACATTTGGTTCCTACTGTGTGTTGTAATGTGACTTTTGGCTCCTACTGTGCGGCATAATGTGATTTTTGGCTCCTACTGTGCGGCATAATGTGACATTTGGCTCCTACTGTGCAGCATAATGTGATTTTTGGCTCCTACTGTGCGGCATAGAGTGATTTTTGGCTTCTACTGTGCAATGTAATGTGACTTTTGGCTCCTACTGTGCGGCATAATGTGATTTTTGGCTCCTACTGTGCGGCATAATGTGATTTTTAGCTCCTGCTGTGCGGCATAATGTGATTTTAGAGCTGTCCCGACTGCATGTGCATTCTGGGAGCCGGGCTGGCCGTTTGCAGGCTATGCAGTGGTTAGGGTAGGCACTTTCATTAAGATGTGATTATGCACTAATTTGATACCCATCCACATTGTAGCTCCTCCCACCTCCGTCCCCCATGATCCACCTATGCTCCCTGGGAGAGGGGGGTCCTGCCAATTTTGTTAGTCCTGGGCCACATGGTTTCTGATGGAAGCCCTGTCCGCCTTAGTGGTTCATGCAATGTGTGTAAAATGTGTATTTTGTGTGGAGGACTCTAGACAGCAGTGGCGTAACTACAGTAGGTGCAGGGGGTGCACTTGCTATGGGGCCCGGCCGCTCCGGGGGCCCGCAGGCCTAGCAAGCAACCCCCTGCACTAAGTTTTCCTTTCGGTAAGATGAGGCAGAAGCCGGGCACGGGCGGCAGTGAAAGGGTCCCCGCCCGGCAGCAGCGCGGTGCATAACAAACGCAGCCTGTGACAGGAGAGTGACACTCACTCACACAACCCGCCGAACCCCCCCTCCCCCCGCCGCGCCCGCCCAGCAACAGCGCGCTGCCTGCTAGGAGCACCACGGCAGTGACAGGGCCCCTGCCCGGCAGCAGCGCGGTGCACAAGAATCTACCCCACAGTGACAGCAGAGTGGAGACACACATCCCCCCTGCACCAGCCCAGCAGCAGCGCCTAGGAGCACCACAGTGCCAGCGGCAGTGACAGGGCCCCAGCAGCATTGTGAGCCTAGAGCTGGCCGCAGCAACTGCCAGCAGCAGCACTCAGACAGTGGTAAGCTGACCTGAATGTGATAGTATTCCTTGGCACAAAGGGGTGGCGGTGGGGGAAATTTGGGGTATACAGTATATGTATGTAGTCAGTATATTGATATATATGGATTGATGGATATGGGAATCAGGGTATGTATGGATGTATATGCAGTATGTATGTACCGTTTGTATGTATGTATGTATGTATGTATGTATGTATGTATGTGGGAGGCACTGTATGGATGTTTGTGGAAAGCTATGTATGTATGTATGTATGTATGTATGTATGTAGGTATGAGGTAGGCAGTATATGTATGTGGAAGGCAGTGTATGTATCTACGTATGTGTGTATGTATTTCGAAGGCTATGTATGTATGTATGTATGTATGTATGTATGTGGAAGGCAATGTATGGACGGGATACCTACGCTGTATGTATGAGGAAGGCTATGTATGTATGTATGTATGTATGAGGTAGGCCATGTATGTATGTATGTATGTATGTGGAAGGCAGTGTATGTATGTGTGTATGTATGTGGAAGGCAGTGTATGTATGTATGTATGTATGTATGTATGTATGTATGAAGAAGGCTATATATGTATGTATGTGGAAGGCAGTGTATGTGTGTATGTGGAAGGCAGTGTATGTATGTATGTATGTATGTATGTATGTATGTATGTGGAAGGCAATATATGGACGGGATAGCTACGCTATTAGGATGCTGGCGGTCAAAAGAATGATCTCGGCATCCTGAATCTGACAATCATGACAAGGGTTCCATAGCACCCTTCCCCTCTTCCACTACCCTTCTAACATTCCCTTGCATCAGCCTAACCATCCCCTCCCCAAAACCTAACCCCCCTATGAAGGGCCTAAACCTTCCACCGCAGCCTAACTGTAAGTCACCCCACCAGTGGCTAAACCTATCCCCCTTTTCTCAGTATCCTGCTTACCGCATACTTACCATTTGGGATGCCGTCTGTCGGCATTCCGGCCTCTATGCAGTTCCAGCGCCGGTCTTTCTAAAAGGCAGTCCTGATGCCAACATCGGTATACTGAAGTTTGGCATCAGGACCGCCAGGATGCGGACTGTATGTATGTATGTATGTATGTATGTGCGTGTGTATGTGGGAGGCAGTGTATAGATATATAGATGGATGTGTATATATAGAGATATATATTTATATATATAAAAGAAAGGAGGTGGATGAATTTATGTATGTATGTATGTATGTATGTATGTATGTATGTATGTATGTATGTATGTGTGTATGTAAGAAGCAGTGTATGTATGACCTGTATATATGAGAGCGGCAGTGTATGGATGTATATATGAGAGACAATGAAATACAAAAGAGAGAATGTGTGTAAAGGGGGAGAAATAAAGATAGAAATGCCAATATGAGATTAGATAAATACATAGTCCTAACCCCTCTGCAACAGATGGAATCACCACAAGTGGACTGTATAGGTATACAGTCCTGGTGACCCCACCACCCACACTGCCCCGCCGAGCCAGCACTCGGGACACACAGAGTTTTAATAGAGGATAGCTATTGAAAATAAAATCTTCACAAAGGAGTGGGTTGCTTGCTGTGCCAACATTAAGATGCTGGCAACACTTACCACACCTCTTGTGCGGCAATAGACATGCTGACTTTATTGGAGACCTGAGTTGGGGGGCCCCTTCAAAAAATTTGCTATGGGGCCCACAAAGTTCTAGTTACGCCCCTGCTAGACAGGCTAAAAGTGTAATGGGTGGGTGGCCCTCCTACAACCACGGACCTGTGTGGTTAGTACCCACTCCGTACCCTCACTTCTTGGTGCCCCAGCTTGAACGGATCATGCCATATGCAAGCAGGCACCGCTCCTCCACATACCTGTGTTTGATAGATGGGAGGGTGCATTCCAATGCAATAATTAGTGAGTGTTTGTATAATTACAATCACATGCCGACAAGGGGGAAAATATGCATCTATGCCTGGTGGAATTAAGCCGACCATACATCAGAACGACCTGCATATGCCCTGATCATATGCTTGCTTTAAAAGCTCATACGATCTACTTACGACTGCAAGGAAACCCGTGCATCTTACACTTATTTGTATAATTCCCTTGGTACATTTGTCTTTGTTGATGACAGGAGAGATGTCTGATACGTGTGCTCTGCAGGAAAACAGCTTCCTCTCCATCTCGCCGCTCCCAAGATCTGGCCTATGTCCTGCTAAGTCTGTCCCTGACAATGACACCTTGTTATTGTTCACTCACAATGATCGCAATGTCCAAACCACAGAGGCAGTAGGTCAGCGAGGGTTTAATGATTCAGCTGATAATGTGTCTGGATGAAGATTAAAGAACACCGATTAGCACCATGGGTAAATTGTTACAATTTTGCACCATGTCCTGTTCTTTTGGCCACCTCCAATAGCCAGCACACAAACACACTGTCCCTCTCTCATACCTACCGACTTGTCATCTGTTGTTCTTCCTCTTCTCTTGGGTTCTTCTGCGATGACAATGTCATGAGTCATATTGCCGGATGGGCAGCAGTAGCTTTAGTCTTGTACCCTGGGTTGTGGCCCTGGTTACACCACCCTAAAGTTGGCCTTGACTGAATGACTAGCAACTGAAAGTAATCAAACATTTTGCACTTTGGATTAATGATGTGGCTATTCATCTTGGTTTCTTAATGAAAATATTGCTTAGTGCATGACCAGCATATAGATATTACCCATTGCCAATGTTCTTAGTGTTTAGAGTGTGCACCTGCATGTTCTCTATTTTTTCCTGTGTGGTACAAGTCTTATTGTGTTTAGAATTAGTCTGCGCTGTTCCCGAATATGTATTCGCTTGTTTTCCAATTGTAAAGCATCACAGAACGTGCTGCGCAGCATAAGAAACTGATAATATATAAATAAATAACGGTACTTATGTAGTATCTGGGCTGCCGATTTCTAAATCGGGTCGGATCGGGAGATCGCATCGCATCGCATGCGACCATGCGATTCGATGCGATGCGATGCGATGCGATGACCCGATTTTTCCATAGGAATCAATGTTAAAATGGACTGAGTCCATTTTAACATGGAATTCAATGGGAAAAATGGGTCCTTTTCATACCCCTACTATCCAAGTGGGCATGGAGTTGGATATAAACCTGTGGCGAGCGTAGCGAGCCACCGAGCCCGAAGCGTGGCGAGCGAAGCGAGCCCCGCGAGGGGACGAATACCGTCCCCTCGCGGGGCTCGCTTCGCTCGCCACGCTTCGGGCTCGGTGGCTCGCTACGCTCGCCACAGGTTTATATCCAACTCCATGCCCACTTGGATAGTAGGGGTATGAAAAGGACCCATTTTTCCATAGGAATCATTTTAACATTGATTCCTATGGAAAAATCGGGTCATCGCATCCGATATCGGATGCGATGCGATGCGATGCGATGCGATATCGCATCGCATCGCATCTGATTGTATGCCTTAACTTAAGGCATACAATCAAAAAATCGGCAGCCCAGATACTACATAAGTACCTAAATAACACTTTGTCTACATTTGAAGAGAGACTCCTTTAGCTTGGATTAGCATCTCTCCCACCTGCCCTGGGTTTTAATTAGCATTTGCTGTCTATATACAGATGGAGCCTACCTCAGCTAGCCTTCTCTGGAAAGCCTTGGGTCACCAAGACTTATTATCATCTATTGTTCTCAGGTGCAATACAATACAAAGAACAATACAGTAGGGCTAGGGTGACCAACTCATCTCTTTAATCTGGGACACATATTAATTACACAGGTTCTGTGGCAGTTTAAAACCAGGCGAAATGGAGTCTTGAGGTGTGGCAGTTTAAAACCAGGTGAAAGCCAGCCACAGAAGTTGTGTAGTTAATATGTGTCCCAGATTAAAGGGATGAGTTGGTCACCCTAAGTAGGGCAGTGGTAGCCAACTCCAGTCCTCGAGAGCTACCAACAGATCACATGTTCCAGACAACCAAGCTGCTGCACAGGTGCACTCATTACTCACTAACACATTTGAAAAGATCCACAGGTGTAGCTAATTACATCACTTATGATTCTGAGAGGAGACCTGGAAAAGATGCACTGTTGGTAGCTCTCGAGGACTGGAGTTGGCTACCCCTGCAGTAGGGGATTATCAGAGGATTAAGTCCAACATCTCTGGCTCACTTAATCCTATTAAAGTGCTAGATGAGGATGGCTCTATCTGTATTGGAATAGCCACTATGAATGGTAATTACTGGATACATTTCTATATTATGCTGGGTACACGCTTACAGATTTACTGTCCAATCTATCTGGTGGAAACAAAAATCTGGCAATGTATGGGAGCATATGAGATAAACTGGTTAAAGTCCATTCATATATCAAATTAAATCAAACAATCACTGCAATCCATTTTCCAGTGTTTGGGAGCAGTTGATTGATTGTCATTTTCTCTGAGACTGTACATTTCCAGATTTTTTTCCCCACCAGACAGATTGGACAGATAACTCTTTGTGTGTGTACCCAGTTTAAGAGTATTAGGAATGTGCCCCCCTTGGTTGGTGCGTCTGCTTCTACTTTATGACACCCTAATTAAGTATTCTCACCTATGTAACACTTTCATCACATAGCTGTTAATTTTTATTAATGTAACCCCTACTAACACTTTTAAGGTGCCCATACACGCACCGATTTTGTGTGCTGTGCGTTTTGTACTTCAAGCTGCCATGCGATTTTGGCACTTGAAGTGGATGCGATGCGATGTACTGTACTTTGCGGGTGCGATGAGATGCGATTTCAGCCTCTTTTTTTTTTTTAAGTTAATAGTTACTAATGGGCATCGCATCGCATGTACACCTGTACTGATGCAATGTGATGTAATGCGATGCAATGAAGCACAAAAAGTACTGCCTGCAGATACTTTTTGTGCTTTACAATATTGTACCCGCAGGGACGAGCATCGCATCCCCGCAGGTACACGGTGCGATTCTAACCAATGCGATGCGTTTTGAACTTTGAAAGTTCAAAACGCATGCGATAATTGCAGCGTGTATGGGCACCTTAACTACTACTTCTCACTAGATTGATGCCTTGGAGTGGTTAAGTTCCGGTGACTACGCGGGTCCCGAAGTCTCAACTTGAACCTTAGGAATGTTAGAGACCCACCTGTTGGGGATGGTTATGGTATAGGGCAGTCGCTCTCAAACTCTGTCCTCAGGACCCCACACAATTCATGTTTTCTAGCCACGGTTGCCTACCTGACCCTCTCCTTCAGGGAGAGAATGCTCTGTTCCTGCACTTCCCTGGTAATGTAGGATTGCCATCACCTGTGGTGAAACGCCTTTCTTATCAATTACCTAGCTCACCACAGGTGATGGCAATCCTACATTACCAGGGAAGTGCAGGAACAGAGCATTCTCTCCCTGAAGGAGAGGGTCAGGTAGGCAGCCCTGTTTCTAGCTCACCCGGCAAATGCACAGGTGCACTCATTACTCACTGACACATTTTAAAAGAGCCACAGGTGGAGCTAATAATTTCACTTGATTCTGTGAGGAGACCTGCAAAACATGCACTAGGTGGGGAGGACCGACTTTGAGAACCTGTTATGTAGGGGGTCGACAATGTCTACATCGACAATCATTTAGTCGACCACTAATGGTTGACAGTAAAATGGTCAACATACCAGGGGCTGACAAATGGTCAACTCCTGGTCGGTACTTGCCCATGGAACGCCCAGTGTGGCACTACAAGTCTCCCCGTATAATTATGCAAGATGAAGAACCCACAAAGCAGCCATTAGGTCGACATTGACCATGTCGACATCCTTGTGGACAAATATGTTGATGAGTATGCATTATATGGTCAACAGTGTCTAGGTCAACAGTCAATAGATCATCCTCCTGCTTGCACATGTTACATCTGCCCCACCTGCAGTGCAGCATGGTTTTTCCCATTTGTTTTTCTAACAAAGCTGAATCAGTCTCTATGGGGGTGATTCAGACCTGATTGCTCAGGTCTGAATTCGCTCCCCTGACTGATGGTGTGGGTTTGCGAATGTGCATAAAACCCAGCGTTTTATCATGGGACACTGAGCAATATATTGTGTGTACGGAGCTTTATTCTGGTAATAGAAATGGCTGGCAGGGTCTCTTGTTTTGTTTTACTAGACAGAATGGACTTTGCATGGTAAGCACGAGCTCATGTTACTGTCGGGCCTGCGCACCCTCCTGCCATCGATTTCTGATACATCTTTCTGTAGCGGAGTTCTGTTACATTCTGTCTGTCACTAAGGTTCCCAGCTTCCTGGAGCTGATCTTTTCTCTAATATGTTCTACATATGATATGACGATTGAAACAGACACGCATTTATATTACCAAACCTATAGGAATGAAGGATATACAGGTCTTCAAAATGAAATAATAATGTGCAGCAAATTCTAAGCAATGAGCCCATCGCCTCTCCATAACACAGCCAACCACTGCCATAACCAATTGCCCCCAAAGCCCTTGGCCCTTATTCAGATCTGATCGCAGTACAAATATGTTCTCAAAATGGGCAAAACCATGTGCACTGCAGGTGGGGCAGTGCACATGGTTAGATTTGTGTGAGTTATTTTGTTTCTGTGCAGGGTAAATACTGGCTGCATTATTTTTACACTGCAATTTAGATTTCAGTTTCAACACACCCAACCCAAATGTAACTTTCTCTGCACATGTTACATCTGCCCCACCTGCAGTGCACATGTTTTTTTACATTTTGAGAATAAATTTGTTCTGCGATCAGATCTGAACAAGGGCCCTTGTTACTATGTAGAAATAAGTATGGGGTATGTGTGTTAGGCTTATTTTAAAAATGTTTACATTATTTTGTATTGTGTATTTTGAAATTTATTTAGATGTTTGCGCTCTATAATAAAACAACTGTATTTGCTAATAAAATAGTGGAGGCGGACGTGGGGAATAGAGCAGCATCATATGTTGTACACAACCTCTGCTTTACACCATGTTCTAGTTTATGGCCAGGGAAATAATACAGGATAGAATACATATACCTTTTGTTGTCAGTGTGCCCGGGTTGTGAGGTTGGCTGTGGGAGATAATGTGCATCATTACAATGCCACCCCTGCATGCCACAATTCACTGGGGGAGTGGTGGGATCTAGGTGGGTGAGCTTGTGTACAGGGATTGGAGTCTGGGAAGGGACAAACCAATGATTGTTAGTCTCCTAGACATTCCTATTGTAGACAAAGCAGTAGAGAGCTTGGCTGGGTACTTTTCAGGGGGCATGGCCCAGGGGCAGACTAGATATTCATAGGCCCCTTAGCAAAAGTTTGTAAGGGCCCCCTATTTAGCAACTGATGGTGATACATATATGTAAAACATATTTCTTAAACAGCAAAGATGGGCACCATAGCAGCTGCACGCCTTGCACCTATGGTAGTTATGCCCTTGGCATGACTTAATTATGGGAGACATGGCCATGCACCCTTGGTACTTGTGTATTTTCACAGCGGCAGTTACGTAGTCAGCCTAGCGTCCCTGTCAGAATCAGCCTAGTGTTCCCGCGGCCAGTGTAGTTACAGTAGTCAGCGTCCCTGTCAGAATCAGCGTAGTGTTCCCACGGCCGCTTAAGTAGTTAGCGTAGTCAATAGAGTGTGTTCCCGTGGCCGCTTCAGTAGTTAACGTAGTCAATCTAGCTTTCCTGTCAGAATCAGCGTAGTGTTCTCATACCCAGCGTAGTTAGCGTAGTCAGCGTCCCTGTCAGAATCAGCGTACCCCAGCGCGGCTAGCTGGAGCTTACGTAGTTAGCTTAGTCAGTCAGCATTACGCAGTTAGAGTAGTCAGTCAGCATTCTGTCACCACTAATTTCATTGTGTCAGTTATGGCTGCTGAAGCATTAACCATCTTTGACCTGCCGCAGACGGCAGAGGAGTCGGTGGAGTTTTTACAACGCCACCACTTGCTGCCAGAGACACAGACCTGTGTCAACAGGCATCCAATGAGACTTAATGTAATGGAGTGGATGAGGCGCTGCCACATAAGAAGCTGTGGCAAGAAGGTTAGTCTCCTGGCCGCACAATAGTTTCAAGGATGTCACCTGACATTTATGACCCTTCTATGCTTCATATTTTCTTGGGCAGAGGAGCTGACAAGCATTAAATTTTGTGAGCGCCACCTCATGATTTCCCAAAAAACGCAGTAATTTATAACAACCTTATGCGGGAGGCATGTACCCTGGATTTGATGTCACAGCCCCAACGCCGGATTGGTAGGCCTGGCAAAATTGTTGAGGTGGATGAAAGTTCATTTGTCCAGCGAAAAAATCATGTTGGACGCGTCCTGCCTCAGCATTGGCTGTTGGTGGCATATCCCGTGAGACAGGTGAATGTTTCGTAACACCTGTGGCCAGCCGTGATGCCAGCACCCTGATGTCTGCCATCCAGATGCATATTGAACCAGGTACCACCATATACTCTGACTGTTGGCGCCCGTACAACACTCAACAACTTGAGCAGACGGGGTACCATCATGCGCGCGTCAACCCCCACTACAATTTTATGTATCCAGACACTGGGGTCCATACCCAAAACATTGAAAGGCTCTGGGGGTCATGCAAGTGGAGGAACAAGAGACACAGAGGCACTGCACGCCAATACCTTGACCCCTTCCTGCAGGAGTTTATTTAGTGCAAAACACTTGAAGCAGAGAATGCTTTCCTGCGCTGTTTA
Source organism: Crinia signifera (assembly GCF_055691185.1). Lineage (NCBI taxonomy): Eukaryota > Metazoa > Chordata > Amphibia > Anura > Myobatrachidae > Crinia > Crinia signifera. Next base: position 117,010,311 of record NC_139225.1, read on the forward strand.
CATGCACTAACTCTGGTCCCAATGGCCGACAAATCATCCAACACAAATGCAGACGCACCTGCGTCAACATCAGCTGCATTTGAAGGGAATGCAGAAAGTGAAGAATGACTGTTTTTAGAGTTTCTTGGACTTGTTATTTGATATTATTGATGTTATTGAATGCTTTTTCTTCTTTATTGTTCACTAAAATCCAGTTACCAGTTAACACATGTCGTCATTACTGTTTCAGATGTATTATATGCCAGGTGTGAATGTTTTCGAACCCCTAACCCTGTCTCCCTGAAGCGGACACGGGCAGGGTTGCCGTACCCTGCCACAAGGATTACTGAGACGCACAATAGTCTGAGAGGCTTGTCCGGGCAGCATGCTGGCATCTCTGTGGGGGAGACCCTGGGTGGCTGCGGGCGACTCTCTGCATCGCCGGGGTCTCGTCAGGCGGCTGAAGCTCCGGCGTCTTCCGGGTTGTGCGACCGCGCGTCTCCCTTGGGGCGTATGCGCCGCACTAGAGGCTCTCTTAAAAGGCCAGTGCCTCAATTAGACGCCTGCAGGAATTACTTCCCAATTTAAGGAAGTATCTGGCAGGTATTCCCTGTCAGAGTATAGGCTTACGACCTGCTCCAGCATCCCTTGTACTGTTAGTGTGTTCCTGACTACTTAATACTGACTGCGTCTTGTTTCCTGGCTATCTTGTCCGTTCTGATTTTGACCCGGCTAGACGATTGCGATTCTATATCCTGCTCCCTAGTAGATATCAACTCAAAAGGGGAAAATGACCAGGGGGCTGCAAAACCCCAAATCCCGCTTGGAGGGGTCACTGGCAGAAAATCCCCGGCATGGTAAAAATCCGCGCCCTTGCGACAGGTCATGCCAATCCCAGAGTTGATAGACTATTTACCATGGTTTGTGACAAGTGAGCGCTTTTACTAACAATCTATTCCTTATAATAATTACGTCTGCCATGGATCGGCCATTGCTGAAAAGCATAACATGATCTTCCACTGATCTGTTACTTAAGAGGCAATGATAGAGACAGAGCATGTAGAAAGTAAATGCATTTGGCTTTCAGTGAGCACATTTTCTCTTACCCAGGATTGACACACAGACCACTATTACTCCTCAGGCCTGCTGTTACTGCCCTCCACCGTCTGTATTGACCACACTGACTGCTACAGTGGCAGAACTCCTGGAGGCAATGGAGTCATCTGCCACCAGGCGCCAGCCTTAAAGGGGGCACTGGCTCCATTGCCTCCCAATGTTCCGTCTTCTGAGCAGGAGACTCTACAGCCCTTGCCTAAGTGCCCCGGGCCCCAACACAAACTTGAGCGTGAATTGTAAGCTGCACAGGGACCCACTCATTGAATATACACTGAACCGGGTCCCCGCTCATGGGCATCCGGCTCCTTGCCCAGACCGGGTCATAGCTCGTGCATATCTAAGTAGCGGGACCCGGGGCAGTAAATATTCAATAAGCGGGTCTCCGCTCATTAAATATGCACAATGGTGGATTTAAAGGGGGCATCAAGACACGTCCCCCTCCCGGCCGCCCACCATGTAGTTGCTGCTGAGCTCCTGCATTGTCACGTGTGTGCAGGAGCTTAGCAGCAGTGACCATACAAGGGAGTAGGGGACTACATGCTGCTGCCTGCCAGCAGTGCACTGCAATCCATGGTGAGTACCCACCGTGGATGGATGCACAGATACACAGAGCTACTTCCACACTACCACCATCCACCCATCCATCCACGGGGGGTGGGTACTCACCATGGATTGCAGTGCACTGCTGGCAGGCAGCAGCATCCCCCCCTGGGGTGGGTTTCCCCTATTATATGGGCCATCCTGCTATCACACATTCCAGCCAGGTTGCAAATAACTATATACATTTTTATAAATAATTATTTACATTTCAGTTTAGAGAAAAGGAGATAACATTGTAATTACTGTATGCAAACATAACAATTACAGATCTGGAAGGTAGTACAAATAGACACAGGGGCTATAGCTAGAGGGTCCCAACTTTTCCAAAATTCTTGCCTAGGGCATTATGGACGGAAGGGTGGCCAATCCCGGGATTTTGGGATTAGACTGTGCATTCAGAGAGGCAGAGGGGCTGGGGGCATGCCCAGCAGTTTACACAGCGCTGGCCATGCCACCATAGTGATGGAAAATGGGGGCGAGGCCTGCGGCTTCGGCACCCCGTGAGGCCACATACCCTGTGACATAGGCCATGCCCCTTTTTCAGGTGCGCGTCCTGATTTCTAAAATGAAAATGTTGGGAGGTATGCATTGGGGTTTCAATAATGGGTGCAATGTGTATAATGCACATGGGCCCCTGCATCCAGGGGCTCCAAACAACACACACTGCTCCCATGTTTTATTGCTTACCTTTCCAGAGTTCGGCATCGGGTGCTGCAGCCACAACAAAAATCACTGCCAAAATGGCCGTTGCACGCGCGCAGTTGTCAAATTCGTCTCTAGAACATGGCGGTCGCCATGTTTCCAGAGACCTTTTCAGGGGCAATAGAATCTGGCACAATGCCAAAACCTGCTGCACCGTGCAGAGGAGGGGGCCCACCCGTAGTCTGCACATGGGCCTCCTCCTCCGGTAGCAAGTGTGATCCAAAATCACCGTGATGCCAGATAATAGTCCTACCAAAATAGACCGGATCAATATCATTCCGGATGCACATTCATTTTCCTACTGTACTAACAGGCCGCAGTGCAGTTGGAAGCGATCCAGCTCCTTAGCCTGGGACATACACAGCAGATTATCATCCAGTTTGAACACCCAGCTAAAATAAATAACTATTACAAAGCGTATAATGTTCTGTAGCTCTGCTCTCAGGTGGAGTGGAAGGGTTAGACCCCCTGCACCTTTGAGCAATGGCAGCGTTAATCAGCTGTCAGACAATCCTAGATGTGAAATAGTTGACTGTTCCTGGTACCATGAATATAATCATTTATTTAATCCTCTATCATTGTAAAGGTAAGGCTGTCTAACCTACCTGGAAGAAAAAGATAAAAGGAAGCAACATTATGTATGTGCTTTCAGTCCTCCCATGGGAACAGGGCATTTGCACTTACTGTATGTGATGGCAATTGCACTTCTGTTGTCTTGTAAGGGCATTTTCTGATTCAGCCAAGTACAGTATGTGACACGCTTGTGTCTCTCTATAGACATTGTGGGACTGATTCGGAAGTGTACGCTAATGTCATTGCAGCTGCGTCTTTATACCTATCAGCTGTGCAGAATTATACAAATGTCGATTTGTATTGAGACGCCCATAATCAGGACTCTGATCCTGATTCAGTTTGGGTCGCTAATCTGCAAAGTTACAGATGACTATGAGTAGATAGCCGTCGCCTAGACGGAAAGAAAACCTGCCCTGTGTGAATTTACAAAAGAATTGCAAATGGAACGCTAATTGCAATCCACTGACAAATCCATACGCAATTCCAAAATTTCAAAATACCGACATTTAAAATCCCGACAAGGTCAAAATACCGACATATAGAATGTAGACAGGTGAAAAAGTCAACATGACTTTCGGTCGACAGGTCGCGAGGTTGACATGGGTTTTTTCACTGTTTTGTGACCCGACATGTGCCGACAGGCGGTATTTCATGCTCTCCCATCCACTAGGGCATGGTGGGAGATTAAATAGTGTGCCGAGTGCAGCGAGGCACCGTGCCCGAAGCATAGCGAGCACAGCGAGCCATGCGAGGGGCTGTGGTTGACTTCCAACTGTGTCCTTGTCGACTGTGTCAACATTCGGGTAAAAAAACAGTGAAAAAACCCATGTCAACCTCGCAACCTGTCTACCTGAAATGTCGACTTTTTCTCCTGTCTACATTCTATGTTGGTATTTTCACCTTGTCTGGATTTTAAATGTCGGTATTTTGACCATGTCGGTATTTTGACCATGTTGGTATTTTGACCTTGTCGGTATTTTGACCGTCGGGATTTTGACCGTCAGGATTTACTACCGAATTCTCCCAAATGGTCCCTAACTGTCAATTCAATAATCCCACAACAACAACTTAGGTGCAAACCTCCAATAATTACTCAGTTGGGAAAACATTGGGTTTGCATACATCCTGAATCAGGCCCTATTAGTGCATGGCCATCATTCATGTGAGTATGTATCAGGGAGTGTCAGGGCAGAGATAAAGCAAAGCAGATGTTCTCAGGAGCAGCATCTGCTATTTATACTTAGCATCAATCTGACCATATATCTGAAAGTTGCAATTTATGATAAAGAGTAGAATCCTACTTGATATACTGTAACAGAGATCCTGGACAAATGACGGCAGGGAGACTGAGAACAGCGGAACTCAGATAAAGATATTACAGAGCAGATAATATAAACAGATGAATTCTAGTAATGCTCAGTGCATCTGTTCTTCCTCTGGCATTGTGTCATTTATTCAGAACAGGGAGATTTCACCTTTAGCTTTTACATTAACTGAGACATCCTGCATGCCCCTGCCCACTCTTAGTAATACCCTTTCAGTCATAAAAACCCAGGTTTATTTGTCTTGAATGTGCATTGATATGGGTCCAGCTTATGTCTAAAAGGGTCTACCTGGGTTCATAGTTCCGGGTCCTGGCTTCTTTAAGTTGACCAGGGTTATTCTCCCTTTTTCAGGCCTAGCAACCAAGTTCAGTGCCCTGGCTCCTGCCTTGATGCCCCAGATCAGGCCTAAAAGGAGCTAATTGGCGGGGGGGTAATTAGTGCTTGGAGATTACATAATCTTCAAGTACTACACTGGAAGACCCAGATCCACTGTGAAGGGTGATGAAATGGGAATAACCCAGGTTGTCATCCATGGGTGAAGAGGGACAAGGACAGAAAACCCTGGTTGAAGTCGAGGTTTTTTGCCGGATATTTTCTGAAAAATATTTAATGCAGAACTCTATCCACTGTAATATATTAATGAGCACACACCTTGAACCCACTGAAATGACTTATGTCTAGAACTTTGCCATAGTATTCAGTAGATGCGTGCCACAACTTCTTCCAGGCAGGGCCATCATAACAGCAGTGTAGGCCCCTGGGCAATACAATGCACTGGGGCCCCCTACACACTCATTCATGAGAATAAAAATGCAGATCCGCAGTGGCGTATTTATAATGAGTAAAGTGTGTACGGAGCACATGGCCCCAGAGTCCATTCTATTAATACTAACCCCTCCGGAGTCCTGCAACAGGAGCACGCCATTTTTCCGGAGATCTGCACATGCTCTTTAGACGTTGAGCCCTGTAGTGCTCAGAATCTATAGCACTGCCTTGCTACCGGCAGAGAGCACGGTGCCCAGACGGAGAAGGCTGTACACGCCGATTTTCAGACGTGTGATTTTTTTTTTGTACAAAAATGGGGGAAGTTGCACCTTTTCAAATAAATCGCACTTGTAGTAATGTGCACATTGCGGTAAATAAATTTGCACCTTAAAATAAGCAAAAGTCACAAAACAAATAGACTAGGTCTAGCCTGGAAAATTTGCCAGAACCATGCACAGTGAGATCTGTACATGTTTATGTCCCAGCAAATGTGTAAAAGTAAAAATCAAAACAGCGTGGGGTCCCCCCCCCCCTCAAGCATAACCAGCCCCGGGCTCTGGTTCCAAAAATATGGGTGACAAAGAAAACCCCGTATTTTGGTACCAGTATCGGGCTCCAACAGCCCGATGTGTGATGCCACAGCCAGCGGTGACATGTCACATGAGCACCTAGGCTGGTCAGCCCTGGACAGGGTACCTGAGAGAGTGCCCCCACCCCCCCAATAAAGGGATACCCCCCAGGCTTCACCTGTCCAGGGCTGAAGCCTGGGGCTGTCCCCGGCGTCCTAGGGTGGTGGATAGCGGGCTAATGCATGTAAAAAATTGATGAAAACATATTGCTTTTTTACAGAACTAAAAGACCCAGCATTAATGTGCCCGTTGGGTCTCGTAGTTCACCTGTAAAATGAAACTAGAAATAAGCACACACACCCAGAGCAGTAAAATTTAATAAGCACCCCTGGAGCAGGTAAGTATGTGAGAATATAAGTAAAGTGTATAGAAGGTGCTTATTAAAGTTTTATTAGGGCCTTTTAGTGGCTCTTCTTCACTTCAGCGGTGGTGACAGCATGACAATACATTGTGCAGGGCTGTGGTGGAGGTTTATCAGTAAACCAACTGAAGGACCCTGCAATCAGGTCCCATCTAGGGATAGCCACCTAAGTGGTTTATATCAATGGTTAACATTGATGGTAAAGTTGCAAGTGGCCACCAATTTTACCATACTTTGTCACCAATTTTACCATACTTTAGCACCATCAATGTCTTCACACACCAGTGGTTATCATATTCCCTTTACTAAGTGTCCCATGGGCCAATCCCAGCTGGCGGGAGGGGCTCCACCAGTGTTGGGATCAGAGCTATGCAGTGGTGCAAGTAGAATTTTTTTCTTGGTGGTACTGATAGCCACCAAAAATGGGCATGGTCATGTGTCATCAGGGGGCGTGGTCACACAAAGCTAGAGGAGTGAATAAATGACAATAGAGGCGTGGACACAGGAGACAGGGAATGAGAAACAGGGAATGACTGGGGGTGGGTTGGCTCTTGCTTGGGGGAGAGCCAGGCAGCTTGTGCTTACAATAGTGGAGCCTGCTCTTCATGCTGTCGGCGCTGCTGATGCCAGTCAGTGTGACAGGCTAAATCAGCAGTAGCCGGTAGCTGCATACAGCACCAATCATAACGCTGGGTGGGCGGGCTGCGGATGCATTATATTTAGACTTAAAATGAAAATAGAAATGACAGTGGATCAGGGGTAAGTGGTACTGAGTACCTGCAACATATTTCTTACAGGTACTCCGTACCACGCCGTACCCCCTTACTTGCAACACTGGAGCTATGCCTAGTATCCCAGCTCTCATACAAAAAAAAATCTGATAGCTCTATACCATTGAGGGAGGAAAAACAGTATTTGACATCAGACACAGACCATCAATGATTTTGAATCATCCATGGTCGATGGCCATTCCTAATTCCATCCAGTTGGAAATTCTGATAAACAACAATCATTCATTTCAGATGCATCCCATTAATGGGATTTAAAGAGTATTCATAGATTTATTTATGTTCAAATGTTAATGGTTTGTTTTCCTAATAGGGAAGCAGACATGTTATCTAAACGCACAGAACGTGTTCTTGTATGACGGGAATTCCATTTCTGCATTTGAGTTCTAAAAGTGCCTGTACAATATCCAGATACATTTACTTATTGCCTTGCAGTCTACCCACCTCCCTTGTGTCAATTTACAAGAACCTGAGTCATCACTCTCCAAGGGAGACAGGATGGAGAGAGAGCTTCAGATAAAGCAGCTAGTGTTACATGTGGCCAGAAAATCCTGGCTACTGGGAAAAAACACACAATGTGAATACGCAAACAGGCTACAGCATCTCTAGAATGGATATCGATATATGCCATGGGTATGATAATATGACATCCAACAGCTAAATGTCTTTTAAAATGAAAAATTACATATTATATAGTTATTATAGGGTCTGTTTAATCAATAGGCTGATCAGGCTGCAGCGTGGAGTGCTGGGTCCTGAGGGACAGTATGGAATCTGCAAAAACAGCCTCCAAAAAATGGCCGCCACCTTCTAGGAGACAGATGCTAGAGGTCTTACTACACTTCTAGCATCTGTCAGGGGAAGGCAGCACATTCCCATAAGTACAGATTCCGGGAGCACTGGTGCAATCTGAGTAGTAACTCCCTGACAACGAGAATGTAAACTCCCAGGCAATGAGCATGTAACCCCTGACAATGAGCAAGAACCCCCCCTGGAAACCAGCAAAAAAAAACCTGGCAATGGGCATATGTAACCCCTGGGAAAGAGCATGTAACCCCTGCAACGAGCACAAAACCCCTGGCAATGAGCAAGAAATCCCTGACAATGAGCACGTAACCACTGGCAGCGAGCACACAATACCACTAGCAACGAGCAAGAAACGCCTGGCAACAAGCAGGAAAACATCTGGCAATGAGCAGGTTAACCTCTCCCAAAAAAGGCCGCCACCTTCTAAGAGACAGATGCTAGAGGTCATACTACACCTCTAGCATTTGTCAGTGGAAGGCAGTGCATTCCCAAAACTACAGATTCCTGGAGCACTGGTGCAATCTTAGTAACTTCCTGACAATGAGAATGTAAACTCCCAGGCAATGAGCATGTAACCCCTGACAATGAGCAAGAACCCCCTGGAAACCAGCAAGAAACCCCCTGGCAATGGGCATATGTAACCCCTGGCAAAGAGCATGTAACCCCTGCAACGAGCACAAAACCCCTGGCAATGAGCAAGAAATCCCTGGCAATGAGCACGTAACCACTGGCAGTGAGCAGTGGTACTACACCTCTAGCATTTGTCAGTGGAAGGCAGCACATTCCCATAAGTACAGATTCCGGGAGCACTGGTGCAATCTGAGTAGTAACTCCCTGACAACGAGAATGTAAACTCCCAGGCAATGAGCATGTAACCCCTGTCAATGAGCAAGAACCCCCCCTGGAAACCAGCAAGAAACCCCCTGGCAATGGGCATATGTAACCCCTGGGAAAGAGCATGTAACCCCTGCAACGAGCACAAAACCCCTGGCAATGAGCAAGAAAACCCTGACAATGAGCACGTAACCACTGGCAGCGAGCACACAATACCACTAGCAACGAGCAAGAAACCCCTGGCAACAAGCAGAAAAACATCTGGCAATGAACTGGTTAACCTCTCCCAAAAATGTCCGCCACCTTCTAGGAGACAGATGCTAGAGGTCATACTACACCCGGCCACTGGAGGGCGGTACTGAGCCGCGAGGAGGAGAGGTACCATAGAGGTACCCATACCATGGAAACCAGGATGCGCCGCGGGGACTGGGAGCAGGTGAGAAAGGAAGCGTAGCTTCCCTCTCCCGCCCCCCTGGACACGGTGGTTGCGGGCGCACGCCGCAGTGTTGCCCACACCCCCACCCTGTGGTGCAGTATCGTCCGCACCCCCCGCCTGCCCGCCCGCCGCCTGCAATCCGCTGAAATTTCCCCTGCAGCGGGGACTGGGAGCAGGGGAGAAAGGTAGCGTAGCTTCCCTCTCCCCCCCCCCCACCTGGACACAGGGGGTTGCGGGCGCACGCCGCAGTGTCGCCCGCACCCCCACCCTGTGGCGGCGAGTGGGCGGGCGGGGGATTTGCCTGGGGCGGGGGGGGGAGGCTTGCACCGGCCCTGACTACACCTCTAGCGTTTGTCAGTGGAAGGCAGTGCATTCCCAAAACTACAGACTCCGGGAGCACTAGTGCAATCTGAGTAGTAACCCCCTGGCCTATGAGCATGTAACCCCTGACAATGAGCAAGAACCCCCCTGACAACCAGCAAGAAACCCCCTGGCAATAGGCATATGTAACCCCTGGCAAAGAGCACATAACCTCTGGCAACGAGCACAAAACCCCTGACAATGAGCAAGAAATCCCTGGCAATGAGCACGTAACCACTGGCAGCAAGCACGCAACACCGATAGCAGCAAGCAAGAAACCCCTGGCAACAAGCAGGAAAACATCCAGCTAGGAGCAGGTAAACCCTCCAAAAATGTCTGCCTCCTTCTAGGAGACAGACACATGACATCAGCCGCCTGTGCTGTCTTCGTCCTGGGTGTCCGCATATAAAAGTCAGTTCAGACTGACTTTTATTTGCGAAGGCAGGAGAAAGCATTGATGGTCGGTGACCATGGAATAAATTCTCCAGCAGCGGTGACATAAATTATTATAGTTTTTACCTACATGCTCGGGATAATAAGAGGATGGGGCTTGTGATATAGGAGAATGGGGCTGTTGTTAATGGGCGAATGAAGAGATGGTGATGGTGTTAATAGAAGGATGGGGCTGGTCATGGGGTGTTGGGGCTGGTGATAGAAAGATGGGGCTGGTGATGGGAAAATGTGGTTATTTATATTGTATATAATCTGTCACAACATACATTAATATGGAAGGACAGCAGTAACTTCATACCTATCGCTGCACCCCAATGAGCAGCCACTGTGATTTTATGACATCACAGATAGGCAGCTGTGTAATATGACCAGCACCTGTGACGATGGTTCTCGGTGCCCCGTTACCTTTTCCTCCGCCTCCTGCTCCCGCATCATATGCACATCCCACCATTTTGTCTCGCCACTCCTCCGTTAATGTATTGTGCCATCGCTGTGACTTGAATTATGCCTCTGACTTTATCCCTAAACAAACTTGTTGGGTATTTGTGTACCAGACCTAGGAGTTAAACTTGACCTCTATGTGCTCCTTTAAATCACTTGCTGAATTCCTGTGTATCAAAACCTGAACTGGATCTGATGACAAGCTGTGCCTGGCATGAAAACAACTCACTGGTGAGCAACATATATTAAGTAATAACATTGTTGCTCATTGGTGTTGTCATATATTTGTGAATATCTGCAGCGGCAGTACAAAGGCTACAGTCCTTAAGGAATGTGGCCAGCCACACCTCCCTTTGTTGGCCAAGGTCTCATCCCAGTTCCTGGGCCCAGCACAGCTGTTTGCAAAAGTACCGAAAGATAAATGACAGCAAGCTTATCTGTAGGTCTTTGTCTTTTTTGGAACTTTAGAATGTCCTTAGAGTTCTGTATCTGCTCCCTCATCCAAATGGAATGATAGAAAATGAATATTGGCCAACATTATCTATTTCATATCATTCCAACTGAATGTTTTATACTCAAACATACAGATGTAGCCATGCTTGTCTATCCTGTTGGCCAGCCATCTTGGCTTTGTTGTGCCGCCATGAGAAGTGTATCGTTATGGTATAATATGGAGAAAGCATGCAATAGCATGTAATTACAGATGAGCGCCTCTCAGCCAGCGCCGGGGCTCGCCAGATTGCCCCCGCTGGTTAAATGGTGCTCCATCTGACTGAGACGCGTGAGCATCCCATACGCACCCGTGTCCCAGTTACCGTGTGGCGGGGGACGCGAACCCTGCCTGTCTCCACTTCAGGGAGAAGGGCAGGGTTAGGGGGGAGCAGGGAGGTGGGAGACCACGACTGGGACCGGCGGCAAAGCGGTGGGGACCCGGGGGAGCTCTGATGGCTGGCCGGGGCTGGCAGTTGGCTATACAACCACCAGACCCCCTGCTGAATGAAGCACGCTCCATCTGTACATTGCTTCGCAGTCCGGTGCTCCACTACTGAAAAACAACAGTACAGTGCCGCGGATGGATATGTGAAGCAACACCACCATTTACCGGCTGCCTAGCTCCATAAGGGTGGGCTCCCTCGTGGCCGATAGTCTTAGCCCACCATTATTTTGTAAATATGCAACCAGGGACTTGGTGGGAAAATATACAGTATGCGGAGCTTAGCGGCATACATTTCCTCACCGATTTCGTACATAGCAACTACTGTACATAGCATATTTACAAAATGGCAGTGGGCTGAGACTATCAGTTACAAGGGAGCCTGTCCGTACAGCTTACACAAGTAAAGTGGACGCAAAGCATAAATAAATGCACATTATCAGATCAACGGTCCAGCTATTCCTATATAAAGAGTGATATGCAAAGTAAGAATTGTTAAATGCGCGATTGGAGAAATAAAAAAAAGCCATCATGTTATGGTGAATATTGCACTGTTTATCTTCTTGTACCTGGCTTTACAGCTACATCATATTATTCCTCACTACCGCTCTCTGCCTCAATTTGTGTCTGCCATATGCAAAACCTTTTTCCTGTGAATGGCTATAAATAGAAATATGTATTATTGACTGTTATCTCATTGGAAGTTTTATGGTGATGTCACTGCCTGTAACTGAAGCTTGAAAGGAAAAAAAGTAATGTAAATGAAAGAGAATGTATTCACGTATAAGATACTGAATCATCAACAGTTATATTCTCTGATGAATGGAAGTGGAAACTAGCTGTGTATTACTATAAGGTGAGATGGCCTTACGTAGCTTTTCAAAGCATATTTTTAGATTAGCTACAGCAGGGGTTCTCAAACTCGGTCCTCAGGACCCCACACAGTTCACGTTTTCCAGGTCACCCAGCAGGTGCCCAGGTGCAATCATTACTCACTGACACATTTTAAAAGATCCACAGGTGGAGCTAATTATTTCACTTGTGATTCTGTGAGGAGACCTGCAAAACATGCACTGTGTGGGGTCCTGAGGACCGAGTTTGAGAACCTGTGAGCTACAGTATATCTCTTCCCAACCTACTGTTCCTGCCAGCATAGGATGAAAGCAGTTTATATACAGTATCTGGCAATACTTAAGGTTCAGCTGTACTAGGCTTCAAAAAGTGATAAAGTTGGCAGTGCTAAACAACCAGCCAATCAGCTGCTAACTGCGATGCTACAGTCTGGGTTTGAAATGATAGTTAGGAGCTGGTTGGCTGGTAGATTATCGCTGTCCATGTTATCATTTTTTAAACTTAGTACATCAGGCCTAAATCTTTATCCAAGGACCTGATTCAGACCTGATTGCACAGCTGCAAATTTCCATGGCCAGCATGGGAATTGGCACCCTCTAGAGAGAAATCCGCATACCTCCCAACTGTCCCACTTTTCGCGGTAACATGCCATTTTTTGGAGACGTTCCTGCGACCCGCCTGGGGCCAGCAGTGTCCCACGGCATGGGAAGTTGGGAGTCCCCGCTGCCACCCACTGGGCACGTGCATGCGCACAGCGTCTATTCCCGCAGGCAGAGGAAAAGCAGTGGCAAAACAGGGGCATGGAAAGACCACGCCCCCTCGTCATGAGGCCACGCCCACAAATTTCATCCAGCAGCATACAAAGTTGGGAGGTATGAATCCCAACTTGCGAACCCATGTGATTGCTGTGAGATTGGATGTGTACGGCTACAAATCAATTTGCAGATGTAGAAAATATGTCCAAAACCCATCGTATCAAGCCTCACGGGGCCCTGTAGCCAGAGACCAGTGGCGTAGCTAGAAATTTTTCTCCACCTGCCAGAAAAAAATCAATCTCCCCCCCCCCCCAAGAAGGGGCGAGCCACTGGCTGAGCTTACAGGCGACCCAGGCAGCAGTGAGCGCTGAGCTGGTCCCATATCTAAGGAGCAGGGACCCAGTGCACTGCATATTTAATGAGCAAGTCCCCGCCCCATGCATATGTAATGAACCTGGAGCTGATGTCACACACCCTCCTATTAAACACTCAGCCACACCTAGGATTTTCTCGGACACTCCCAGCATTTTCCTTGGCACGCCTGAGTTTCCTGAGTTTTTCTTGGCACTTCCACTAAACGACCAGTTTCCACCCACAGACTCCTACTTGATCACCTTGTGCACGGCATGCGTATAAAAAATGTATCAGGACTTCATCGCAGGATAGCCTTGCGCATGCTTACTATGGGCCATATGTATGTGCAGTGTGTATCCATAATCGGCCGCTGTGCAAATTTGCAGCCGTGCGATGAGGTCAGGTCTGAATTTGGCCCCAAGATTTGATCAATATTCTCCTGAGTTGCTCATCCTGCAGGTAAAACATTCAGAGGGGTATGCAGTCCAGGATCACGGCTGTTGATCCCTCCTGAAAGCCGTGATCCTGGCCCGTTTGCGGTCTGATCGACTGCAGAACCACAGGCGGGATTCAATGTCCCAGCTGCCGATCGGTGCAAAGGGGGCGTGGCCATGAAACCAGCCGTGGATTGGCGATCTGCGGCCGGGATCGTGACAATCCATGGCCGTTATCGGCATAACGGGCCCGACAGCTTCTAAAGTTGGGCCCATTCTACCGTGATCCTGCTTCAATGCTATCGCTAAAGACAGCATCGAATAGGGAGCCGCCAGTATTTCCCCCGCCGGAAATAGCGGCGGCAGATTGCATATCAGAGGGCTATTCAGATGATGAAATTCAAAGAAAGGAAGGAGTGTCTGCTGCTGGTGCACCTAAATAATTGACTCATAAAATGTAACTTTTATTGAATTTTTTAAAACGTTGCGAAATTAAACCACAATACAAACATATATCATATGGACACACAGTGGTTCATAGGGGTATTATCCTCTGAGAAGGAAGCCACACATACTACAAATAGAATTCAATTGAATTTCTCCTTAGTTGCACCTACACACTAGGGGATTTGACAGACTATCAGATCTACCAATTTATTGATAGAGGGAATTGTGAACTGGGGTCCCACTGAGTGAGGATTTTTTATCCTTTTTAATTCACTAAGTGTGTCCATATATGTGTGTATTGTGGTTTTATTTCGCAACATTTGAAACAAATTCAATAAAAGTTACATTTTATGAGTCAATTCTTTAGGTGCACCAGCAGCAGACACTCCTTCCTTTCCTTCCCAATTTCTTATTACTCAGTGTCCATGGTTGCACACCTTCACGGCCTTAAACAAAGACCAAGCTAAGAGCCTTAAATACGAGGGTCCGCAATTGATAAATTAATATAACTTTCCTGTGCGACGGGCAAAACCTGGTCTTCTCTATTCAGATTATGGCCTTCCCTAATACTGAGCATTAGCTAAACAATATATAGTAACCTAAAGATATTCCTCATAGAGTTCAGTGGTTTTGGTTTCCTGGGAAAGCAACCCCACCTGATCCCAAAGGTTCGGAGAGGATCAAAGTTCCAGCTCGGATCTTTTTGCAAGGCTCGGATCCAAAAACATGGCAAAACAGAGTGTCAGTTCTCAGTGTTTTGGTCTGGAATAGTTTTATCCAATCAACGGCTCTACAATGTTAACAGGCCAGTGGTTGGCTAAGAATGTCTGTCTCTCAGCCAACCAGTGACCAACAGCTGGCATGCTTGGAAGCTGTACACACTAGGTATACAACAAGGATGCTAGCATTGGAAATTCAACAGCTGGCTCACCCACATCGCTCTCTGGGATTATAACAGTTCAGCGCTGCCCCCACAAATGTTAAAATCAACACAGTTTCTGCATGATTTACTCTAAATTAAGAGTAAATCCTGTCCACGTTGGCGCTTTCTGCATTTCCAGCAAACAGGGTTGTGTGTGAGCCTCATTTTCTGAGAGTGGTGAGACTAGATTCAATTGCCTCACAAGTGAGTGGAATGTGGCCATTATGGGGAAGATTAGGCTTATGCTGGCCACACATCAGACCAACTTTTCTGCAACCATCCAACTATTTGCTTGGATGGAATAAAAATATGGTACTGAATGTAATATTTACTTCAGAAATTTGCTCCCAAAATCTGGAAAAGAACAAAAACTGTCACTCAAGACACGGTACTGTAATTGAACCTGTTTGATTTAAAACCATTTAACTGAAAGTTTTTGTCCATTTTCCTGGGTTTGTGAGCACATTTTTGATTGTCATTTGCTCTGATCCAGTATCAGATTTTTATACCATCCAAGCAACTAGTTGGATGGTTGAAGGAAAGTTGGTCTGATGTGTGGCCAGCATAAACATAATCTTGATATACAGTAGGCCTTTATTTTGGTTCATTAGCAAAGGCAAATTCCTTTTCAAATGGACAAAACCTTGTGCACTGCGGGGGGCAGATGTAACATGTGCAGAGAGAGTAAAGCTAGCCATACATCTACAGATCGATTGTCAGATAGGGCTGGTTAGAACAAAATCCTGGTAATATCTGAATGACAGTTTTGGCAGTTTTCCAGCATTTCAAAGCAAATGGTCAGCTGTCATTTGCTCTCATCCATTACCAAGATTTTGTTCCAACAAGCCAAATCTGACAATCGATCTGTAGATGTATGGCAGGCTTTACATTTTGGTTAGATATTTTGTTTCTGTGCAAGGAAAATATTGACTGCTTTATTTATACACTGCGATATAGTAGATCTCACTTTGAAGTAAAACCCCACCCAAATCTAACTCTCTCTGCACATGTTACATCTGCCCCACCTGCAGTGCACATGGTTTTGTCCATTTGAGAAGGAATTTGAATTTTTGAACCAAAATAAAGGGCCATAGATGGATCCGATGTTCAGGATTCTGGCGGACGGAATACCGAAGCAGAAATCCCGACATCCAACATCCCAAATGTAAATATCAGGGGTATGTTAGGGTTAGGCTGCAACAGATATAGTTACGTTTAGGCTGCAGGGAGGAGGGGTAAGTGTTTTGCTGCACTAGGGGAGGTTAGCTACTGGGAGGGTAGGATAAGGCTGCGGGAAAGGTGGGTTGAGGGAGGGAGAGGAGAAGTTTAGAACACTGTCAGGTTTGTCGCCATCGGGAGCCTGGAATCCATCTTCTGACCGCCGGCAGTCTCAGCACTGCGGTTTTGTACCCAACTCCTTAAAGCCTTTGAGTGCCAAGTGAATAGGTTTGGAAATTGGCAAGCAAACATTTTCATTCATCATAATGACCAGTAATGTTTACATTACATATCTCCCAACATGACCCATGCCAGGAGGGACAAAATGCTCTGCTTCTGGACTTTCGTCTTAATGTATGATTGCCATAACCTGTTTTTGAACAGGTTAACTAATAAGAAAGCTGCTTCACCACAGGTGATGGCAATCCTAAATTAAGAAGAAAGTCCAGAAGCAGAGCATTCTGTCCCTCCTGGAGAGGGTCATGTTGGGAGGTATGCATTATATAGGAAATATGTTCTATTTATAAACAACATTTTTTTTTGAATTTATATAACAAATGTGAGCTATGCTGGCATTTTTAGCGGATATTTTGAACCTCCCTCACAGAAATGTTGGCACTCAAAGGGTTAAATAAAAGTCTGATAATCACCCCCTTTTTTATTTGAATAGTGTTCTGTACCAGTCTGAACACATACAGCGTACTGTGTCATGTTCTATTTTTGTATGCTGCTTTTTTGCAAACATTTCCAGAAAAAAACTGGATAAGTACATTGCATATTGCTATATATGAAAGCTCACAGGCAATAGATATGGACTTGCTTGTTACAACAGGAAGGAAGCTTAAGTGTTATTAGACTCCTCATCCCATTAGATATAATCAAAGGTAATTAGGTTAGGCCTGGCTGAGCCCCTGTCTCACCCTGTGATTGGAAGCACTTGGCTGGAGTATAATCAGACAAAAGAGAAAGTTCATTAGATTGTAGAAAGTCAGCAATCGCTATGCTGGCAGTGACTCATAGGCCTGGATGTCTACCTTCACTATTTTAAAGGACACTCAATTTCAATTTATTCCATTTTAATAGAAGTTAAACATTTATCCTAAGACATCAAGAAAACAGAAAGCTGAAAAGCAGAGGAGGTAGAAGATGGAAAAAAATTGGGGAACCTGTCCAGGCCCTGAATAGAGGAAAGCTTAATACAAAATAATTCCACTATTCTCAAATTATATAGACATAATCACCAAAACCTCAACATTTAGTAAAGATTCCTTCACAAACATTTCCATCCTCTGCAATGCCGGAACCTCTGCTGATAATGGGCATTCCCCAGGGGTTAAAGTGTGGGGGACCGGGTGGTATTGAGTTCCACCTCCTGTAATGGTGAGGTGGAACTAGTTCCCCTCCACCTTGGCACTGCACAGTAATTCTAACAGAAAAATATTATAGTTTACAAGGGGTGCCAAAAACCATACCACTGGCCCTGGCACTGCCTAATGGGAAATGAGTTCAACCACCTCTCCAGGGGCCACCTTAAGCCATGGCTTTCCCTAATGGACCTCAAAGGCAAACCCAGGGGGGATTCTGGTAGGGATGTGCACTGGCCACTTTTCGCATTTTGGGTTTTGGGTTCTGATTACCTTCAGGTTTTGGGTTCTAATGGGTTTTGCCAAAACACCCCCTAAACGTTTTGGGTTCTGAGTTTTTTTTTTAAACTGTTAAAATCGCAGAATTTTGGTTAATTTTTGCTCCTACGCTATTATAACATTCATTTCCACTAATTTCCAGTCTATTCTGAACACCTCACAAAATAGTTTTTAGGCCAAAAGGTTGCACCGAAGTAGCTGGATAACTATGATAAGCGACACAAGTGGGCGGCACAAACACTAGACTGATACGGCACACTTAATAGTACCGCTGGACTGATATGGCACACTTAGCATCACCCCTGGACTGATATGGCACACTTGGCAGCACCCCATGACTTATACGGTAGACTTGGCTCACCCCAGGAATTCTTCGGCAGACTTGGCTCACCCCTGGACTGATACGGCACACTTAGCATCACCCCTGGACTAATACAGCACACTTGGCAGCACCCCATGAATTATGCAGCAGACTTGGCTTACCCCAGGAATAATACGGCACAGATGGTGGCACCCTGGGCCCTGACCAAAGAGGTGTCTTAGTGCCCATACACGTTACAATTATTGTATACAATATTGTATACAATATCGCATCTCATCACATCTCGGTTTTACAATGAGATGAGATCTAGTACAAAAAGGATGTGCAGAACATACTTATTGTACTAGATCTCATTGCCAAACCAAGATGCGATGAGATGCGATATTGTATGCAATAATTGTAACATGTAGGGGCACCTTTAGATCTGCGTGTGCTTGCAAAATTGGCCTGAGGGGGGGCATCCATGCGGGTGGCGGGCGGCGCATAGATTACATGCAAAACTGCAAATTTCACAGCTTTGCAGGTCAACCAGAATAACTCCCAATATATAGGGGAATTTTATACTTTTGATAGACATCATTTGTTACAATTATTTTGACAATTTCCCTTGGCACTCAGATTGTTAGGTTAAAAAAAATATGCTCATTAATTGCACAGTAATTTGATGCGGTCACCCTCTGAGTGCCAAGGAAATTGAATTTATGTAACAAAAGTGAGCACCACTGGCAATTTTAGCAAATATTTTGCGAATATCTCACAGAGTTGTTGGCACTCAAATGGTTAACCACTTGAGCGGTATGCCGGGAAACTTTCCGGGCTCAGCTGCACTGCCGCAGCGGCCTGTCCCAGAAAATTTCCGGCCATACCACTATGTAGTAGGTGCGCGCCAGGTGTGCCTCCAGCGGAGCGCCACTGGCGCACCACCTTTAGTGACCCCCTCCTTTTGGTCCCCCCAGAGTCCCTCCGGAGCTCCACCGCCGTCAACCGCCAATCTCCAATCGCCATACTGTAGTGAGGTAGGCGGCAGGCTCTGGGATATTCGGGACGGCTCGGGGGTACTCGGAGTTCAGGCACCCGAGTCCTCCCGGGCCGCCGCGAAACATCCCCGAGCCCTGCGGCAGGGGAGATCCGGCGTACTAATGCCGGTGTGAAGGTGAGGGGGACGGCTTCCTATGATGTGTGGTGGGTTTTGCTGAGGCAGGACAAACCTGCCCTGGTAGGTTTGTCCTGCCCCAGCAAAACCCACCACTCAATGGGTTAAACAACAGAGGAAGCCAACAAAAATAAAAATAGACATCTTGGCGAAAAGTCTACTTCATTTGTTTGAAAAAGATAACTTTTTCAAGTTTTGTTCTTTAGCTGGAAGTTTATGGCATAAGATAAGAATAGGAACTGAAAAAGTTGTGAAATAGTTGAACCAGATATGGAATCACTAATCTTCAGTGAGTAGTTTGGCACATTTACATACATTTATACCGCATAATAAAAAAAGTTTACGTGGAAGAGCAGACGTTTTTGGAGCAACTTTAGTTCGGACTTGAAGCCCTCCGTAATGGATTTGAGTGTTTTAGGAGAAGTGCTAGAACATTTTGAAAACTCTCATTTTCAGCCATCTGTTAGTTTGCAAATCATTGGGAAATTCCAAGTCTATCATTTCGTCTCCTGAGGGGGAGTGAAAGGGATGGACAGAGAGTAAAAGTGGGGAGAGATATAAATTATATCCTTCCCTCTACAGACATCTGCTCTGCTCTCGGACAGATTAAGAACAGATAATTGGACAGTTTGCTCTTTTAAATAAATGGAATTATTTTACGTTGTTTTAGGGATTTATTCTCTTGAAATGTTTCATGTGTACGTCCCTCAGCAACACAGATGGTCGCCCTTTGTGAAAACAGAGTTGAGTATTTACTGGCCAAGCTACACACAAGAAAATCAATGCATGGGCCCACAGGATATGAGGGGGGGGGGGGTATTTACTAAGATAGGAGTTCTATTAAAGTACCATCTAGAAGGAAATAGATAGAATCTGATTGGTTGCTATGGGCAACATCCCATCTTTAATATAACTCCCATCTTAGTAAATTTACATCAAGGGCTCTATAAGTTTTACAATCTAAAAATGTGTTTGTTTGTATATAGCTAATATGCTTGGTGCATGGATAGCATTACTGGCTCACATCACTGAGATCCTGTGTTCACTTCCCACCATGACCTAACCAGCTACCACACACTTGCTTGGGGCGGTTAAAACATATAGACGTGCATGTAATGTTGTCTGATTTATATGTGCAGGATATATAGCTACCACCACACCGGGTAAAATGCATTAGGCTTCACTTCTCCTTCCTCTATAAGCCCGCCTCTAGACACCCATTGGCTAGTTTCACAGGAGTCTGGGAGTGGATTTATAGAGGATATAAAAGCTGAGTGAAATGTACCGGGTGAGGCGGTAGGCCAGGGAAACACAGCGGTGCTGCTGATATCTGGGTTAAGTCACCCAGCACAAATATTACATACAACATAACATGTAGGTTTCTATGTCTCATGTGGAGTTTGTATAATCGCCGTTGGCCTACATGGGTTTCCAGTGGATTTTCTAGATTCTTGTCACATAAAGATAGTCACAGTATTTGCAATGGGCTTGGCTATACTGCTCCAGAAAATGCCGGCGGCACCCGGCCGTGGGGCAGGAGGGCCGCTGACGCCACCAGCAATCCCCTTCTCCCCACGGCCTCCACAGCACTGAGTAAGTGTAGACTTAATAGGCGGCTACGGACAAGGGGGAATTAATTTGATGCTGTCGCGCTGCTGCCACCCACTCGTGTATAAGCCGAGGGGGGCTTTTTCAAAATCCCTGTCCCACTGTTAGACAATTCTAATTCTTCAACTGTCACATTTGGGAATGGTAAGGAATGTTTGCCAAGCATAATCTCACTCTATACTGTACTGGCAATTCCATCTGGGCAATAGATCATTGAAAACTAATTATGTGGCCTAATTGTCCAAATAACTATATCCAGGTGCAGATCTCAGTACGGTGTAACTTTTTGGCATTCCTAAACCTAAACCATATTGCACCTACATACAAAGAGCTTTCTACAAAGGAATTATATGACCAAACATATATATATGACCAAACATATTTATTTTAACCAACAAGAATACATAAGAAAGAAATGTGGTGATATGATGAGAAACTGAACAGACTGTCAGCTTGGCCCTGGGACCATGTGCATAACTATAGTGGGCGCAAGGGGTTCCATCGCTTTTGGACCCAGAGGCTGGGTCTGATCCATACTGGGTCTGATCCATAACCAAGACTGAATTGTGTGACATTACATTTTCAGTGAGAAGAATGTGCAGTGGATGTTATAATGGTAACGTGAACTGTAATGTGGCATAATTTGGACTAGAGGGCACTGTAATGTGTCACAATCTTGTCTGCTCATTGTATTGTGGAGGTCATTTAAATGTGTCACAATACGAAATTAAGGCAATACACAGTAGTGTGGTATAATATTAACTGGGGCAATGTAACATGGCATACAGTCATTTAGGGCAGGATGTATTAAAATACATCTCCACCCCTCGCCGCGCTACTGCAGCGATGTTATAGTTAGCATCACAATGTGATGTGGTGTGCGGGGAGTCTCCGTCACATCCCTGGGCTTCAGCTGCTGACCCCGGTGCCTCCTCCTCGCCCTGCAGCCGGAAGGACCGCCGTCTGTGACATGTTGCTAGGGGGAGGAGGAGTTTGACGGAGGATGGCACTGGGTCGGTGTCTACGTCTGGCGGTGATAAGAAGCCCATAGGCTTCTATAGGGTATCGCCACCCAAAGGTGGCGATACCCTGCCCGGCGAAGGTGCGGCGGCCAGGTCTTAGTACATTTGAAAATGGAGTAAACCCCCCAAAAACAGGGGTTTTACCGCATTTTTCCCTTAGTACATCCTGCCTTCTAACTGTAGGGCTCTCTAATGCGGCACAGTATGAAAAAGGGGCAGTGTTGTGGCATAATATGAACCGGGGTCACTGTATATTATAGTGTGAATTTAGGATGCTGTGTTGAATAATGTTTACTGGCAATCCTTCCAATGTGACATGATGTAAACTAGGGAACTACACTGCTTCATAACATAAACTAAGACATTATTATGGTTCAGAAAATGAACTAGGCAATTTTTATGAGCATAATATTAGTAACTGCTGCTGAAAGACAGGGACCCCTTCAATATGTCGTTATGTGGCCAACTAAGTTCTGGTTACACCCCTTACTGGAACTATTAATCTTTCTTCAAATCTGGAGCTGGCTGATTCATTATAGCAGGCTTTGGCAACCTGTGTGTCTCCAGCTGTAGCAGAACTGCTCACAGGTTGCAGTGGGACATGTAGTGCCACAGCAGGTGTAGAGCCACAGGTTACCAGACTACAACATAAAGTTTGTGTCACAAGTTGTAATGTGAAATATCTACTGTCATCCAGTAATTAAAATAGTTTGTCTTATTGACATGCAGTGGCGTAACTGTGTCCCGGAGGCATGATAAATGTTAGTGTCCTGTCGCCCCCCCCTAAATATAAATATATGTGCGCATGTTTGTATATATTTATGTATTTATGTAAGGCAGGGTGGAGAAGCCTGGAGAGGAGACTTTCAGCAGCACTTCTGGGATGGAGTTTCAGCATGACATCATCAAGCCCCGCCCCCAGGATGTAAAATAACCCGATTCACAGAACTCCATGGAGGGGGTGGGGCTAAAATAATGTAATTATGACCTTTTAGCCACGCCCCCTCCTTGGAGACCCGCGGATTGCATTATTTAAACACTGCTAACAGGGGGAGGGCGCCACGATCAGGGGGAGGAGTGGGGGTCCCCCAGAATCATGGAGGGCTGCCCACCTTTCCGGGGGGGCGGGAGGGTACCCGGTTTTCAGGAGCCCCATTCCGGTAGGGTAGATAACCCTGATGTAAGGTGTCTGCTTCCAGTGAAACAAGTCATGGGTTGTAAACTTCTAATACAAGGTGTGACACTTGGCAAAACAGAGTGTGACGTCTATGGTCCTACTAGGATGGAGAGTCAGCCACAGAAGCGATAACGACTACTTTCAAATAACTGATTCAAACTCGAAGGGGAGGTGAGGTGCCCCCTTGGGAGCAGGAGCCCGTCAGCAGATGACTCCATTGTCTCCCAGAGTTACGCCTCTGCTAACATGGCAAAACAAAAGCAATCGGATGAGAGCAGCGGGCGGGACAGTAGGACAGTCATGAAAAATTGTGCCTGTCCCACGGAAATTGTGACAGTTTGGAGGTATAATATTGCCCCAACTAATTATATTTATTCCCAACACATGTCCCAACCACTTCCTACATTGGCAATGAAGGAAAGTTGTTAAAGAAAGTCTAAATCCAATGTAAGTAAATGTAGGTTCTGATGATTTCCGCGTGATCTTATCCATGATCGGCTTTGAGTGTATTTTGGATAACCTCTTAGAATATTTTGCAACATGGCAAATATCCAGTTATTTGTATTGAGAGTTATACAGAACCCTGCTGGATGAAAGACTAGAAAACATTTATTCCTATAATAACTAGAGACATGTGAGTGTTGATGCAAAAGATTGATGCTATTTATACTCTATTGTATTTTTATCATTATCTTACTCGTATAAAACATTTTGTTCATATAATACAATATGGAGTATTTTCTGCCTGCGTGTGTTTGCCAATCACTATGAAACAGCCAAGCTAGCGAGCCAGCAACATGGAAAACCTAAACAGCAGCCTGTGATGCTGCTAAAGGTTATATATAGGGGCTAATTATACTTCTGATGTCATACATCTGATGCGGAGGGCCCTACCTCACCTGGAGAGAGCTGGGGCCAACGTGAGAATTCAGCCCATGCTTCTAAAGGAAAAGCTGGTTGACTCTGGGGTGGATCATGATCTAATCACCTGGATCCTGGATTACCTTACTAACCGTCCACAGTATGTGAGGACCAAGGAGTGCCTTGTACAGGGGCTCCACAGGGAACAGTTTTGGCACCATTTCTCTTTACTCTCTATACTGCAGATTTCATATACAATTCATCAACCTGTCATCTACAGAAGTTCTCTGATGACTCTGCTATTGTGGGCCTTATAGTAGATGGGGACGATAGGGAGTACAGAGAACTTGTGTTAAACTTTGCTACTTGGTGTGTGGAGAACCATCTTCAACTTAACACGAGGAAAACTGAGGAGCTGGTAGTTGATTTCAGAAAACGTCAGCATCCCCACCCTTCCAACTCCTGTGAGCATTCAGGGAATGGATATTGAGATCGTAAGAACTTACAAGTATCTGGGTTTTCACCTTAACAATAAATTGGACCGGACTGATAATTCTGCTGCTCTATATTGGAAGGGTCAGAGTAGATTTTATCTACTGAGGAGAATGAGGTCCTTTGGAGTGCAGGGAGCTCTCCTGATGATCTTCTTCAACAGTGTAGTGGCATCGGCCATATTCTACGGAGTAGTCTGCTGGGGCAGCAGTGTATCAACTGCCGACAATAAGAGACTAAACAGACTGGTAAGGAAGGCCAGTTCTGTCCTAGGAATGCCTTGGGATTCTGTAGAGATTGTGGGTGAGAGGAGAATGATCAGCAAGATGACATCATTATTGCATAATGCTTCACACCCGCTCAAAAACTTTTTGACAGATCTGTGTAGCACTTTCAGTGATAGGTTGCTTCACCCTCGATGGTCAACTGAGAGATATCGCAGATCGTTTCTTCCGGCTGCAATTAGAATGTACAACTGTCATGGTCTGAAGAAGACCTGCAAGTTCCTAGATTCTTGAGTTATATTGGCCCTTATTCTGATCGGTGCGGCCGGATCCGAATATGCGGCCAGGACCGTGCGTGCGAAACCCCGCCTTCCATACGGATCGCCAACTCCGTCCGTACGCGGTACGAAGCTGACCGAACGGACCGCACGTGTATTTTACATGGAATACGCCTCCTCCATCTCAGGGAACCTCCCCCATCATTCGATGGTCGCAGACCATCGAATGCAGGACCGAGTGGTCCACCAGCTCCCGCAACCTCAGACCACACGGACATTTTTCCGTGCAAAAGCAGGGATCTGGGCGGGCAGCTGACATCCGGCGATGTCATATGTCCGCCCCCTACACGTGCGTCACGGCCGCATTCCCATACGTACGCCCAGCGTTTGCATGGGAACGCCCATGAAACGCAGGGCGTATGCATATGGTAATGAGCCCAAATAGCCCTTCACGCCCCTCTCCACCCCCTGTTCGGAGTGTTCACATTTCATGCGGAATTTGGCCGTACGCCCCGCTCGCACATGCGCAGAGACGCCTCTGCACATGCGCAGACACAAAACATCGGCGGCGCGAACGCACGCGGATATTACCGCACCAACCAGAATAAGGGCCATTGTTTGGATCTTATCTTATTATGTGTGTTCTTATTATTATGCTATTACTCTTATCTGTACTTGAACCTTGCTGTAACGATTGTTCTCCATTGTGAGACGAATAAAGGAATTCTATCTATCATTCTAATTCAGGTGTGGTTGGAGTAATTATTGTTGCTGCTTACTTGATGACAGCAATGATAATGATAACAGCAATGTATGTAAATGCAGCAGGCAGAGTCTATTACAAGTAGATGCCCCTTGCTGAAATAGTGATCTGACCTATGTCTTAGGAGGCATTGAATCACTCAGTAACACGCCTCCGTGATCACACATTGATACAGTTGCAGCCTCCTCCCCGCCACCAGATGGCACCAGACTGCCAAGCACTGACTGCTGCTGTACTGTGGCAGGATCTGTGTGCATATGCACCCAACGGAACCTGCTTATATTCAAAGTACTGAACATTGGTAAGTTGTATATCAGGACACACATCCTTCGGGTCTGAATTAGCCCCATAATATCAAATTAAGTTAGATTTCTGTTTTACTATTGTCATATTAACTACTGTTATTACCACAAAAGCTCATTGTCTTAAAGCAAATAGAATAAGAATGGGTTGACATCATTTAAATAGTTCTACACAGAGGTGTAGCGTGTTGCCATGGTGCCCGGAGCATGTGTGTGTGCTACGGCGCCAGGGCCGGTGCTAGGGTGTCCGGCGCCCTCCTGCAAACCATAAATTTTGCGCCCTTTCACATTGCCATTGCAACAAGCTGCAGCCCGATTGTGGGAGCGTATGCAACATGCGATCCTATGGAGGATCTCGGGTGCATGTACATGTATGCATACACCATCTCAGTACTGTGTCTGCAAAATGTTGCAGGCCTAAAGGTGCCCCCATACACACTGCGAGGATCGCATACGTTATGTGCTAGATCGCATCGCACGGCATGCATGCAATGTGTGCGCGATGCGATCTGAAAGCAGTACAAAAAGTGTGTGCAGCACATACTTTTTGTACTGTGCGATGCCCGCAGGAGCGCACATCGCATCGCACCCTGCTACTGCAGTGTGTATGGCCACCTTTAGGCACATAACCCAGCCCATTATTTAAAAAGTGTCTAAATTAATATAAAAAAATCTACAATTATTAAAAAAATTGTTATAAACATGTATAATAAAAGACTCACTGTTCTTTTGCTGTTTAACTCTTGTGCAGTCCCTCCTCTTCTATCTGCGTAGGCAGGATGCTGAGGATGGCATTACACCCCTCTCATGACTGAGGGGGAAAGCAATGGGTAGGGGACGGATCCGGACATTACATGTCATCCAGGCATTCACAGACAGTGCTTCATGCCTCAGCGCAAGTGTCCGTGAGGAAGAGGGGGGCAGGTCGCAGGAGGAGGACAGTGTGTGTGCGGTGCAAGGAGCAGCTCTCTATACTGCCGCCCGCTGTGAGACAGGTGCTGTGAGCGGCGTGCAGGAAGCAGTGACAGTGAGGGCTGAGGCAGCTTAAGCAGAGCAGGGAGGGAGACAGCGCCTTTT
This sequence comes from Crinia signifera, assembly GCF_055691185.1. Lineage (NCBI taxonomy): Eukaryota > Metazoa > Chordata > Amphibia > Anura > Myobatrachidae > Crinia > Crinia signifera. The sequence goes on from NC_139225.1 coordinate 117,037,318, forward strand.
CAGCATGGCGCCTGCTGAGTGGGTAGCGCCGGCCCTGTACGGCGCCCCCCCCCCCCCCCCCCCCCCAGCCAAACTGCTGTGCTTCTGCATTTGCTCTATTGGGGCCTACACACCAGGCGATTTCAGACCAGTTTCTATGCGTATCTCCACCTACAGCTAAAGGGGCGTGTTGATGGAAATTCAGACTACAGAGTAGATTGAAGGGGTGGGTATATATGTATATATTCCCTACAGTCGGGATCCCAGCATTTCCTGGTAAGTATTTATACTCTACCCCTACTCTTAACCAACCCTCCGCAGCCAAGTCCAACATTCCCTTCCTGCAGCCGAATATACATTATACATACATGACTATCACCTCCCCCCCACACACATCCATTATGCACACATACATGACTATCACCTCCCCACATCCATTACACATACATACATACATACATGACTATCACCTCCCACATCCATTACACATACATACATACATACATACATACATACATACATGACTATCACCTCCCCACATCCATTACACATGCATACATACATGACTATCACCTCCCCACATCCATTACACATACATACATACATACATACATACATACATGACTATCACCTCCCACATCCATTACACATACATACATACATACATGACTATCACCTCCCACATCCATTACACACCCTTTATATACCTAACCTATCTCCATGCACACACCTCTTATATTGCAGTTTTCCCTGTGGTGCTGAGTGACTGAGGCTGGGAGGACGCTGAGATCTTTCCTTTGCCGCGCGTGGGCAGGGAGTGGAGCTGGCCAAGCAGGTGTGGAGGCTGGGGATGGTGGGGGCAGAGTATCCTCCTCTTCCCTGTGCACTGTAGTCACAGAGCTGCTGGGCCTGGGCTTGTGTATAGGTTCCCACGCTGCTTGTTTAGAAGGGGAAGCAGCATGATGCCTGGCTACTTCCTGTCTGCTCTAGATAGAAAGCAGACTGTCCGGGTGCAGCTGTCAGCTTCAGCCACTGGGCAGCAAACGCAGCAGGAGACGGTGGAAGGTGATAGAGCTTGCTGCCTTCTGTAAGAGCAGCCCCGGCCGCCGCTAGTAGCTACCTGACGTGTTACTAATACTTATCGCGCATCAGTGCTCACCTGCGGTGCCTGCCAATCATTTTCCTGCGCTGCCGCTCACACTCCGCTGCTGGGTCATTCCCCTTTGCCTGTGTCTCTCTCAGTCTCCGCTGAGAGCTCTCCATGTAGGGCACAGCAGTGCTGTCATCTCCCTGCAATGTGGCGCCACCACCATAGAGGGCGCCTGGAGCTTGAGCTCCAGTGGCACCACCCTCGCTACGCCTCTGGTTCTACATAATAACCGGTATATGAAAAAAAAAGAAAAAAATGTAACATTACAATAGTGTGTCTTCAGAGATGGACACAAATTCCATCACAGCTGTGATCAGTGGTGCCGAGAGAGAGAGAGGGGGGGAGCAGATATTTTTTACCTAGACCGGATGGAGGGGCCCGCTACTCCCATCCCTCATTGCAGAGAGCGAGAGAGAGAAGTTGCTGCCACTGCAGAAGCCTCAATCTCGAGCCCAGCATATGCTGCTCAGTGCTGTGTGCTGAGCTGGGGAGAGAAGCAACTGCAGCGGCAGCCTGTCCTCTTTCTCCCTGAGCGAGTGTACGATGCCACCCGCCGACCCCTGCTATGTGTTTTTTTTTTTTTTTACAGGTGCATAACCATGGCCCCTCTCATTGGCCACACCCCATCCTTTTATTCGGGCCCAGCAGAGCTGTTGTCGCCCCTGAATGTGATGCCATAATATGGGAAATATGTAAATGTTGCATACCAGGAAAGGTATTGAGGGTGCATCTCACATTCTTCAAAAAGATAAAACTATTGGACGTACATCGGCCAAACGTTGACCTTCTGAGTAATCCTATGGCTGCCTGCACAGACTAAGACGCCAGATTCATTGTGACTGCCTATAGTGAGGATTAGATTAGCAATGCACCGCATGGAGTTACAGCTCCAGGCCTAAAAAAATAGGCCCATCGTCATGACAACAAGTTGATGCCCGGCTAAGATTTGAAATTGCATTTCTAGTTCTCTTACAAAATGTTGCAATTATTTCTATGTATTTATGGAGACAATAATGCTAGTAGCATATGCAGGGTGTGCACACCCAGGGTTCACTGGCCAGACCCACTCGCACTGGTCATATGCAACCACTTATGGAGAAAAGGGAATAACCTGCTGGTTTCTAAATGTGTGTTAAGCGAGGGCATTTTTTTTTAAATATGTTTATTCAAATTTTTCACAATTTTTGAAGAGTACATATACATAGAAATCATACAAAAAGCACACAATGTCTACGTTATCATTCAATAGCTCCAGTCATAGGTATGTATTCAATGCGGCCGGCGAGGGGGTTTCTATGGCGAAGATGGCTTGTTTTTGGTGAGGATCACCGAAAACAAGCCCTCCTCGCGGTTTAACCCTCTTGCTGGCCGCTCGCCCTATTCTATGTTCCGGGGAATCCTGCCCGTCTTCTGACAGCCAGGATTCCCCCGAAAGGCGAGGTTTGCGGCTAATGCAGTGAGCCCGCTGCATATAGTCACAAGCCTCGCCAATTTGAAGGCTGCACTCGCGCTTCGACCTCGCTTTTTAGAAACAGCAAGGTGAAAACAGGGGGTCAGTTGAGTACTTGGGGCGGGGTATGATGGCGAATAATAGGCACAGCTCGCGGTCATAGCTCGCCTGATCGGCATTGAATATACCCCATATTCCTGATAAAATGTTAGTCCAGAGGGCAAAGCAAGTCAAAGTTTATGAGGACACCTGCGATAAAAGAGGGTCCAATAAAATGAACATCCAGACTTGAACGGAACAGGTCTCAGGATGCCAATTGAACCAAAAATAAATGTATCAGGTAGTTTGATAATAACCTCATCTACAGCAATAAAATAAAGACTAGCATTAATAAGTAAGCTTCAATTAGAGAAAAACAAAACATAGACATAAACGCAGTACAAGGGAGACAAGGGGAAATAGGGAAAGGGATAGCATACTCCCATACCTCCCAACTTCTAGGGAGACTGAAAATGTTGGGGGTGTGGCCTAATGAAAGGGGCATGGCCTATACTTGCAGCTCTCCCTCTAGCCATGCCCCCAGCCCCCTGGCTGTGGAAATAGACACTCAGCAGCCGACAGGGGGACTCCCAACAGCCCCCCCACCGCGGAACACTGCCGGCCGTGGAAGGGACGCGGGAATGTCCCTGGAAACCGGGACGTTCCCGCAATAATCTGGACTGTTGGGAGGTATGTACTCCTTTATGTTTTACAAGTGACAATAAGCATGTACTGGGACAAATATATAACTTAACCTTGATCTCAGTCAACATTTTCCCATTACAGACCAAAAAAACTTGAAAATAGTACCGGCATATAGCACAGTGCTCCAACATCTCACGGATTCTACGAAAGGTCCTCATTTCTGAAGTAGGGATAGAGGGTTAGCTCTCAGATCTGATTTGTTATCAAATTTATCAAAACATAAATGTTTTAGCAATAGACCTTCAATTCCCCTCAAGATTTACCATATATCCAATTGTTAAGGATCACTTTTTTTAGCCACTGTTACAACTACATTCAAGATACAGTAGGGTAAAAATGCTTCTCAGATGCTGATATGCCAGATGTCAAAGTTAGCAAAACGTTATGGTAGAAGATGTAAGAATCCATGTATATGGAAGGAAAAATTTATAAAATGTATAACTTTTTGCCAACATTTTTTGATGGTACCACAAGACCAAAGATTGTGAAGAAAAGTGGCTTGTAACGCTTTACATTTGTGACAATGACCACCTTTTTCCTTCTTCTAATATGTAATGGCTGCGTTGTGCTTGAGATACATAAGCCCTGTATATAATCTTAACGTGCACTTCTTGGAGATTAGTGGTTTTTAGAATATTCAGAGTAGAATGGAAGCGTGCAGGAATATCCGAGTTTGCAAAGACACGCCCCTGTTTTGGCACCTTTGGGGAGCATGCCCAGCGTTCTGAGAGCTGCTGGCCACACCCTCTGTCCCTCTCTCCTGTGAATAGATGCTGTGCGCATGCTAAGCAGAGCATCGGATGACAGGAGGGATTCACTACTGCCCCCTACTATTGGAGGTATGCAGTATCAGGGGCAAACACAGGATTTTCAGAAGGGGGTTTCCAGAGGGGCGGAGCAAAGCAAGGAGATGGACACTTAGGTGACCCAGTATATGCCGGGTCAGTTACAGTATTATAGATAGACCAAATGTATATAAATAATAATAATAAATAAATATATATATATATATATATATACATACAGGGGCGTCAACAGCAGTGTAGACCCCTGGGCATAGCATTGTATTAGGGCACCTACCGATCCTCCAGCAGTAGGGGTGGGGGAAGCTTTGATGTCCTGTGGGTGGTAGGGGGTATTATATCAAGCGCTCAGCATGTAGGGCCTGGATCAGTAATTTCCACTAATTGCCCCTTTACTGCACAGATGGTGGGAGATAAGGTGGGAGCAGGGGGCATTGGGCTGAATGAAGGGGCCCTGATACATAACTTCCAGGGTGGTAGAGGATGTTTAATATGCAGAGGAGTGGTGTATAGTGGAGTGGGCTTATTATTCATAATGTTTTGGTGGGAGGACAGCTTGCTTGACTGCAGATATCTCCAGTTCCCAGAAATAGATTTCTTAGATTTTAATGGAATTAAAAACTAGAGAATCCCACCTACCAAATGGTATTGGGATTAGGGGATAAGAGTTCAGGAGGCAGAGCAATCTGCCAACGAGTATATAAAACAACATACCAGGTGTGTGGAGCTGGAGCAGTAACCAGCTGCTGGAAGGCTGATATCTCTGGTTCTGGGAACAGTAGAGACAAGCTACTAGTGTCCATCAAAGGAGGAGAGTCCCAGCTTGTGGAATATACCCTCAGAAAAACTCTAAGTCAGACAGAACCTGAAATATCTGACTGGGAAGAGCAATTAACAGGCTTGGACCACTGCTTTGAAGTCAGATATCTCCGGTTCCCAAGGGCCGATTTTTAAAATTCTTGTACCCATGGAAATAGGGGACCCTCAGCTTTCAGCCTAGGGCCCTTAGACTCCTGGGGGGGTTTCTGGGTACTCAGAAACCCCCCCTGCGTGCGCTACTGTGTATCTCCTGCAACTAGAAGGTGGAAAGCCTGGAATGTGGACTAACTACTCTACCTCTTGGTTGTCGGCAACACTCATCATGATGCACTACAGGGACCATAATAAGATGACAGGTTCTGCTGGATATTTCAGAATTGAACAGATACTGTTGTGTCTCATGAGGTATTGTACATTGTCTTTTGTAGATACATTACACGTTATGCAAAAGGCTAAATGAAGATTGAAGCTGATTTAATTGTCAGATCAGGAAACCACTGACGCTTGAATCAATGCTGATTTCTTCTCCAGCCTCTGATAATGCTCACTCCCATTATATTTCTATGAGATTTAATAAGCTTTGCTTTCTGCAAGTCACAGTAGCTGTGTGGGCTTTTACACTGCCATCTAGTGTACATCTTTGGGAATACACTTAGAGGAAATATAATTTACATGAAATGTATTTATTATTTATTTTTTACCACTTATTTATATAGCGCACACATATCCTGCAGCGCTTTTACAGAGAATATTTGAACACTCACATCAGTCCCTGCCCCAGTGGAGCTTACAGTCTATATTCCATATCACATGTGTGCACTCAAGCGAAAATTCATTCTAGGTCTAATTTTGTCGGAGCCAGTTAACCTACCAGTATATTTTTGGATTGTGGGAGGAAACCCATACCTCCCAACAGTCCCGATTTTATCGGGACAGTCCCGATTGTCAGGGCCTGTCCCGCTGTCCCACCCGCGGGCGGCAGTGTCCCGCGGTGTGGGGGGGCTGTTGGGAGTCCCCCCCTGTCAGCTGCTAAGCAGCGGGGAATAAACGCTGTGCGCATGCGCACAGCGTCTATTCCCGCAGCCAGGGGGCTGGGGGCATGGCTAGAGGCTCACAGAGCCTCTGGGTCATGTCCCCATAGCGGCAAAATGGGGGCGTGGCCTCGCGGAAGAGCTGCGAGTATAGGCCACGCCCCCAAATTAGGCCACCCCCCCCCGAAAATTTCGGTGCGCTGCAACAGCGTCCCGCATACTAAACTTCCAAAGTTGGGAGGTATGGAAACCAGAGTACCCAGAGTAAACCCAATGCAAGCATGGGGAGAATATACAATGCACCAGAAACTATTATGACCCTGTGAACCTTGCAAGTTGGGGGTTTGCTATGAAATGAGGATACTGGAAAACAAACAAACACAGGTGAAAAGTCAGTTCAAACATATACAGCATAGCAGTACTTTTTATTAGGGGGTGCACCATCAAACGGGTTTGTCTAGCACCACCTATTGTGCATATTTAGCCCCGCCTATTGGGTGTGTCCAACACCGCCAATCACACATGCCTACCACCATCTATTGGCACTCGCCACACCATAATCTCCTGCCTTTTTCAGTTTTAGTCTTCTAAATACTCTGTGTAACAGTACATGCAAATAAAGTCAAAAACATATATGGATGACTCGTGTATGTATTTCACAATGGTCTAGTCCAAATAACAATGCAAACACACATAACTGATTATTGGACGCTTCTTTTAATTTAATACAGTTAAAAAAAAAAAACGTCTTTGGTAAAAGGTATTGCTAGTGGCAGGGATGTGTTCATAAGGGTGGACACAGCACAGCATTAGGGGGGTGCCTGTGCACCCCTAACACTCAATGTGTGCACGCCTATGATATACAGGCCGTACATCTGCTCCAATTCCCAGATCAAAAACACTGATCGGCAATCATCAATGATCGAGGAATCTGGGAAATTCTGCATTTTAAAAAGCAATAAAGTAATACGTCGTAAATCACGATGAGTGTGAAAAATTGTGTTGCCTAATGTTTTCTATATATAGATGTACAGTAGTGCCGCTCATTATTGCGAGGGCTGGCCAATCACCAGCCCTCGCCAACCGCCATGCCCCGTCACCTGTCAGAAGGGAGCGCGTGCACAAGACGCTCATGTGCCTCATTCCAACAGAGCTCCCCATTGGTCCCCGCTACCTCGCCACCAGTCTCCCGTCGGTCACCTCCACACCTCCCTCTAACCCTGCCCATCTCCCCAATGCGGGCAGGGTTTCCGCCGCCGAGTGACTGGGTCGCTCACGCATCCCAGTCAGATGGAGTCCCTCTCAGCCAGCGCTCGCCAGCGGGGACATTCTTGGGGGCGCTGGGGCTAAATGAGAGGGGCTCCATCTGTAGATCCCTCCTGCAATATAGTTCCCACCATTCCAGACTCAAAAAATAATTCAATTATTAATTTTAAGTAGTGATTCTGGTTGGCTCAGTAAGCTGCGAAGGCATCGGCCAACCCGCATATCCATGGGAACACCCAGGATTTCATGCGACCGACGCGATGCCCGCGATTTCCCATTGAAACCCATGTTAAACATGGAAATCGCGTCGGTCGCGTCGCGGCCGGCCATAAATGTACCCGCGATGCCCGCGACGCGATGCACCCGATTTCCCATAGGAATCAATGTTAAATGGCCCGACCAACGCGATTTTACTGTTAAACGCCTCAATGGACCCGATGTGGCCATAGGAATCAATGTTAAATGGGCTACAGAGCCCAAATAGGCACAATTAACCCTTAAATGTCCCCCCAAATTTGTAACCCACCCCACGATCCACGCCAACCCGAAGCGTGGCGAGCGCAGCGAGCCCGCGAGGGGCGGCGGTACGCGTCCTCCGACCTTTTCATGCCCTACTATCCACGTCGGCACCCGATTTCCCATAGGAATCAATGTTAAATGGCCCGACCAACGCGATTTTACTGTTAAATGCCTCAATGGACCCGATGTGGCCATAGGAATCAATGTTAAATGGGCTACAGAGCCCAAATAGGCACAATTAACCCTTAAATGTCCCCCCAAATTTTTAACGCCACCCCACGATCCACGCCAACCCGAAGCGTGGCGAGCGCAGCGACGCTTCGGGCTCGGTGGCGAGCTGCGCTCGCCACACTATTCTATTCTCAACTCCACGCCGACGTGGATAGTAGGGCATGAAAAGGTCGGAGGACGCGTACCGCCGCCCCTCGCGGGCTCGCTGCGCTCGCCACGCTTCGGGTTGGCGTGGATCGTGGGGTGGCGTTAAAAATTTGGGGGGACATTTAAGGGTTAATTGTGCCTATTTGGGCTCTGTAGCCCATTTAACATTGATTCCTATGGCCAAATCGCGGGTATTGAGGCATTTTACATGAAAATCGCGGTCAATCAGCCTTTTTAACATTGTTCCCTATGGGAAAATCGCGGTCATCGCGGGCAGCAGATTTTTATGTACCCGCGATTTACCCGCGATGCCCGCGATGACCGCGATTTTACCCCCGACGCCCGCGATTTCAATCGCTGGCGCCCTTCTAGGTAAAGAGTACCCACCATTCTACTGTACTATACTGCTCCCCATTCTACTGTACTATACTGCTCTCCATTCTACTGTACTATACTGTTCCCCATTCTACTGTACTATACTGCTCCCCATTCTACTGTACTATACTGCTCTCCATTCTACTGTACTATACTGTTCCCCATTCTACTGTACTATACTGTTCCCCATTCTACTGTACTATACTGTTTAACCATTCTACTATACTGTTTCACCATTCTACTGTACTATACTGTTTCAGAATTTTACAGTACTAGACTGTTTCACAATGCTACTGTACTAGACTGTTTCACAATTCTACTGTACTAGACTGTTTCACTATTCTACTGTACTATACTGTTCCTCATTCTACTGTACTATACTGTTCCTCATTGTACTGTACTGTACTGTGTCACCATTGTACTGTACTATACTGTTTCCCACTGTACTGTACTATACTGTTTCCCATTGTACTGTACTATACTGTTTCACAATTCTACTGTACTATACTCTTTCACCATTCTACTGTACTATACTGTTTCACAATTCTACTGTACTATACTGTTTCACTATTCTACTGTACTACAGTATTCTGTTTCAACATTCTACTGTACTATACTGTTTCACAATTCTACTGTACTATACTGTTTCACCATTCTACTGTACTGTACTATTCTGTTTCACAAGTCTACCGCACTATACTGTTTCACCATTCTACTGTACTATACTGTTTCACCATTCTACTGTACTATACTGTTTCACTATTCTACTGTACTAGATTGTTTCACTATTCTACTGTACTATACTGTTCCCCATTCTACTGTACTATACTGTTCCCCATTCTACTGTACTGTTCCCCATTCTACTGTACTATACTCTTTCACAATTCTACTGTACTATACTCTTTCACAATTCTACTGTACTATACTGTTTCACTATTCTACTGTACTAAGGTATACAGTTTCACCACTCTACTGTACTATACTGTTTCACCATTCGAATGTACTGTTTCACCATTCTACTTTACGCTACTGTTTCACCATTCTACTGCACTATACTGTTTCACCATTCTTTTGCACTATACTGTTTCACCATTGTACTGTTTTATACTGTTCACCATTCTACTGTACTATACTGTTCCACCATTCTACTGTTCTATACTGTTTACCATTCCACTGTTCTATACTGTTTCACAATCCTACTGTACAATACTGTTTCACCCTTCTACTGTACTATACTGTTCCCCATTCAAGTGTACTATACTGTTTAGATTAGAGATGTGCGGCAGCCACTTTTTCGGGTTTTGGTTTTGGTTTTGGATCTGGATCTTCCTTCGTGTTTTGGATCTGGATTGGTTTTGGCAAAACCACCCTTGTAGGTTTTGGTTTTGGTTTTGGATCTGGATTTTTATGAAAAAAATGCTAAAAATGGCTAAAATAACAGAATTTGGGCCTATTTTTGCCCCTAAAGTATTATTAACCTCAATAACATTAGTTTCCACTCATTTCTAGTCAATTTTGATCACTTCACAGCTTACAAAATTGTTTTCATTTACTGTAGTTGGGCCAAAAGGGTATACCGAGGTAGCTGGATGACTAAGCTAAGCGACAGCAGTGGGCATCACATACATGTGGGCCTTACACTTCCAACCTGGCACATCTTGGAAGCAGAGCGGCACTGCAGGGGCAGACAGGGTGGCAGTTTAATAAACTATCTCCCAAAAAAGAGAAATGCTCCAAAGAGCAAAAAAATCAAAGAGGTATCGGCCTTGTCATGACTGGTGATAGCAGCTTCAGCACTTCTATCAGGTTGCTGATCTCCCACTATTTCCTCCTCCATCATCCTCCAAAAATGTGTTTTTATTTTATTTATTACTTTAATTTATTTTCTTACTTTACACTGGACACAGCCCCTTGGACACTGGACACTGCCCCTGGACACTGCCCCTGGACACTGGACACAGCCCGTCACCCTGGACACAGCCCGTCACCCTGGACACAGCCCCTGGACAATGGACACAGCCTCTGGACACAGCTCCTGTACACTGGCCACAGCCGTCACACTGGAAACAGCCCCTGGACAATGGACACAGCCTCTGGACACAGCTCCTGTACACTGGACACAGCCGTCACACTGGACACAGCCTCTGGACACCGCCCCTGGACACAGCTCCTGTACACTGGACACAGCCGTCACACTGGACACTGCCCCTGGACACTGCCCCTGGACACTGGACACAGCCCTTCAACCTGGACACAGACCTTAGACAATGGACACAGCCCGTTACCCTGGACACAGCCCCTGGACACAGCCCCTGGACAATGGACACAGCCTCTGGACATCGCCCGGGGACACAGCTCCTGTACACTGGACACAGCCGTCACACTGGACACTGCCCCTGAACACAGCCCCTGGACACTGGACACAGCTCCTGTACACAGCTCCTTTACACTGGACACAACCCCTGTACACAGCCCCTGTACACTGGACACAGCCCCTGTACACAGGATACAACCCCTGTACACAGCCCCTGTACACTGGACACAGCCCCTGTACACTGGACACAGCCCCTGTCACACTGGACACAACCCCTGGACACAACCCCTGGACACAGCCCCTGGACACTGGACACAGCCCCTGTACACTGGACACAGCCACTGTACACTGGACACAGCCCCTGTACACTGGACACAGCCCCTGTACACTGGACACAACCCCTGTACACTGGACACAGACCCTGTCACACTGGACACAAGCCCTGTCACACTGAACACAGCCCCTGTACAGACCCTTGTACACTGGCCACTGCAGCCCCTATACCATGGACTTGTGTACAGCAGCCCCTGCAGACCCTAATCGAGTGAGCAGCAGCAAAATAATATATTATCATTATAGCACAGCTGTCAGCAGCCGCCGTCCCGGATCATCGCGGCCTCCTGTCACGTCCGGGACGGGCGGCGTATGCAGAGCTTCGGGGAGCGTCAGGGAGCGTCGGGGACGTTGCCTGGCAACGCCCCGAGCTTCCGGCCCTGTAATCTCCAGCCGCGAGGCATCGGGGCGTTGCTAGGCAACGTCCCCGAGTTCCGTACAGCGTGCAGCGTCAGCACGGCTGACGTCTGCACAGATTACAGGCGGCAGATTTGAATAAATAGCCGGCGTCTGCTGGGAACAGACGCCGGTTATAGCTTTGGTGTGCCTCATCCTTAGTGTTCCTGGTTCCCGCTGATTTCCCTGCTGTGCTCCGTGTCGTGATCCCTGTACTGCTACAGATAAGTCTCCCCCGGAGTTCCGCCTATTGGTGTTATTATTGTTATCATTGTTATTTCTATATTCCATCTTATGAGCATTGTTGCTATTGATTGTATCTTTATTCCATCTTCTGGGCATTGTTGCCATCTCTTTCGTGATCGCGTACCACCTTCTTAGCATTGTTGCTACCTTTATTATTGTTAGATATTGGTATATTCATTCCACCTTCACGTATTGTTACGTTAGCATATTTCCCTATCTTTCCCCGTGGGTATCTGGGGGTTCCTTGCCTTCTGTGTGTTTAGCTAGTTGTACCCTTGCTCTCTGCTAGCCTTGGCGGCCGTGTTGTCCTCACGTAAGACCAGGTGGCATCGGGGTCGGAGCCTGACTAACGGGCTCCCACGAACGCGGCTATTATTGGTGAAGCCTAGCTTTCTGCACACGTCCGCCAATCCCGGTTCGAGGCAACGGAGGTAGGGGTGGCAAGGTTGTCCCCGGACCCTAACATTATAACCGGCCAAAAAATAACACAACCATAACACCATATAGTGGTTGTGTGTTTTCTGTTAAAACATGGATCCTAATGCAGGGGTTTCAGCCCAGGTTTTTGCTGACCAGATTCACCACCTCACACAGCAGTTACAAGACCTCACCATCAGGGTGGAGTCTCAGGAGGAGGTTCGCAGAGCAGCCCCAGCCATGGCTGTGTCGGTTAAAGAACCTAAAATGAGTCTCCCCGACCGGTTCTCTGGGGACCGACATCAGTTTTTTAATTTTCGAGAGAGCTGCAAACTCTATTTTCGATTGCGACCACTCTCCTCCGGTTCCGAGTTGCAGAGAGTGGGGTTGGTGATATCACTACTCCAGGGGGATCCACAGACATGGGCCTTTGGTCTGAAGGCAGACAGTCCGGCTCTTCGTTCTGTGGATGCCTTCTTCCAGGCTATGGGGATTCTATATGATGACCCAGATAAGGCAGCTGCAGCTGAGGCCCATCTCCGGTCCCTTAGACAGGGTCGCCGGGTGGCAGAGGCCTATTGCTCCGAGTTCAGGCGATACGCCAATGATTCTGGCTGGAATGATCCAGCCTTACGCTCCCAATTTAGGGTTGGGCTGTCCGATCAAATAAAGGATTCCCTGGTCCAGTACCCCGCGCCTACTTCTTTGGACGATCTCATGCAGCTGGTTATCAGGGTGGATCGCCGGCTCCGTGAGAGACGTTCAGAACGAGGTACAGGTATCGCGCCATTACCCAGTGTCCCCGAGGATTCCCCAGTCGATTTCGAGGAACCTATGCAGCTTGGGGTGACTCGACTATCTCCACAGGAGAGGGCGAGACGGCGATCCCAGGGTCTCTGTCTGTACTGCGGGGTCCGGGGACACTTGGTAAACTCCTGTCCCGAGCGCCCGGGAAATGCCAAGGCCTGAGGATGCAGGGAGACATCTTGTCAGGCCTATCTCTTATTTCTCCCAGTAATGCCCTGCTAGTTCCCATCTGTATTTCATCCGGGATACATAGGTGGGAGGGCCAAGCGTTCATTGATAGCGGGGCTGCAGGTAATTTTATTGACTCACAAATAGCTCAGGATCAGGGGATTTCTCTCATTCCTGTTTCACCAGAGATTTCCGTCTATGGCCTAGATGGCAATCGTCTGCCCTGGGGAGTCATTACCCAGCGCACCGTCCCCTTACAGGTCCAAGTTGGGGTTACCCATTCTGAATTATTGTCCTTTTTTGTTTTTCGTAGTCCTGTTACACCCATTGTGCTGGGGTTGCCCTGGCTTAAGTTGCACAACCCACATTTTGATTGGCGGTCAGGGGAACTTTTAAGTTGGGGGGAGCACTGTACCTCTAATTGCCTGGCCCTTCCAGTCCGTATGGTGACTCCTTCTGTTTCAGGATTACCGGAACCATATGTTTCCTTTTACGATGTCTTTTCCAAAAAGGAAGCAGACGTTTTGCCTCCCCATCGACCCTATGATTGTGCCATAAATCTCATTCCTGATGCTAAATTGCCCAAGGGGCGACTATACTCCTTGTCTCTTCCCGAAGAGAAGGCGATGGAGGAGTACATTGAGGAGAACCTCAAAAAAGGGTTCATTAGGCCCTCTAAGTCACCCGTCGGAGCCGGGTTCTTTTTTGTGGGTAAAAAGGATGGCTCCCTACGCCCTTGTATTGACTTCAGACAACTCAATGCCATCACTGTTAAGAATTCGTATCCTCTTCCTCTGATCTCAGTCCTCTTCGATCAGCTACGCAAGGCATCTATTTTTTCTAAAATCGATTTGAGGGGGGCTTACAATTTAATTCGCATAAGAAAGGGTGACGAATGGAAAACGGCGTTTAATACGCATACTGGGCATTATGAGTATCTGGTAATGCCGTTTGGTCTCGCTAATGCACCTGCTGTGTTCCAAGATTTTATTAATGACGTCTTAAGGGAATTCTTGGGAGTCTTTGTCGTAGTGTACTTGGATGATATCCTAATCTTCTCCTCATCCCTGGAACTACACCGCTCGCATGTGTGCGCTGTTCTCCAAAAATTGAGGGAGAACAATTTATATGCTAAACTGGAAAAGTGCGAGTTTGAGGTGGAGAGTATTTCTTTTTTGGGATACATTATTTCTCCCCGGGGGTTTCAAATGGACCCAGTTAAACTTCAGGCCATCAAGGATTGGGTACAACCATCAAACCTCAAGTCCATTCAGAGGTTTTTAGGATTTGCCAACTATTATAGGAGATTTATTCCATTCTTCTCCGATATTGTGGCTCCCCTAGTTGCGTTAACTAAGAAAGGCGCCAATCCTTCGGTCTGGCCAGATACTGCTATTGATGCTTTTAAGGAGTTGAAGGCAGCCTTTATCTCTGCCGGGGTTTTGCGGCATCCCAATCCTGAGTTGCCTTTTGTTGTGGAGGTGGATGCCTCAGAGGTAGGGATTGGAGCAGTTCTGTCACAGGTGGATAAGCAGGACGGGTTTTTACATCCTTGTGCTTTTTTCTCTCGAAAGTTTTCCACAGCCGAATGTAATTATGACGTCGGCAATCGGGAACTTCTCGCAATAAAAACAGCCTTGGAGGAGTGGCGGCATTGGCTGGAGGGGGCTAGGTTCCAGGTTACTATCATAACTGACCATAAAAATCTTGCTTATCTTCAATCTGCCAAGAGAGTTAACGCCAGGCAGGCGAGGTGGACGTTATTCTTTGCTCGATTTAATTTCATTATTACATACAGACCAGGGTCAAAAAATGTAGTTGCTGATGCTCTTTCAAGGAGTTTTTCTGCGGTCCAAGACCCTCATTTACAGTTGGAACCTATTATTCCTGCCTCTTGTATCGTTGCTGGAGTTACACTCAGTCTCCTTGATCAAATCATTTTGGCTCAAGCATCTGCTCCCAAGGCCGTCCCAGAAGGTAAACTTTTCGTTCCGTTAGAACTCCGGAAGAAAATTTTTTCAGAGTTTCATCACTGTAAATCGGCAGGTCACCCCGGTATTGATAAGACCTTGTCTTTGTTATCAAGGGCGGTCTGGTGGGCCACCATGAAGAGAGATGTCAAAGAATGGGTGTCTGTTTGTGACGTCTGTGCCAGAAATAAATCTCCTCGTTGTCCTCCTACAGGTCAGTTAATTCCCTTGTCGATACCCAGGAGGCCATGGTCACATATCTCCATGGATTTCATAACCGATCTGCCACAGTCTTTGGGTTTTGATTCTATCTGGGTGGTGGTAGATAGATTCAGTAAAATGGCACATTTTGTCCCCTTGAACGGGTTACCTTCCGCAGAAAGGTTAGCCTCCTTGTTTGTATGCCACATTTTTCGTTTGCACGGCCTTCCCACAGACATTGTTTCCGATAGGGGCGTTCAATTTGTGGCCAAGTTTTGGAGGTCTGTCTGCTCTGCATTACAGATTAGGCTCAGTCCATCTTCTGCCTATCACCCGCAATCGAATGGGCAGACGGAACGTGTTAACCAGACACTTGAGCAGTTTCTGCGGTGTTATGTATCTAAATCCCAACGGGATTGGGTGGAGAACTTACCATTTGCAGAATTCGCCTATAATAATGGCTGGCATTCTGCCACCAAGATGTCTCCTTTCCTCTGTAACTATGGTTTCCATCCTCGGGCAAATTCTTTTGATCCTGTTCCCGCCAGAACAGGTAATTCCAGGTGGGTGACCAGTAGGAGGGGTACCTGGGCTATGGTCCGTAGGGCTCTCCTCTCTGCGACCATGGCCGCAAGGCGCTTCTCCGACCGTCACAGGAGACCTTGTTCTTTTAAAGTTGGAGACTGGGTGTGGTTATCCACCAGAAATATCAATATCCACCAGGCATCTAAGAAGTTGGGTCCTCGATTCATTGGTCACTACAAGATCGTTAGGAGGATTAATCCTGTGGCATTTAGACTCCAAATTCCACGTTCTCTGAAGATCAATTCCACGTTCCATGCCTCATTACTTAAACCTGCCCGTCGGCCTTGTGTTCACAGGCCGGCTCCGGTCATTCGGCAAGGTGTCAGGGAGTTTGTGATTGACAGTATTCTTGATTCGAGAATTACCCGCGGACGTTTGTTTTTTCTTGTCCATTGGAAAGGGTACGGGCCTGAAGAAAGGTCCTGGGTTCTGGACAAAGATCTTCACGCTCCATCCTTAAAAGAATTATTTCATAGGCAAAATCCATTGAAGCCAGGACTTGGAGGTCAGTTGACCTCTCCTCAAGGGGGGGGTACTGTCAGCAGCCGCCGTCCCGGATCATCGCGGCCTCCTGTCACGTCCGGGACGGGCGGCGTATGCAGAGCTTCGGGGAGCGTCAGGGAGCGTCGGGGACGTTGCCTGGCAACGCCCCGAGCTTCCGGCCCTGTAATCTCCAGCCGCGAGGCATCGGGGCGTTGCTAGGCAACGTCCCCGAGTTCCGTACAGCGTGCAGCGTCAGCACGGCTGACGTCTGCACAGATTACAGGCGGCAGATTTGAATAAATAGCCGGCGTCTGCTGGGAACAGACGCCGGTTATAGCTTTGGTGTGCCTCATCCTTAGTGTTCCTGGTTCCCGCTGATTTCCCTGCTGTGCTCCGTGTCGTGATCCCTGTACTGCTACAGATAAGTCTCCCCCGGAGTTCCGCCTATTGGTGTTATTATTGTTATCATTGTTATTTCTATATTCCATCTTATGAGCATTGTTGCTATTGATTGTATCTTTATTCCATCTTCTGGGCATTGTTGCCATCTCTTTCGTGATCGCGTACCACCTTCTTAGCATTGTTGCTACCTTTATTATTGTTAGATATTGGTATATTCATTCCACCTTCACGTATTGTTACGTTAGCATATTTCCCTATCTTTCCCCGTGGGTATCTGGGGGTTCCTTGCCTTCTGTGTGTTTAGCTAGTTGTACCCTTGCTCTCTGCTAGCCTTGGCGGCCGTGTTGTCCTCACGTAAGACCAGGTGGCATCGGGGTGGGAGCCTGACTAACGGGCTCCCACGAACGCGGCTATTATTGGTGAAGCCTAGCTTTCTGCACACGTCCGCCAATCCCGGTTCGAGGCAACGGAGGTAGGGGTGGCAAGGTTGTCCCCGGACCCTAACAACAGCACACAGCACAGAGCACAACCACCCTCTCCTATGCTGGAGTGAAGATGGCGGGGCACGCATGCGTCTTATATAGAATCCAGATCCCGTGAGAATCCGACAGCGCGATGATGACGTTTTGCCTCGTTTTCGGTCCGGAATTTAGGCGGGAACTCCCGAGCCGGCTCGGATCCAGACTCGGATCGCGATATTCGGATCTGACAGATCCCGGAGATCCGGACCCGCTCATCTCTAACTGTTTCACCATTCTACTGTACTATACTGTTTAACCATTTTGCTGTACTATACTTTCCCCATTCTACTGTACTGTACTGTTTCACTATTCTACTGTACTATACTAAAAAAAGAACAATACCGACAATTTTTTCAAGCGCTCCTTCTATTTATACAGCCAAATGTCACTCCGTCCCAGATGCCTCTGATGGTGACTCATGTGACATAAAGGGAGAGAAAAAACACATATAGTGTAATACCCTCAAGTGTGATGTTAAACACTGATGGATTCTGTGTGTTAAATGAATGGTGGACAGATCACGCTATGATTTGAGGGAGTGATATGACTCCAACGGATACTTCAATATTCTCCAAATTGTTCCACATAGAAGAACCAGAAAATATATGTCCCAATGGTGAAATAACGTTTTAATAGATAAAAAACAATACAATAAAAAGATTGGGTGTAAACAATGGACTCTCACCGGATCAATAGGTCTACTATGCAAAAGCAGACATACAGAGCATAAGATGGTAAACCACAGGCGTCCCTGGATGCTTCCTGCAGATCCCAAATTCTCTTTTGTATACTGTACTATAGTGTTCACTATTCTACTGTACTACACTGCTCTCCATTCTACTGTACTATACTGCTCTCCATTCTACTGTACTATACTGTTCACTATTATACTGTACTATACTGTTTCACCATTCTACTGTACTATACTGTTTCACAACCCTACTATACTATACTGTTCACTATTCTACAGTACTATACTGTTTACCATTCTAAAAAATAAGTCCATTTCCATGAACAATCAATTACCAGTGACAACTCTGTAAAATTGGGAAACAGTTGGCAGCTATTCTTATTTGAGGCATATCCGTCATCATTTAATTTATTTATTATTATTTATTTACAGTTTCTTATATAGCGCAGCATATTCCGTTGCGCTTTACAATTGGAGACAACAGTGAATAAACGAACTTTATAGAAACAAACCAACATAAAGGATAGGATTGCCCTGCTCGCAAGCTTACAATCTATATACTTATGGGTCAAATTCAAATGTATTTTTGCTTCGGCGGCCACTAGAGGGGGCACCCAATGGAGCTGTTCAAATATAGCTCTATCCAGACACATATGGCTGCCGGTGCCGTCATTTCAGCTTGCACCCCTCGGGTGATCTGAAATTCGCAAAATGTCACCCATTTGGGCACTGACTAATGGTCGGGTTTATGCCCACATAGCAGCTAAACCTGACCTTAATGGGCACGATCATAGCAAACAGGGCTATTTTTCAGCAGGCTCCAGCAGGAACTGAGGCCATTATTCTAGTTCACTCTTTCTGACAAAATATTTCTTAGATGGACAAAACCATGTGCACTGCAGGTTAGGCAGGTGTTACTTGTGCAAAGATAATTAGAATTGATTGGGGTTTTAAACCTGCCTCACCTGCAGTGCACATGGTTTTGTCCATCTAAGAAATATTTTGTCAGAAAGAGTGAACTAGAATAAGGGCCTCAGTTCCTGCTGGAGCCTGCTGAAAAATAGCCCTGATAGCAAAGAAAAAAAATCAATTGCGTTTCGCCCATGATCTCCCGTCATGATATGACAATTGAATCTGGCCCTTAATGTCTACAAAAGCAATTGAAAATTAGCATTTTCACTTACTTTTGTAGAAATTTAATTTTGGGAGTCATTCATCATGGATACAATGGTGTATTTACAGTATAATAGGTGCAATGTGCATGGTGCACAGGAGCCCCTGAGTCCCAGGGGGGCCACACTGCACCCATTTTTTAATACTTACCCCTCAGGGTCTACAGAAAAAATGGCCGCCACGCCATTTTTTTCCCAAGGTCTGCGTGTGCCCAGCTGATTTTCAGATTAGCTGCCTCCGCAATGATGAATAGCTCATGCGCTCAGAGTGAGGCAAATTGTTAATTTTCGGGGGCCTTCGATAATTAACATGATGAATATTCCCCATACTGTTTATTTACAAATATGAATGGAGTTTAGACTCCTAAAAAGTGTTAAAAAGATATATTTAGCTCAGAAATGTATTATTATACATCAGTCTTTTACACTATCACATGACGAGTTAATTGTTTTATAATTTGCATATGAAAGCCTTATAAAGACAATAAAATAAGTAACGAGAGTGATTGTAGTTGTGGTATTTTGATCACTACTTTGATCATTTAAATTGGCGGTGGAAAAGATATTGTGACATATGTGAAGGCCCGCTGTGCGAACGCCTTTGGGAGTATCACACTTGTACAGGCAGGGGAGGGAAGGGGGGCGGAAATGCTGGGCCGATGCCTGCTCGGGGCGGGAGGCTGATGTCACACGACGTAAGCACCCGCCCCTTTTTCGGCCATCTACGGCCCAGCTAAAAGTCAGTTCAGACTGACTTGTATCTGCGAATGGGAAAAAGTCATTCGATGGTCAGCCCGTGCGCCCGCACGCGAGGGGATCTGAAAGCGTACACATCCCCTCGCATGAAAAATGCAAGGATTCGCACGGTGGGAGGGGCGGACGTTAGCTCGGTCGGAGGGCAAGCAGTGTTTACCTGCTCGCTGGGCAGCAAAAATACGCTGCTTAGCAAACAGGTCTGAATCTGGCCCACAACAAGTACCAACCAATCAGCTCCTGTAATTTTTCAAACACTTCCAGTAGCATTGGAAATTAGAAGCTGATTGGTTGGTACTTTTTACTGATGCAATTGTATCTCTTGCCAAGCTTTGATACATACCAAGAAACAGAAGTTGTCAGATCACAGCAAACTGTACAACATATGCATAACCTTTTTTATGTATCACATAGTTTCCTAGAAGAAAAATGCTGAAAATGAATCATAACTGTAATATGGGAGCTCACATCTCTCTTCTGAGCTCATTACTTAGAACTTCTAGTTATGTGGAAGGCAGATGGAGACGCAATCTAAAGACACTTTCTCATGCTCCGGTTGGGACTCCCTTGCCAGATTTTCGGCCACTGGGAGAAATACCAAGATGTATCAGACAGGACAGAACATATAAACATCCCAGCTAAGCTTCCTTCCTTCCACCAGAAAATACGCTATATTACGGAGAGAAAACATTAATCATCTCAAGCGTGAGAAATTCAAAAACATGGGCACCGATCTATTAATCTCCAGCCAGATAGCAGGACGCGATTAGGTTCCAGATTATTGTCCTACAGTTTGGAAAGCCGCACAGATATCACATGAGATTTTCAGAACAATAACGTATCTTGGGTACAATTAGCCGATTTTTTGAGCTGTTTGTAAAATATAAGCTTGCAAATGTTTTTCTGGCATCGACATCTAAAATGTGCAGCTGTATAAACAAAGGCTAGATCTTGTGATGTCAAAAGCGATTTATTCATATTCATGTTTGTCCATTTGTTTGCGTAACGGGTGTACTCTTGCTGCACTCCGAATGAACTGATGACCTTGGAATTGTCAAGGTTAATAAGCCTGCCAGTGGACATAACATCAAATGTAGGATATGTTCTTGAGCATAAATCAGGCCAAGGAAAACTGAAGAGTATATACAGTTTAGTCTAGTGGTTCCCAATCATTTTCCACCTGGGTACCCCCTTTCAATCCATTTACGTTATTTGTACCGCCAATATTTGCAAAGCAAAACATTTCTAATGAACGCAGTCAGCGCCAGAGCAGGGTTGCACTGTGCCCCTTTCCTGGTCCCATACCTTGTATTACATTGTAATTTATATCACCAGCAGGGTTGGTGTAGTTGTTAGACGTTTAATTCCTGCCCAAGACATTCTATGTGTGGAGTTTGCATATTCTACCCATGCTTAGGTGGGATTCCACTGGGTACTCCAGTTTCCTCCTCCACTCCTAAAATATAATGGTATTTATGTGCTTCTGGTATTAAAAAAATGAACCCTAGTGTGTGTCCTTGTGATATAGATTAAAGATTGCATGCTCCATTGGGGCACAGGCCAGGGGAGTATTTATCATGGGTGTAGTGTGTATGGTGCACATGGGTCCCAAGATCCCAGAGGGGCCAACACCTCACATGCTTTACCAATTTTATTTTTTGCTTTACCCTCCAAAGTCCCTCAATGCCAGCCTCACCGCTGCTGAAATCCCTGGAAAAATGTCTGCTTCTCCATTTTTCTGGAGATCTGTGCATGCGCAGTAGGGTCTCAGCACCTTTATTACTCTGACCCTACACCGCCATGCTGCTGCAGCTATGGAGATGGCCAGAAAAATGGCTGCTGTGCCATTGTTCTGGAGATCTACACATCAGGCCAGCATGGCACCTATGACAGCAGAGAGTAGGGGATCCGGCCAGAAAAGGCTGCACACCGGCCTACTCCTCTATTAAAGTGCCTCTTGTAAATATTCCCCACAAAGTGCTGTGTAATAATAGAGGTGATGGAACTCATTTCCCTGTCAGATTAGGTGAGCCTGGCCCAGTTCCAGGATTTTTGGCAAAGGGACATTGGTCACACCATAGTACCCCCAATTTAATTTCTCCACAAAAAAGCACCATCTTGTTCACATTACACTGCATGTAGTCCCCCTAATTCATAATACACCACAAAGTAGTGCCCCTTAAACACATTATGTCATCCAGTAGTGTCCTTATTCATATTATTCTACACAGTAGTACTCCTTATAGATGTATGCTACAAAGTTGTGTTGCTTATACACAATGCCCACAGTAGTAGTGCCTGTTACACATAATGCTTACCGCAATATTACCTTTTGACAGCTTGACATCACATATGCCGTGCCAGAAAAAGAACTGCTGGCACAGTCTTATCTGTTGGAAGTACTATGCAGGGATGTGGTGGACAGGAAACTATTTCCCCCTGCCATTAGAGGTGGTTCCACCCCGTTTCCCTCCCACTTTAACCCATGTATATGTGGTAGTAGCTTGTTTGGTGCCTTTTCCCTTTTTTAGGGTCTCGTAGTAACAAAAGTCAAATAATCAAAATGAAAAGCAAAGCCAAATAACCATTATAAATTAATTAAAAAAGAACTACTAAAAGGCAATACAAGTACAGTTTAAAACGCCATCCATGCCACTTTTTGAGCATCTAGCTGTATTTATTAACACGCGCCTTCTAAAAAATGTCCTATGGGGGCCCAATATCCAAGATTCGTCTTTGGCACGACATGACCTGGTAAAATCTGTTCTGCCTGCTGTAAAATATTAGGCAATGATGTAATGTTATATGGCACCTTTAATGGATTAACAAAACCAGCAAAAGCTTTCAGATCCTAATGGTCCTTTCTTCAGGTCTACAGAGTGTTGAAAGCTTGCAATGTATTTTTCCAGTTAGCCATTAAATATTGTATATTTACTTTACATTTTTTTGTTTTGCTTTTAATAAAAATGTAAATTGCATTCACATTTTCATAATTCTACACAAACATTAATCTTTCTTTTCATTTTTATCCTCAAATACTCTTATTTCCACCAGGGGTTGAAAAATATCCTAGATTTTCACTTTCTAACTGTCCAACATACCTACAGTGGATCCCCCCTAAGCTTCTGAAAGTGAATAGTTGAGATGTTGCACATACAGATGGGTCAGGTCCCATCTTTGCAGGGGATGGCGCTGGCGTCGCCAGCCGCCATCCCCCGCCAGCGCCATGGCGATGGTGAGAAGGGGACGCACGCGCACGAGAGGCGCGCGCGTCCCCTTCCGACGGCGCTTCGATCCGTTCCCCCGGGTCCCCGCCGCCTGCCCGCACCCCCCCTCACCCCCCCTAACCCTGTCCGTCTCCCTGAGGCGGAGACGGACAGGGTTTCCGTCGCGCTAGCGACGGAGACTGAGACGCGCGTGAGCGTGAGACGCACGCGCGTCTCAGTCTCCTCGCTGGCGTGGCTGCTGGCGGGTCGCCAGCGCGTACGTTCTGGCGACCCGCCAGCAAGGATGGTAATAGTAACGTACTGTAGCAACCAATAATATTCTAGCTATCATTTCTCTATTGTATACTAGAAAATGCTAGACAGAATTTGATTGACTGATATGGGCAACATACCCACTTTTTCATTTTTAGAAGCTTTAGTAAATGTACCTCTAAAGCAAGATGTATCAAGCATCAAAAAGTGAAAAAAATGGAGAGCGATAAACAGCCAGCCAATCAGCTCCTTGCTGCCATGTTACAGGCTCATACCCGCCAACTGTACCTTTTTTGGCAGGTACAGTACCGTTTTTTTTTTATGGTCTGTACCTTTTTTTTTTTTTTGGTCTCCAACTGCCCATTGTAGGTATAAGAAAGGGGGTTTACCTGTGGCCACGCCCCCTTTCCAAATTTGTACCGGTTTTTGTTCTTCAGATGTTGGAGGGTATGCAGGCTGGGTTTGAAAAATGACAGTTGTGAGCTGATTGGCTGGTTGTTTCTCACTCTCCGCTTTATCAATTTTTGAAGTCTGATACATCTGGCCCTTAGTGAGACACTTACAGGTATGTACTTATTATACTATGTATTCACTTTATAATGTCCTATTGTCCCCTACATATTAATCATCGGTTAGTCTGTAGTCATGGCAATAGGACATGAAGGATTGCCAGTAAGTTCCAAAAACCACCCAATCCTATGGAACCATTGCCTGGTAAATGTTGCAATATGCGGCCCACAGGCTACAATGGCTAATGCAATCTAAAGATGAATTCTGGATTAAAGGGTCTACGGTGTCAATGTTGACCTAATGTATATCGACAATTTTCTATGTGTGGACCTATTGACTGTGTCGACCAATCGACTGGATACCCTAAAGTTGACCGAAGAGGAACCTACGGGGCTGCTTTTACAAACGAAAATGATAGACTGCAGCAGATATATCAGGTTCATACATTTAGTTGAAATGTAGTATGGCAGCCAGCCCCTCATAGGAGGATGATCACATCTCAGGATCCACCAATACTTAAGCTGCACACCACTTCGCCCTATTATCCAGATACCTCAGTTTAGAATTATTGACAGGCAGAGGCATGTCACCCCAGTGTCCTTGCAATTACACCAATGTCATTACACCATACACATATGGTGCATACACACTGAGCCGCTTTCCCCCTGACTAGCGCCAACGGAAGGGGGGAGGACGGCTTTGTATAGCGGAGCGCTATGCAAAGCCATCCTGAAAGCCGCTCATCTGCTGGTATTACCAGCAGATGAACGGCTTTCCCGGCGATGATGCGGGAGCGCGCAGCAGCGCTCACTGCTCATCGCCGGGCCATACACACTGGGCGGCTTTGAGCTGAAAGCCGCTCAAACTTGCTGTTTTGAGCAACTTTCATGCCGAACTTTGTTAGTATAGTAATAAATAGTTAGCCCCATAGGCCCCAGCCACGTGCAGCTGATATAGGGGGTGATTCTGGTTGACACGCAATGCTGCGAACTTTGCAGGGCTGCCTGTCTTTTAAATCCTGCCCACCGCCCACAGCGATGTCCCCCCCCCCCCCCCTCGCACGCCGCAATCCCTGCATGGCTGCCAATGGATATTTTTCATAAACATCCATTCGCAGTCTATGGAGCGACACTCGCATCATTGGATGTTTGCTGACCATTGAATGTTGTGGTGAGCACACGTAAAATGAAGACACTCTCAGGTGTGTGCTGTGTGAGGATGAGGACACCCGGTTATGTCAGCTGCCTGCCTCCAGCACCCGCGTCATCGGGGCAATTGCATGAGAACACCCAGCGTTTTCATGGGAACGCCCATGAAACGCTGGGCGTTCCCATGGGCGCATCCCCCATTCCACCTCCCCACGCCCCCGCCCTCACTCTGTTTTCCGTGGCTGCTCACACACAGCGTATGCACATGTTCAGAAATACGCATGCCCAAATTAAAAACATTGCTCTCCCATGCGAACCAGAATCACCCCCATTGTGCGTACACACTGAATGATATTGGCGGTCGATTTCATTCAGTGACATCATCAGGGCCCACCGAACATGCAGGTCGTTTCATGTTTGGAATACTTCTATCGTTGTTAATCTGTGCACTCACGGTACACTTATCGCTGGCAATATGGTCGCTGAGCATGCTCCTGGCATGCTCCTCCGACCAGCCACTTCCCCTGCCTCTTCTCCCAGCAGTGTGACATTTTCATCTGCGACCATCTCTGCCCCTTTCTGAGTGATGTTGTTCAAATGTCGCCTTGTGTAAAATATGGGACTTTATAGTTATCAATCAATATGTGGTGGGTGCAGTTTAATGTTTTTCTATAAATTTCAAATAACCAAATTTGTATGCAAGAGCAGTGCAATAAAGTTTTTTTTGTTTATTGTAGCGCAGTACACGTGACATAATGACATCACGCTGAACCACTGCTCTGAAAGCAAAGGAACCCAGGCACTAAGACTAGAGGATCAGTAGGCAGTGACTGGGGCTGGAGAAGGAGGTATGCATGGGCTGGAGACATGCTGAGGGGCTAGGAGGGTGAACAATGCGTTATGCTAGGTACACTCCAGAATGATCATCATCGGGAGCGGATCATGAGACAACCATACGATGGTCGCGCGATCTGATGGAGCACATGATATGCTCACAATCTGCATCCAATCTGATTCCAATCTGTGTTCAGATGAAGGGGTCTTTTTCAAATCCTGACTGCAGCAGGTAGGATCTGCAAAACAACCAAATGACCAGCGGGGACGCGCATCGGACCGGAATCAGATCTGAAACATGGCAAAACATGCCCAATTTACATACAATCAGTCGAGATTCGCAAGAGTGATATACCATGAATCATACCTCCCAACTGTCCCTCTTACTGCAGGAACGCCCTGGTATTTGGTAACATTCCGCTTCCCGTCCGGGGCACCCGCACGCGAGTGTCCCGCTCCCCCAGCCCCAGATGTTGGGAGGCATACATAAATAACTATTTCTGTGTGTGGCATCACCTATGCTAAAACAGCAGACTATCATACATGCATTCACACATATAGATCCTGCTTTAGCGTTTCTTTTCTGTCAGTGTTCAGTGCTATAACTAACTGAGCTAACACAAGTCTATTTAATCTCGCTGTTTTCAAATTAGTAGACATTTTTGGCAGTGGTTTTTGCCTCTTGGATCCGAGCCCCAGAACAGACAGATAACATTTCTATCACTTTTAGCACTTGCTTTTGGCCCAGAGGAAGTTCTTTCCCTCAGTTTTTATTTCACACACAACTGGAAAGAGGAGGAACGGAAGATGCTGGGGTCAGGATCCGGCAAGCAACGCCAGATGATTTTACCAGGTGCAAAACAAATCTGAAATAATAAATACAACTAACTATTTCGGAACTGGATAAACCAGAGTGCCTAGCAAAATGGAGCTTTGCAGAGATCTCTGGGTGACTCAGGAAAGGAAAGGGTAATCTCACAGCTGCAGGTCTAAAAAAAAAAAAAAAAAAGAATGCTGATTCTTCATTTATCACTGGCTCATTCATATCCTCTGCACAGAATGTCTGCAAGAAAGACCAACAGCACATTTGTACATTTATAAGAGAACAGTCATCAATAAACCATTTCTGAGATTTTTTTTTTTTTTTTAAAGAAAGTCCTGTGCATCTTTTACATTGTTAGTTCTCAATATTTTAACACCTATTTCTTACACCTATCTGTGTTAGTAAAATTTGTTTCTGTACAATATGTTTATCTCAAGAACTTTACACCTATAGGGGGTTATTCTGGTTGATTCACAATGCTGTGAATTCGCAGCCTTTTGCGTCCACCCAAAATCCCTAGTTTGGCCCGACAGCTGTTTCGGTGCTCGCACACCTTCATCCAGTGCACCCAAATACAAATGCAAGCAATGCCTAAATAGGAGATCAGGTGCCCGACAGACTTATGTTACTCAGCCTTGCTCGCTGTTCTGTCCGTCATTTGTGTGCTTGGACCATTGGCGCAAGTAGAAATTATTTCTTAGTGGTACTATAAGTGTACGCCGTAGGCCATGTGTCATGAGGGGGCATGGTCATATGAAACTAGACGAGTGACATCCGGGCAGAGAGCGGTGGCCTGCCCGTCTGTCTTCAGAGCAGGTCCACAGCTATTTGAAACATTGCGCCAGGTCGCCAGCCAATAGGAGCCGCTCCTGATTGGCTGCGAGCTCCTATTGGTTGGTGACTTGGCACGTTATTTCAAATAGCCGTGGAAATGCTCATAAGACAGCTGGGCAACCCACTGCTCTCTGCCCGGCTTTCACTGTCACATTGCTTCTATTCTGCCGGGTGAGCCGGCGTGCAAAAGCAGCGGCAGCGGGTCGAGAAAAGCGGTACAGCGTACCTGCATTATATTTCATACAGGTATGCTGTACCACGCCATGCCCCCTTACCTCCACCGGCTTGGATGCCAATGTAAGTCCTCCAGGCTGGCATTTGCGGACTTCCAGAATCGGGCAACACTGGTTCAGGCCAGAAGTGGCCGGTGGAACGCACCAGCCACTTCCAGACTCAACCACATAATGCCCAAGCACACAGCAGGTCACGCGAGACCGGAAGCGGCTGGTGGAATGCACCAGTCACCTTCAAATCCACCCATGTGATGCCCGAATACTCAGCAGGTCACGCGAGGGTCACCAGCACAGGGCTCCTCCTTCCAAGCCGGCGCAGTCACTCAATTGCTAGACCGCCCCGATTAGTCATGCGATCTCCATCTATAAGGGATTTATAAGGGATTTACTTGCGTCCATGGTAACCTGGATTAATACTCCATATTTATACCTGAGTCCCTGTTAATATAATGAGATAACTGTAATCACTCAACCAAATCTAATCTCTGGGTGAACTCTAGTTACTGCGGAAAGTGGGTTAAACCACAATACCAGCCTGACAAGCACCTTCAATCCCACAAATCTTCAAATTAAGATTTATGAATACAAAGCCTAAATGTGTCACCAACATCAAAAATAAAACAAAACATAACCAAAAAAAAGACGAAAAAAGTACCAAAGAAAAAAATACAATCAAATCAATCTATATACAGTACATATCCAAGGACAGGAATGTAATCTTAGATTAGTGTAAGGCCTTATCCCTAACTCCGATCAAAATTTCATTCTCATCATGCAAGAGAACAGGGACATCCATTATCTATGTAGATGTTATACCAATATCTGCTTTATCATCCAACCATGTGTCAGTACAATAGCTCAACTCATAAAAAAAAAAAAACATTTAAATTAAATTCCTCATTAAAGCCCTTCGGTGTCATAGAGTTAAATTTGTGTATATATAGATAGATAGATAGATAGATAGACAGACAGACAGACAGACAGACAGACAGACAGATAGACAGACAGATATGAGTGTAATGTCTCAGTAAAACATTATCACACAATATTTATCATAATATTTATTAAAATGGTATAAAACAATACAGAATTAGCAGCAGTTCATTATGCAGTCAGTTCTTGATGGACATGGAATATAAACCTGGATGACAAGTTTTTTCTGCACCTAAACTGTGAGTGCTGGTCATTTACTTTCCTATGCTAAGGTGGGGTAAGTGTTATATATATATTTATATATATATATATATATATATATATATATATATATATATATATATATAAAGAAAGACAAAGGGACCCAAACCTCGCACACCAGTTTAGTTGCAGCATGCAGCACCTCTGAGGATCCCCTGTTAGACAGGACCCAGATTTGGTTTAGAGATAAAGAATGTGTGGTTCAGAGTGTGCTACCAAGAATTAATACACAATTGTATAACACAATATAATTTAATAAAAAAGTGCCCCATGGGCAGCATATAAAACACAAAAGCGTACAATTTTTTACGAATTGTAATTCCACAAGATGTATCTATGAATTGTAATATCACAGATCTGCGGATTTAAATTGGCACACCATCTTCTTAGAAGTCATCTTAATATTAATTATGTCTCATACATTTTCACTATTATTCTCTCTTTCCATCCTCCTCTCCTCATCCTATTTTATATAGTTTATATTGAATTTACAGTGCCATTTGGTTGTCAAAAAAACTTTGCTTGTAAGTTCCTGATGAAGTCACCTTTCTGACGAAACGCGTTGGGCCTTTTTTCATCATTGGAATAACAAAAATCTGGAAAATTGACAAACATATGCTGTAATAAAAACGCTTTTGGGTTTTATATGCTGCCCATGGGGCACTTTTTTATTAAATTATATCGTGTTTTACAATTGTGTATTAATTCTTGGTAGCGCACTCTGAACCACACATTCTTTATATATATATATATATATATATATATATATATATATATATATATACATACATTTTAGCATTCCAATTGTCGGAGTCTCAGGTCACGATCCCCATCTCTTCTTAATGGTTCCATTAATTGACAATAGACACTCATAACAGGGTCAGACAGAAATATATGTACTAGTGTGTATGCATTGCTTCCCTCAGTCTGCAGGATCCAATGGAAAACATTGTTGGAAAAATCAAATGATGCTTTTTACTGGTTTTGTCCATTTTCTTCAACAATAGATCCCTTGTCCAAAGTCAAACATATATCAATGGATTCATCAATTTCAGTTTTACTATATCCTATCTGTAAGATGTCTTCCCCCATTCAATTTAAAGCCACATTGAACTCCTTCCTATCCGAGGTAATTCTCACAACACGTAAGAGTTGGGAAAACAGCAGACCCCTCTTCAGGGGTTGAGGATGGAAGCTTTCCGCTAATAAAACAGAATTCTTATCATTTGGTTTTCTATAAATTGATGTCCTAAACTTGCCAACCACAATCTCAACTGTTACATCCAAAAAATTAATCATAGATGAGCTACTGACACAGGTTAATCTGATGGTGCTTGCCAAAGCATTAAGATAACAAATACATTCCTTCAATCCCCCCCCCCCCCCCCCAATAAAATAAAATATCATCAATGAATCTGCCGTACAGTGATATATACCGTGATAACTGTCTAATGGCCATGTAATATTTCATAATTATGCATGAACAAGTTTGGGTAGGCCCTGGGCTGTATTTGACCCCATGGCCGTACCTTGTAGTTGTAAAAAGATATATATAAAGTTGTTAGATCGAATGTGACCAGTAAGCAGCTATCCAGTATATCACCATATTCCCTCAATCTATTCAAAAAGTGTGTAGTGTCTCTTAAAATAGTGGCCTGACCTCCTACCTTATCTGCTGCATGTATAATTATTTTAGAATTAGATTTTTAAGCCAACAATGGCTGATTTTTTTTTGTCCTTACTTATGTTAGAATATGATATTCTTTGTTTTTTCAGAAATGGGATAATATCCTGTCTCACTAATCTCATAAAAATCACGATGGAGGGGTTAGTACTAGGAGGATCGAATGTGTTATTTTTTTACATTTATGAGAATAGTCAAATTACATCTGCTTGTTTAGAAAAAAAGTATTTTCATTTGAGCTGTGTGTGGAATCTGTGAAGTTCCACTTCGCAGTCAATTAGTCTTTGTTGATTGTTTGGACAAACAATAATCCCTTCGAGAGTACTGTTTTCTGTATCAGATAGAGTATGGTCAGACAAATTATAGATGGTTATTTCTTCCACCCCATTGTGGTTCTTTGCTCTCTATCTATTTTTCCTATTTCCCCTCCTGCAGGGCCTATTTTGTTCATTTTTCCCGGCCTCTTCTAGAAAAGTCCCACTGCTATTAGCAGATGATTGATCTGAATCAGAGGTCTGCGATTCAATGTCAGTATAAGGTTTTATGTAGCATCTGCTACACCTATGTTTAGGGTTCCATACCTGTGTGCCTTCTTGATAGAAGACCCACGGGTAGACCAGTAATTCTCTATAATCCTCCTGTACCTTCTTGTAGTTGTTCTTTTTAAAAACAAGTAATTCCTCTTTAAATGTACTGATATTATCCTCAAGTTTGGATAAGCATTCTTCTGAATTACCAGCTCTTAATGGTTCTAAAGGTGGCCATACATCAGAAAGACCGGTCTTACAAACATCATTGTGTCCAATTTCCCTTCCGTAGGATCAAAAGGAGTACCAAAAATCCATTTTTTATTTATTTTCTTAATTTACAGGTTGCCAGCAACTACCAATCTGCTCACATCTACTGTGTTATGTCATTAAATTGCCTGAATGCAGGAATCATCTTAAAAAACTGTTTTCAGAGTAGTGACATAATTGTGCAAAGGGACGTCCACTGCTCTCTTCAGCCACCTGCCTGTCTTCCGCTTGGAAACCTCTGCGGCTCACTGCGTCTTCACTGCCACGGGCTACCTGGAAGGTCCACCTCTTTTCTTTGCTAGTCAGGGAGGGAGTGTCATATGATTCTGGTTGTATGAGCCATCTAATGACAGATTGCATTAAAAACACATGCGATCTGCTCCCAATCCCAACTGATCCTACGTGCAGCATGTCAGATCAGAGGACCAATCCTCCAATCTCCCGAGGCTGGCATTGTATGATTGTGTGCACACGATGTGCACACAATCTGCATACAGTCCATTTTACAATCCATTGAGATTGTATGATTGGTAGCAATGTCTTTCTGATGTACAGTAAAGGCCCCCATACATTAGGCCGACTTGTCCTAGGGACAAGTCGGACCCATTTTACCTGCGAGCCGCCCGGCAGCTCCCCGGGAGGCTCACATACAATTTGGCACTTGATGTGCCATTTTTTACATGGGATAAATCGCATGCGATTTATCCCATGTTAAAAAAAACCCGGGGAGCTGCAGGGCGGTGAGGAGTAGTGGGGGCGGGCAGCGGCAGTAGTGGGGGCGGGCGGCGGGGGCGGGCAGCGGCGGCTGCGGTGGTGGGGGCGGCCAGCGGTGGTGGTGGGGGCGGCCAGCGGTGGTGGGGGCGGGCGGCCAGCGGTGGTGGGGGCGGGCGGCGGGTGCGGTGGTGGGGGCGGGCGGCGGATGCGGTGAGCGCTGCTGACCTGGCCGGGCAGTGTACTTACTTACACATAGCAGCAGCGGGGACGGGCAGCGCAGTGGCGGCTATTATATTTTTAAAACACTTGTCAAATGACCGGCCGCTCTCTGATTGGCCGGAGAGCTCTCAGCCAATCAGAGAGCCGCCGGTCATTTGACAAGTATTTTAAAAATATAATAGCCGCCACTGCGCTGCCCGTCCCCGCTGCTGCTATGTGTAAGTAAGTACACTGCCCGGCCAGGTCGGCACCGCTCACCGCACCCGCCGCCCGCCCCCACCGCCGCCGCTGCCCGCCCGGTGTCTGCATGCATATGCCTGTCAGGTGGCAGGCATATGCATACAGGGAGGTCGGACGTGATCGTATGTACAGACCGTCCGACCTCCCTGATCCGGTCCGATGCGCACGGGACCGCGCATCGGATCAGATATCACACACATACGATTTTGGGCCGATTTCATCCGATTATCGGCACAAAGTGCCGAAATCGGATGAAATCGGACCAAAATCGCATAGTGTATGGGGGCCTTTTGAAATGGGTTTGTAATCAGCGCACTGAATCTTGTTCGCCTAGCAGCTGCACACTAAGGGTGACTAATCCTTTGCTTGTACATAAATAATTGGGTTTTTATAGTGCTGCGCTCTGCCTAAGTATTAAGGTGTGTGTGTGTGGTCAGAATAACAGTACGTTATTGAACTTGAAAAAAACACACTTTACTGATAAATCAAGGTGCAAATTGACATATACATGCAAGATTTAAAGATAAAATATAAATGAAAGTCAATTCATACACACATTGTCTGCAAGTATAAGTGAATAATAATTTAAATAAGCAACAGTTGCCGATATGTGCACAAACTCCCAAGGAGTCAGATTGGTGGTCTGTCCTGGTTGGGCAGTGTGTACGCTCTTGCGGAGCTGTTGTTTTGAAAAGTAAATTTTACGTCAGAGATGAGACACAACCTTAAGTTGTTAATAGCAACGGGGGAAGGTGAGTTGCAGATGGTAATTGGCAGTCTCGGAATGGTACTGAGCGCGGCGTCCCGCTAACTCAGATGTACTTTGTCAGATGTTTGCATGCACCATCCACAGCTCCTCCGAAAACCAACACACTCTTAACATTTAAAGGGGTACCTGAAGATCTGACAAAGTACATCTGAGTTAGCGGGACGCCGCGCTCAGTACCATTCCGAGACTGCCAATTACCATCTGCAACTCACCTTCCCCTGTTGCTATTAACAACTTAAGGTTGTGTCTCATCTCTGACGTGAAATTTACTTTTCAAAACAACAGCTCCGCAAGAGCGTACACACTGCCCAACCAGGACAGACCACCAATCTGACTCCTTGGGAGTTTGTGCACATATCGGCAACTGTTGCTTATTTAAATTATTATTCACTTATACTTGCAGACAATGTGTGTATGAATTGACTTTCATTTATATTTTATCTTTAAATCTTGCATGTATATGTCAATTTGCACCTTCATTTATCAGTAAAGTGTGTTTTTTTCAAGTTCAATAACGTACTGTTATTCTGACCACACACACACACCTTAATACTTAGGCAGAGCGCAGCACTATAAAAACCCAATTATTTCTGATGTACAGTATCGCCACCTTTAGCCTGCCTTTTTCACACTCAGGGGCAGATTTATTAAGCTTGGAGAAGAGATAAACTGGAGATAAGCGGAGAAAAGGTAAAAGGAGATAAAGCACAGCCAATCAGCTCCCAACTGTCTTTTTCAAACACAGCTGATTTTTCCGCTTTATCTCCAGTTTATCTCTTCTCCAAGCTTAATAAATCTGCCCCTCAGTTATTTCCTTCTCAAGATTGGCTATATCTAAATTCAATTTCTGCACAACAGGCACCATCAGATTTAAGCTGCACTGATTTAAGATATGACACCACTGCTTGCAGAAATCCTTGCTGTTTCTTACAAAGGTCGGCTGATTTTTTATTCTAAACCCTCTAGGGATAAGTTTTTCCTTGTGATACTGGGACAAGGTTAACCCATGTAAATTCAGCTCAACAAGGCATTTTCTCATTTTTAGTAAATCAGCATAGATTTCAGATGGGCTGTTGGTGTTAAAATTGAAACATGCAGCATCAGTGAATAACCTTCTGTTTACATCTTTATCAAGAACCGCTTGATTCCGGCTAGGTCATTCACATCCAAATCCATAATTACTGAAGATTATATAAAGTAATTTAATCAACACAAAACAAACCAAAAATAAAGTATATACATTAAAGAATATAATAATCCAGGTGCAGGCTCCACATAATAATTGTAGTTATATATCCAGCCAGAGCCGGATGAACAATGGGCCTGATAGAGCTATAGCTCCAGGCCCACTTTCCAAATAGGCAGATTTTGTAGCTGAGGGTCAGGGCTTTCCAACGAGACCAGCCCCGCATCACTAGCCCCCCGGGAACCGGAGATACCGCCAGGCAAACCTGGAACGTTTTTCTCATAGGATAACATGGGACCCGCTAATTCCGACCTCCACATGGTTCCAACTGCTGCCAGTTCCCCCTCCGGCATCACAGAAGCTCGAGGTTGATCTCAGTCGAACCTAAATCGCTGGGCCTTCAATCTGATACCTGGTCCATATGGGTTGATTGGTTCTAGAGATATTGCAGGTAAAACTATTTTTTTTTTTTTTCATTTCTGAAATGTAATTTCATGGCTGTTCATGTTGTTTGAGGACAGATTTCTCTGGAACCAAACGGCCCAGTTTCACGGGACCAAAATCATTCGAAGGCTAAATGTAAATAGGTCAGTTGGTTCCGAAGATATAACTGGTTGTTTAAAGGGGGCGGGGGTGGTTTTCTCTCCCCCTCCCACCAGAAAATGCAGGGACTAGGCTGGTGTAAAAGGGGCCAGTCCGAGAATGTCCCTGAATGATCCTGGGACCATATTCCCTGCATTTTCTGGTATGAAAGGGGTATTATTTCAAATAGCCGGGACATGCAGTGCTCTGAATACAGCCGGGCAGCCCCCTGCTCTCTGCCCGGCTGTTAATGGCTGTCATTTCTGCCCGGCGGCGACTGTCCCCCAGTTAACGTGAGCATGTATTCCCCCTTGGCAATGAGCATGTAAACCCACATGGCAACGAGCATGGAACCCCTGGCAATGAGCATGGAACCCCTGGCAATGAACATGGAACCCCTGGCAATGAACATGTAGGTAAGCAACACTTAAGTAGCATAATTTTATTAGGCATTATGGTGTTTGGCATAATACGTAATGGAGATTATGGTGTGAGGCTTAACATGTAATGGGCATTATGGTGTAAATTTTTAATGTGCGCCTTTGGCGCGCAATGCCCCTATTTATGAAGCATATTGTGCATTATTGCTCAATCTGTTTGGTATAGTGCAGGCATGTCCAAACTATGGCTCTCCAGCTGTGAAACTACAAGTCCCATCATGCATTGCCACAGTTTTGCAATTATGGAATGCTAAAACTATGTCAAGGCATGCTGGGACATGTAGTTTCACAACAGCTGGAGGGCCACTGTTTGGACATGCCTGGTATAGTGTGTATTTTGGCTCAATCCATGTGGCAAAATGTGAATTTTGCCTTAATCTGTGTGGCATAATGTGAATTTTGACTCACTCTGTGTCATTTGGGTGTGGAAAAATGAATAAATTCCTTTTGGAAGGAATTGCGCTAGTGAGAGTAAGAGCAGCTTAATGTTATATGGAAGAAAAAAGTACAATGTTTAACAAGCGCTAAGGAAGAGGGGGTGGGTGGGTACCATGGACAGAGAGTGGAGAAAATAGATAAAGTAATAGTAAAAGTAAAATAAAATAAAATGGAAAAAGTATAAATAAAAATAAATATAAAAATAAAAATAAATAATAAAAATGATAAAATAATTAAAATAAATAAATAAGTTTGACCAAACTAATGTTTACACTCCTTACTGGAGTTGTAAAAGCAGTCCAGATGTTTAAGGAGAGTTAGGCTGGCTACCCTGCACTATGTATGTACTTCCGCAAGACGCAGCTTTGTAACTTTCCGGTGGGACTCTGGAGGTTTTCACAAGTGATGTCACCTGCCTTGCGCTTGTAGCGGCACTGGCGGGGCTTGCTCTGTGTCTCCGTCTGGGGGCTTCTGACTTCATGAAGTCAGAAGCCCCCAGACGGAGACATATTCAGCGGCCATCTCTGGTCGCTGATGAAAACGGGACACTGAGCAATATACTGCTCCATGTGTACGGAGCTTTAGATTTATATAGAAGCATGATAATAGATAAAAAGCTGGATATTGGTGAATATTGGCATCCTCCATCATATCATAAAGGTAATTGGACCAAATGCTGCACTTTCAGCCTTTGTTTTTTACTATAGTACACTGGAGGATACTGGTGCTGTGTCCTCCTATATACATTCTGCTAGAGGGGTGTAGTACATGGGTCCGACAGTTGGGATGCCGACAGCCATTAGCCCGATGTCGGGCTCCCGACTGGCCGGACCCAGACAGCATGGTGAGAGCGCAACTAAGCCCCTTGAGGGCACGGTGGCTTGCTACGTGAGCCACCTATTCTATTCTCCCTCTATGGGGGTTGTGGACCACCACGAGGGAAAATAGCCGGTGGCAGTCGGGAACCCGACTGTCGGGACCCCGTCCGGCACCCCTGCTAGAGGGCCACCTACAATGTCTCTATGTGCTGCTGCTGCACGGTCTGTCTAATGCCACGTACACACGCTACGAACCAGGGTCATTTTCGATTAGATTTTTATTATTGAACCTCCGGCACCGAAAATAGACTTGCCTAGACAATCAAAGTCAGTTCCATGCAGCATTCCCCCTCCCTCCCACCCCCCCGTGCGCCATCCTTCCCTCCCTCCCACCTGTTCGATGCCGGCACCCTCTATGGTCCCGGCGGTTGTCCATATCGAATCAGAATCAGTAGCCACCGCATTGAAGTGTGTGTACACGCTATCAGTTTTATTTAACTGTATTTTTTTTTTTATATTTTGAGATGCTTCCATTGGAACCTCACTTCTAAATTACTGAGTATACATTTTGATCTTATTCACTATATGGAATCTTCTAAATTTTATATAATTTTTTTTTATACGTTTAATTATTAATCATTAAGTTATTAATTATGTAATTTGCTACTGCTTCATTTAGCATTTTTTATCAAATAATTTATTTATTATCAATTCATTAGCATTAATTATTTATATTTTGCTAAGAGGTGACTTGTTTTCTACTTTATTCTGTCTCATTTCACAATGACCTTTGCCTGTTTCTGATTTCAGTTCAACCTTCCTGTCCAGACGATTTGCAAATATTCCCTTCTGACTTTTTGTACCATGACTGGGTTTGCATCTTCTGCGTGAATAGTCATAGGAGAGTATTTAATAACATTATTTTTACTTAACTAATGTGAAAAAGGGGTGTTTTCAAACCCTTATTTCCTTATTTTAATATCACATGAATGCATTAAAGGGCTGTTGGAGCAGTTTTCATGAAAGATCTCTCCAACTTCTTTAGTTTGCATTTTATTTTAGCATATTTAGAATGGGAAATGTGATCCACCTACTTGGTACTTTGGGGGACATTTATCAAAGCTTGGAGGGGAAAAAAGCGGGGAGAGATGAAGAATCAACCAATCGGCTCCTGTCATTTTTTCTAAAATGGACTGCAAAAAGACAGAAGCTGATTGGCTGGTACTTTAGACCTTATACGGGTCTGTTCGCAGCAGGGCTGCATTCACATAGGGATCGATGTTGTGTTACTGCTCATGCGCATTTCTCCGCACGCGCATACGCACCCAGGATAGCAGGCGGGGGAAGGAGAGGGGTGCAGGGAAGCGGGCAGCCCCATTAGCATATGGGAACACCCAGTGTTTCATGGGTGTTCCCATGAGAATGCTGGGCTTTCTCATGCTAAAAGGGCCATGACGCAGCTACGTGGGGCGGGAAGCTGCCCGCCCATTTCCTTCCCAGCACGGACGCATATGTAAGGTTGCTCAGAGTGACATTACATATGCGTGCACCTTCCACATCTTTCGATGGTTGGTGACCATTGAAAGATGTGGGTGGATCCCCCTGGCCTGCGAATGGATGTTACTGTGTATGCTCCTGCCCTGCACATGCCCTGCATGTGAATCGTGCTTGCGAATGGGTGACGACAGCCCACCATTCGCAAGGCGGGGTTTGGTGGACTTGCAAGGCTGCAAATTTGCAGCCTTGCAAATGAACCAGAATATCCCCCTTTATCTCTCTCCACATTTTATTGACTCTCCACCTAAATGCCATTGCTACTAAACAGCATTAACCAGTTAGTAATAATAATATAATTATTGGTATTATTATTAATAAGAAGAAGAAGAATAACAATAATAATAATTAGCTTTTCTAAAAGTTCTTAATAATAGAAAAGAGGACTTCTCATAATCAGCATTACCTCTTCACACCCCCATGTAAAACAAATCTAAAAAAGTGACTAGTAGTTAATTAAACATTTGCAAACTTTTTTCAATTAACATCAATCTGTAATATGAAAGATATGTAGTGGGAATTATTTATTGGAGGAACTGCGCTGCTCAGTCACAGTCTCCGGGGAACAGCTTCAATTCTCAAACTTGTCAAGAAATCCTTTCCATTTGATGTACGGACTGGAAATAATGTAAATCTGTAGCAATAACATGTAACTTAAAAACAGCAACATGCACTTACATGAAGCAGCGGTAACAATTATAAATACTGTATATTATAATGTAGCAAACGGATTTTCGTTCATCCATCTTGGAACCAGAATAAAATAATGCTGTTGTGTATTAGCTGGATGGTTATATGCAATTCTTCAGGTGGTTGATGAAAATAAACAGCCAAAGAACATCATACACAGTGGCGTAACTAAGCCTCCGCAGCCCCCGCCGTGGCGGGGAGGCGCAGAGTAACTATGGGCGCCGGGGGGGCTGCGGTGCTATAGTTACCCGCTGCGCTGCTGCCCGGCCGCATCTGCGGTCACTGTCCCGTCACTCGCTCCCGGCACCGGCTCCTGCTGATAATGAAAAGTGACCCCGTATTGCAGACAGTTTTGGCAGCCATTATCTAAGAGTAACTTTTCATTATCAGCAGGAGCCG
Organism: Crinia signifera; assembly: GCF_055691185.1. Lineage (NCBI taxonomy): Eukaryota > Metazoa > Chordata > Amphibia > Anura > Myobatrachidae > Crinia > Crinia signifera. Next base: position 117,076,876 of record NC_139225.1, read on the forward strand.
GCGCCGGGAGCGAGTGACGGGACAGTGACCGCAGATGCGGCCGGGCAGCAGCGCAGCGGATACTGGAGCAGCGCAGCGGTGACTGAGGGAGACTGGATGGGACAGTGACCGCAGATGCGGCTCTGTCAGGTAAGGGTATGGGGGGGGGGCGCCGAAAAAGTTTGGCAGGGGGGCGCAAAATATATAGTTACGCCACTGATCATACAGTAACGGCCGTATTATTCATTGTGCTGGCGAGGCTGAAGTTAGGTGCCATGGTGCCCGGCTGAGGCACTGTTACCAGTGGACTAGGTATAAAGATCTAGCCACGCCCATCATTGCAGCGCCAATCAGCACCTGTGACATATGTGGCGATTGACATGATCCTGTCGTGCATCTAATTTGCTCCCATGGCTCATAGAAAAGCTTTGAGCGGCTAAATCATAGTATGGTGATGCCACACTGCAGGTGCCAATTTGGCGCACCAAACAGGAATGAGTGGTGGTGATCGGGGATAGATGATCGTGGCTACATCTGTAGGTGTATCATAAATAGGTGCAGTGTGTGCAGTGACCACAGCACACCCTGCACGTATGTTCAATTGCCTACCTACCTGGATGGATCTGGTTAATAGATCTACAGTGCTTATATAGACAGTCAATAGATCTACAGCAGCATTTTTCAACCACTGTGCAGTGTCACACTAGAGTGCCTTGAGCTGCTCTCAAGTGTGCCACAAGAGATAGAGATGCCCACACCAGTTTCCAGCCACCACCACCAATTTAAATGTTATTCACTGGTTTCTTCCTGCTCCAGTCCTGTCTGTATCCTGGGCATATGATACCACCGTCAGTTTGGCTGCTGGTCCCTCCTCCTGTTGTCATCCGCTAATTATCATTGGTTGATGGCAGCTGTTGTTGGTCCCCCTCTTACATTGACAGGGTCAGTGTCAGTCCCAGTTCAGGCGCTCATTGCTTAAAAAGCTGCCAGTAGACTGCATAGAACATGAATCGGATTTAGAGAAGAAGAGAAGATGAGTCCCAGGGAGCAAGGGGAGGAGCTGCAAGGGTGTCCTGCTGTTATACTGTCCCCACTAGCTTCCTAGGAGAACATAATGGCAGCTAGGCGGTGACTCGTATGGCGTTCACATGAGGACATGTTTAACTCTACACCCTAGGGAACTACACACTGAAACCAACTGGCATTGGCATAAGGTCTCCCCTGTGATCTACAAGCAGATGTGCCTGGCACAGACTGTACTATGTACATCTGGGGGTCATTGTGTTTACTTTTCTGTTCTATGAGAGACAGAGAAATTGATTTTTTTTTTATTCATGTGAGAACCAATGTGATATTTCTTTTCACGTGAGGGCCAATCTATTTTATTTTTGTTATCTGGGGGAGCAGTGTTTTTTTTTTTATGCCATGAGTTAATATGGCCCTGCATACAGTAAGTCAATATATTTCCGAAAAGACAAATTACTCATCTGTCTACACAGTATGTATTAAAACTGTATTTTTTGTTTTCCAATGAAAATATACAATTTCACTTTTTTACTGTATGTACTTAAGGTGCCAATACACGCACCAATTTTACTGTGCTATGCGTTTTTGACAGTACAATGGTTCTATACAATTTTCCTGCCAGAATGCAATGCGATGTTTATTTTGATGCATGCAATGCGAAGCGATTTTAACCCATTTTTGTACTGCTAATTTTCTGATGTCTAAAAAGTAGGTTTCTTCCAATTAAGCGCAGACTTCGTGACCTCAATATCTCATATGCAATGATGTTCCCCGCTAAATTGCGTGTGGTGAAGGATGGGGAGTCGCATTTCTTCTTCACACCTAAAGAAGCAGCGGCATGGCTAGATCGTATTGCTCCTGGTCACCGACAATTGGCACCTGACTGACTTTAAATTGCATTATTATTATTAATTATTACTTAAATACTGTAATACATAACTAAGATAATTTAAATTGCTAGACTAATAGAGGAATATATCTATAACTGAGTTAGTTAAGCACTATTTACTGTATTTTACTGTTAATAATTCTGGTATGCTGTAGTAACATGCCGGAGAGCTCCAATGCTTTGGTGGTTCTTAAGGTTTATTGTCCCTGTAGTTTTTTTTTTGGTTTTGTTTGTTTTTTTAGTGTGGTGATGTTTGGTTTTTTGGGGATCCAAGTATGCCTATGTTGGGTGGGGTATACAGGGTGGGGGGTTGGAAGGGTATTAGTGCATTATTATTTAATTATTTTTTATTTTTGTTATTTTTTTATTTATTTTATTTTATTTATTTTTGTCCTCTCCTGTTTCCAAGTATCAAAAACACTGCGCATGCCTTTCTATTATTATGACAGACTAGATAATGTTTACTATAGTATTAATATAGCATTATCTTATACTTTTATTTGTTTAAATGGTACAGCTGTTAACCTGGAATGTAAGGGGTATTAACGATAAAGTTAAAAGATCCCTCGTGTTAAAAATGATAAAACAATATAATCCTGATATTTTATGTCTCACTGAAACACACCTGACCGGGAGTAAGATATTATCTTTGAAACGTCCGTGGGTGGGCTGGGCTTATCACTCATCACATACCTCCTCCTCCCGTGGGGTTTCTGTGCTTGTTAAGAAATCTCTGCCCTTTATTGGTAATGCCGTCAAGATTGATCCATATGGGAGATTTATTTTTCTAGACTGCAAAATACATTCTACACCGTTGTATATATTAGCTGTCTATATCCCCCCACCATTCAACTATGAAGTCCTTAAAATGGCGGCGGAATTTATTGCCGTGTCTCATAAAACCCCTGTGATATGTCTAGGGGATTTCAATAATTTAATGGATCCTATCTTAGATAAATGGAGGAAGACGCCATTATTAGGTAATAAAGTGGGAGGAGATAAATTTGCGAAATTTGTGAGTAGTCTGGGTTGGAGTGACGCTTGGAGAGTGAGGCACCCTGGTGAACAGCAGTACTCATGTTTTTCCTGTAGTTATCATTCCTTTTCTAGGATAGATTTGGCCCTCGTTTCTCATTGTCTTTTGACTATGATAACTAAAATAGAATACAAAACTAGGGGTATATCTGATCATTCTCCACTTATGATAGATATAGATGTTAATAGCCCTAAAGGACAAGCTTACTGGAAGTTACATCCATCCTGGCTGCTACAGATGGGAGCAGGCTGTGAACTTGAAACATTGTGGTCTGACTACTTTGCGGATAATTTCGGCTCAGCATCTACAGCTGTTGTCTGGGACACCTTTAAGGCCTTCTTGAGGGGGTCCTTAATTAAACGAGTCGCTGAGATCAAAATATTCTATAGGAAAAAGGAGGTTGAACTGGAATCTGCATGTCGAGCATTGGAGACAGAGTATTTAAAGGATGGTTTGGAGGAAACTCGTATTAAATGGTTAACCTCCCAAGATGACTGGACGGCTCATCTCACTGAGAGAGTTACCCGACGGCTACTATTTCAGTCACACTCACATTATACTTATGCAGATAAAACAGGTAGCTATTTGTCGCATTTGGTTCATTCTGATCGACCGTGCACGACTGTTACTGAACTTGTTACAACTGACGGTATAACTGTTTCAACTGTTCCTGATATTGCAAATACCTTTCTTTCTTTTTATAAATCTATTTATACTTCTAAGTTGTCCTGCACTGAGAATGATCTGTTGACCTATGTAAGAACTGCTGCCCTTCCCTCTTTGCCTCAAGATGATCAATCCTTTTTAGATGCTCCATTTACCTTGGAGGAAGTTGAAATTGCAATTAATTCATTTCCAGATGGTAAAGCTCCTGGTTCCGATGGCATTCCGGTAGAGGTATATAAGAAACATGTTAGATTGTTTGGCCCTCGGTTTTTAGATCTCTTTAATAGCTTGAGAGAGGAGGGTAGGTTTTCAGATTCCATGTCGGAGGCTGTCATAAATGTGATACCCAAGCCTGGGAAAGACCCTAAATTCCCTGATGCATATCGCCCAATCTCTCTTATTCCCACTGATGCGAAGATCTTGGCCAAAATTTTGTCAATACGCCTAAATAAGGTAATAACTAAGGTGGTACATCCAGATCAGACTGGCTTCATGCCGGGGCAATCGACTTCAGTTAATATTAGACGTCTTTATTCGCATCTTCAGGCCTCTCATGGGGATGAGTCCTCCTCTGTTATTGTATCATTGGATGCGGCAAAAGCCTTTGATTCAGTGGAGTGGCCATTCTTATGGGAGGTTATGCGATGTATGGGAATAGGACCGGTCTTTCTGAAATGGGTCCAATTACTTTATTTTAAACCCACTGCACGTTTATCAGTAAATGGTTACATTTCTGCTCCATTTTCTCTTTCTCGAGGTACCCGGCAGGGTTGCCCACTGTCTCCGGCCCTTTTTGCTTTGGCTGTTGAACCACTGGCATGCCTTATCCGGGCACATCCAGAAATTTTAGGGCTCCAAATAAATAATCGAGTGGACACTGTCGCACTGTACGCAGATGACATGTTGCTTTTCCTTAAGGATTATTCAGCTTCCATGCCAGTGGTTCTTCAGGTAATTGAAGAATTTGGGAAATTCTCTGGCCTTACTATCAATTGGACAAAGTCCTCTATTCTCCCCCTTAGAGGTAGGCCCCCGGATGTGCCACTTATCTCTCTCCCTTTACGGTGGGTTACTTTGTTTAAATATTTGGGTGTGTGGGTATCTAATGATATGCAGGAATATGCCTCATTGAATGTTATGCCCCTTTTCTCTTATTTGAAGGATAAAATTAAGGTGTGGCGTAAACTTCCACTAACACTTACTGGGAGAGTAAATTTAATAAAAATGATAGTCCAACCTAAATTCCTGTATATATTTCATCAGGCCCCAATTTATCTACCAAATTCTATTTTCCAGAAACTTAATAGCATGATTTCTTCTCTGATCTGGATGGACAAAAGGCCTCGTATACAGTTAGATGTGCTTACTAGATCTAAAGCGTCTGGTGGCCTGGCACTGCCCAATTTTAGGTTGTACTATTATGCGGCACAGATGACTCATTTGCGACTGTGGCTCCAGAAATGCACTACAGACTCTCTTCCAAGTCTTTTGGTTTCTGAAATGTCGAATGGACATACACCACTCCAAGCTCTGTTAGGTAACACCTTTTCTCGTAAGTCTCCGCCACTTATAATTCAGGCTCTGAAAATTTGGAGAGCAATACATGTATTTTTGAAATTTCGGGACATTGATCCTGACACACCTTTATGGAATTCTCTTAAGTTATTTAAACTTTCCTCGCTTAAGCCTAGAGTGGTGTGGGGTGGTAAAGGAGTGATATCTATGGGTCAGTTATATCATGACGGAGTTTTAAAATCTTTCACGCAGTTGGTTAGTGATTTTGGAATTCCATCTACATATTTCTTTAGGTACCTACAGCTTCGCCAAGCCTTGTCCTTACAATTCCCTCAGGGTCCACCAGTTATTCGACACTCTCCACTCAAAACATTCCTTTTAAAATTAGGCTCTAAACATTCTCTCTCAAGCATATACTCTTTCCTTCTAACATATCATCACACCACTGACTTACCAAATCTACAGCAGAAATGGGAAATGGAAGTGGGTAGGTTGTCTGGGGACGAATGGAGTGAGGCACTTGCTTGTCCTCGGGAATCTACTGCTTCGGTTAGATTTCAGCAAATTCAATTGTTCATTTTACATAGAACTTACCTGACTCCATCTAGAATGGTAAAATTTGGTGGGAGGACTTCAGATGTATGCCCTAAATGTCAGGGTAGCTCAGGAACCTTTTGGCATTTATTGTGGGACTGCCCGATGGTGAAACCATTCTGGGATCAGGTGACCCAAGCTATGACTGTTACAGGAATACCCCAGAGTAGTCTAACACCTAAGTTTTGTTGCCTTGGGGTGTCTGGAGATGATGTCCTGGATAAACATACTAGGCAGTATGCAATTAATCTATGTACGTTGGCTAAAGTCTGCATAGCCAGACTTTGGATGGCTTCCTCGGGTCCTGACTTTAAGGCCTGGACTTCTTTGGTTAATGCTACAGTGCAGCATGAGCGATATTTATATATAACTCGTAAGACTGAATCCAAATTTAATCGTATTTGGGGTCGATGGCTTTCTTCAAAATATGCATCCCCACAACAATCCATTAATTAATGGCTGTGTTTTTGATTGTGTTGTTTTGTTTTTTTTTTCAACAATTTTTTTGGGGGGTTATACAGACCGTTCTTTATATCTATATATTCAATATAACTAACTGTGGCCTTTTATGGTTTCTCAGGATAATTGATGTTTGCGGTGTTCTAAAAGTTAATATATGAATATGATTCTTTTAGGTTAAAGTAATTACAAGAAAAGATTTATATTATTCTCATAAATAAGATATTATTAATGTAAGATATAATTGATTATCTTGTGATAGTCATATAAATGTTTGTAATTTTTATTTTTTTATTTTATTTTATATTTAATTTCTGTTTTTTTTTATTTATTTTTTTATTTTTTCGCTAGTTTAAGTTGTAGTTATGTTTGATTTGTGGAAAAAATAATAAAAATTACTCAATTTAAAAAAAAAAAAAAAAGTAGGTGCTGCACATACTTTTTGGAGCATACAATATCGGACTCCCGGGAACACGCATCGTGTCGCATCGCTTCCGCCCATAAACACGCTACGATTATTGTATATGCTATGCGTTTTGTACTTTAACCCCTTACCGACGCAGCCTGTTTTTGCCTTCCTGACAGAGGCCTTTTTTTCAAATCTGACATGTATCACTTAAGTGGGGATAACTTTTTTTTGCTTTTACTTATCCCAGTGATTTTGAGATTGTTTTCTCGTGACACATTGTACTTTAAGTTAGTGGTAAATTTTGGTCGATACAGTCTTTTTTTTTTGTGAAAAATACCAAAATGTCGTAAAAAAATTGAACATTTTGCAATCTGCAAAATGTTAAATTTTCTGCTTGTGAGACAAATAATCATACCACTCAAAATAGTTCATAACTAACAAAGATCATATGTCTACTTTATGTTTTAATCATTATTTCAAACTCCTTTTATTTTTTTTGGACACTAGGGGGCAGCAGAGTCAAAATTATACACCTAACACAGTAAACGCTGCTTTTGGCTGTTCACGTTTGAACAGCCAATCGCAGCGATCGCTGAGGGGGGGGGGGCATCGGTGCCCCCCCTGGGCAATGAGGGAAGATGTCTGCTGTCAGGGACAGCAGACATCGTCCCTCTGTCACCGCGTCTATAGACGCGGTTACAGTTTAAAGTCATGACGTACATTTACGTCATGTGTCGGGAAGTACATCCCGACCATGATGTAAATGTACGTCAAATGTCGGGAAGGGGTTAAAAGTACAAAACGCATTTGATAATTGGTGCGTGTATGGGCACCTTTAGGGCGAGATGTACTAAACCATGAAAAGTGATCAAATGGAGAGTGATAAACCACCAACCAATCAGCTCCTACCTGTCATTTTTTAAACACAGCCTGTGACATGGCAGGCAGGAGCTGATTGGCTGGTGGTTTATCATTCTCCATTTTATCACTTTTCAAGCTTAGAACATCTGGCCATTAGGGAGATGGTTTGACTGATAGTATAGGCAAGTTGTACACACCCATGTGGATCTGGCCACACCAACACAGCAATGGTCACAGCTTTTTCCCTTCTCAGTATAGACCCTTGGTTCTTTTTAACCCCTGGCCCATGAAGCAATTAATCGGTCCAGCTCCAATATATTATCTTCTGAAGAAATGAATACTTATTTAATTAAACTACTTGAGACAGCTCAAATGCCATCAGGCAAAAGATCCTACAGTATATCACCTCTGCCATACCTCCCATCTGTCCTTATTTTGGTGTGAAAACCCATGGGCCGCAATGTCCCACTGTGGGGTGGGGGGTGTGGGGGCGGGGGGCAGTTGGGAGACACCATCTCAGGGCAGCAGTAAATAGTCACTGAATGTATGCAAACAGCATCTATTCACCAGTAGAGACGGACAGGAGGCATGACCAGCAGCTTGCACAGCGATGAAGGTGTGGCTCATGAACATGGCACTTCCTGTGAGGCCATGCCTCCTACTTGAAGGCCATGTCCCCTAATTTTGGGCAAGCATCACAGGAGATCACAGATGTTCATCTTCCATGCTGCACAAAGTTGGGAGGTATGCCTTTTCAGCAGTCAAAAAACAGTATTCCTCCTTTCACATGAAGATATATACAGTATATGGGGCCTGGGCCGCCGAGAATGGGGGGGGGGGGCAGACCTACATCATATAGCACATGCCCCCACCACCCCCACCCCCCTTGACTTTAGAGGGTTTTTCACTCTCCTGTAATAATTTTTGGGGCGTGGCCTAATCACGAGAGGCGCGATTAGGTCACACCCCCAATTTCCCAGGGCCCAGCATACCTCTCAGCGGCCCTGTATCTGACTCCTAGTATATGTGTTCTCTACACCATTGTAATTAGGTTAATCTTATTTTTGCTTGTTCAAGGATGAGTATGCCTAGCCCACATTAATCCAGGAATGATTAGCTCAGTTACTCCTATGTAAAGATTAATCACTTTGGCTCTATTTAAGAACAAGTCATAAACCCTGTTGTTGACTAAAGGGATTATGGGGCCCATTTATCACCATCTGCATCTGAAGATGCGGATGTGTTGTGAAAAGATCGCCCAACTCGCAATGCGATAATTGACTACATTGCATGGATGTATCAATTATTGCATGCAGGGCAGAGCTTGCGTCAATGCTCTGTCCCTGCAATGGGTCTCCACAGCACCATGAAAAATACCCCGATACTGTACTGCGCATGTGCCGCCATGACTGCTACCACCACCGCCGACACCCCTTCCCCATCGTGACCCCCAGTGCCCAGATTTTTCACGAAAACTGCTCTGAAAGTCCTTTAGTACATTCAGGTGAAACTAAAATAATGTGAAAAGGTGTGAAAAAAGTAATAACCCCCATGTTCGAAAGCCATGTGGGATGCCGGTTGAGCTCTGAGGTTTTTGTAAAGGGACAGTCAATCACAAGGCAAAACCATGCCTTATAAATGATTGCCCCTTTAAAAAAAGTTTGGCCTGCATCCTGCATGGCCGCCAAACTCGCTACAGTGGGGGGGCTGGGAGCTTGATTTAGCGCTATTTGCCGCTGGGCAGGAAGCTCTGCTGATTTTGAAAAGACTGGCCGGACGATGATTGGCCGGACGTTCAGCCAATCAGCATCCGGCCAATCTTTTCAAAATCAGCAGCGGTTCCCACCCGGCAAATAGCGCTGCAAGCTCCCAGCTGCCGATGCCCGCTGCCTGGTCGAGCAGAAGTGGCTGGGAGCTTGTCGCGCTACATGCGCTGATTGGCTGAGTGTCCAGCCAATCAGCATCCGCCCAGTCTTTTCAAAATCAGCAGAGCTTCCCAACTGGCAAATAGCGCTACTACAAGCTCTGAGTCACCCGCTGCCTGGATGGATACTGTTGACTGCCGCTGCCCAGATCCCCGCCACCCCCCGACGCTCCCCAGGGCAGTGCCATTTTCCCCATTGGGGTGGGCCCCTACAATCCTTGGGAAAAAAATGGGAAAGACTGTACTGCATCTTAGCAAACAAACTCCTATTCATTTCACATAAAACATTTATGGTAACATCACTCACCTGCACAAGAGCAAATTGTTAACTGAAATTGGCACGTTGGAAAATATGGTCACATTTCTAAGAATGCCTCTGTGAATAGCTGATTGCAGGTGAATGTATCTGGATTCTCTGTATATCTAGGTTAGCTTTCCTTTGAATGAAATGTTGATCTTCTCTATATCTGAGAGCAACATCCGGTAAGATGCTTCAAGTGACCCTAGAAAAACTCAAGACCGAAGTACATCTGGAATTATTCTGTATATGTTGTAAGGAAAATACATAAACAGGCCTTTTCTCTATGGTGAAAACAGATGGATTATTTTCTGTTCAAAATATAGAAACCAAATGGTTATAATGAGAAGCAAATATTTTGCGTCCCATTCCTGCAAGGCTCCTCCCATCCACAGGAAACAAAAAAATGCTTAGAAATGCAGTTAGAGGACTTGGCATTGGGGCTCATGTAGAGGTGAAAGCTTATCGGCCCAAAGGGGAGATATGCCTTATATGGAGGAAGCAGTATATGAAGGAGTGGGTGCCCTTTATTAGGGGTACTACACAGAGGAGTATAGGGGTGCAGTGCGTATATACAGGCCAGGGCATTAGAGAGCCTAGCCGGGTCCAGTACTTTTCTGGGGGCATGGCCTAGTAATGGGAGGCGTGACCATGAAGAGCTGCTGCAGCTGCTACTGCCAGGTAAAATGGGCCTTATTGGGCCCTCCGTCAGAACTGGGCCCACGTAATTAGCACTCTCTCAGCACCTCTGATAGGGACAGTATGTGGGGGGGGCAGAATATGTACTGTATATAGGGGCAGTATATAGTGGGGTTTGCAGTGTCCATGTCATGAACGGAGCTTAGTCAAGCGCCCTCCAGTGGCCGTCAGTGGAATCACAAAGATGGGACGCAGCGTTAGCCTTTTATATGCTGTATTTCAAGCCTAATTCACAACTGATTGCTGGGCAAATTTGTTCTCAAAATGGGCGAAACCATGTGCACTACAGGTGGGGCAGATGTAACGTGCAGAGAGAGATCGATTTGGATGAGGTGTGTTCAAACTGAAATCTAAATTGCAGTGTAAAAATTAAGCAGCCAGTATTTATTCTGCACAGGTACAAAATAAATCCCCCAAATATAACACTCTCTTTAATGTTACATCTACCCCACCTGCAGTGCAGCATGTTTTTGTTCATTTTGAGAATTTTCCCTACGATCCGGTCTGAATTTCGGACATAGGTTCACAAGGTGACATTCTATTTCTATTCATCCCAGCAATCATTTATCAGTGACCAAGAGGAATGATTTCAATGTTCACTGCTATTAATATCACCATTAATAGTTAACTACAGAGGATCCCGCTAAAGATGGTTTGTCTTATTTTACAATACCCTTTTTTTTTAGCTAGGTTGTTTTTTGTTATCACTGTATCTTTTTATTTCCAAAGAGTGATTTCAGGACATTGTCGTCCGTGCCGGGATTCAAATTATTAGTATTATTTTTCAATGTTGTCATAGAAAATAATACAATGGCAATGTGCTGTTGATTGTGTTGGAAAATAAATAAATACAAGACAGAAATTCCCTCTCTTGGGAACCATGTCTTGGCACACTGCAGAGAAATACAGCATAAGGAAGGAATTTCTGTCTCTCCCAATTGGTTGCTGTACAGAGGTCATACAAGAACAAATGTTTATTCTTGACTTTTATGGCCTATGCTAGCATTCCCTCCTACAATTAGTTTCATTAATTAAAATTTCTGTACATTCTTTTAATGAAGTGTGTTCTGTGTTCTGTTGCTAGAATTACCTCACAGGGGTAAATTTACTAAGGGGGCCATTCAGATCTGATTGCTCATGACTGAATTCGTCCCCAGTCCATATGTTTGTCCATATGTTTGTCCAAATATGCCCATGTGAATGCCCCGAAGCGAACGACTGTGTCCATGCCTCTTGGGGCAGGTGACTGACGTCACATGACACCAGCCCCCGTCCCCATTTCTGCCACCTATTTCCAGGATAAACAGACATGCGAGCGGCTGGTACTAGGTTATGCAGGAGGGTACACTTTAATGAATAGGTGGGTTTTCAGCAAACATTTGAAGCATTGCAAGGTCGGGGAGAGTCGAATAAAGTGAGGGAGCTCATTCCAGTGAAGGGGGCAGCGCGGGCAAAATTGGATATGCGCAAGGGATGTAGTGACAAGGATAGAGGAGCTATGATAGGCTTGCCTGAAGAGGTGAGTATTCAGGGAACACTTGAAGGTTTGCAGACTAGAGGAGAGTCTTACTGTGTGTGGGAGGACATTCCACAGAGTGGGTGTACCCAAAGAAAGTCCTGCAATCGTGATTCCTGATAAGCAAGCCCGCCGTCAGCACCGCTGGCCCCCAAGGGGCGTGGTCAATGGGAGGGAGCGTGCTCATTTTTTTACAGGGCGTGGTCACTCCCCCCTCCCATTAAGATGGGAGCGGGATGGCATCCGGCAGGTGCAACACCCACTCTGTGAGAGAGAACACAGGCTGGTGCTGAAGCTGCTTGTGCTGAGCTGGGAAGAGAGGGTGTGCTGCAGCAGCATCCTGTCCTCTACTCCCCCTGCCCAGCTCCCTGCAGCAGGGGAGGGAGGTGTGGGCACCAAAGCCCTCCATCAGACCCGGGTCCAGATAAAAAGTATCCACCCCCAACCCCCAGCCCCCCTCACCTCCTCCCACTCCCGTGTCCAAGATTTCTCTCGCGCTGCCCCCCTGCACTGGAACAACCTTCCGCCACCCATCAGGCTATCTGATTCCCTTACCTCCTTCAAGCGCTCCCTCAAAATCCACTTTTTTCGACTAGCCTATCCCTCCTCCTAACCTCTTTTGATCCTCCTATCCTGCCTCCGTTCCTACTTATCCTATTGTATTTCGTTCGTCCACCCACCTATTTTTAGTATGTTAACTCTTATGAGCAGGGCCCTCCTTCCTCACGTACTCACCCTACCTCATTACCTCACCTGTGCTCCTGTCCTGTTCTTCCCTTCCTCTATTTCATCTTCAGTCTCCTTGACAATTTTGACACCTACTTCTGAACTGATGCTGATTTTAGTTCTACCAGCTATACCCCTATTTATACTGTATCTTTCAACACACCCTATACGTTACCTTGTAATTTGTTTTTTTTTGTTTGCTATGTACGACGCTGCGGACACTTTGCGGCGCCTTATAAATAAACGTACTACTACTACTACTACCCTCGATGGCCCCACAGATAAGAGACGTAAATCTTGCAAAGAGCAAAGATGTTGAGTTGGTAGATATTTAGAAATAAGGGAGGAGATGTACATTGGTGTAATTTGGTTAATGGCCTTGTGTTTAGTAAAACTATTTTATATTGAATACAGTACAATACAGGTAACCAATAGAGGGCCTGACAGAGCAGTTTTGCAACTGATGAACGTCTGGCGAGGAAGATTAGCCTTGCTGTTGCATTCAGGATGGATTGTAGTGGTGAGAGTCTGTATTGGGGAAGACCAATGAGGAGACTATTGTAATAATCAGTGTGGGAGATGATGACAGCATGGAGTAGGGTTTTGCAGTGTCTTGTGTAAGGTAAGGGCCATGTGGGGGCAGCACAAAAAAAAAATGTTACAAAGGCCTATACTGCGCATGCGCCGGACCCGGGACCCTGAATATGCTTGTATGGACTGCTTTCAAAGCAGCCCAATGGAGGCTGGGGACCAGCGCATGTGCAGTACCAAAGAAACTACTGCACAAGTGCCAGTCCTACAATGGGGGTTGGGAGTGGACCCGCAGTGGGGACCAGCTGGCACTGGTGGCAGGGACCAGCAGCGGCAGCAATGGAGGGGGGCTACATTGCGGCAGGCCCCCTCCTCCACAGAGGTTAGAGCCGCCACTGGATAGAGCTATTGAGTTGGAACCTACTATTGTTCAGTGGAAATATAATTAATTCTGTTCTGGAAATATTCAGTTTGAGGTGGCGAGATCCAAGACGAAGCGGCAGAAAGGCATTCATCGAGAAGGACAGGAAAACATATCCACATTTTATTTTTTAACAGGGAAAACAACAGATGTTGGCATGTAATAAAATATAATTAGTCATGTTATTTTTTTTATTTTCCTCTGTTTTTAATTGTATTTTACATGGTAAATTATAGTTTAGTATTTATTAATAACATTATCCAGACAGAGACAAACTCTTATGTAAATGACACTTCATTAAAGTACTATATTTTATACCCTGAAACTGTAGCATTTACTACTAACACAGGCCTGCAGGGGCGGATTGGGATGGGAAAACCAGCCGGGAAATTTTTGGAAGCAGCCGTTATGGAGGCGGGGTCTGTTGTAGGGGTGGGAGGGATCCTGATTCTGAGTTGGACACAGTTCCAGATAGCCGCTTTCTACCCCCTAATACAGCCACACCCCCATTCTGTCACTCTACACCGTCTTCAAGTCACAGGTGGTACCATAGGTGCATCGGCCCACTGGGAATCATCCCTGTGGCTTCTTTTGCCAATCTGCCCCCCTGCAGGCCTGACTCTGATTTGGAAGTTAAAAAGCAAATAACTTCAGTATGTGTATGGAACAAGCTGACAGGCAATGTCTAGGTAGACAGGCAATAGGCCAGCATTATAACGTTGACATTCACACGGTCGACATGGAAGAGAGTTTACTGGAGAGAGACCTTATGGTATAGACCTACTGACTGTCGTCCAATCAACCGGATACCCTTTATTTGCACTTACCTTGACTTATACTTGCTGTCATTGACCCATATCATGTCTAGAACCATATCCAAGGTAACATAGGTATATTTTCTTCATGCTGTATTGTTCTATATTGCAGTTTTAATAATTCATATGGGTATGGGTCATAGGCTCGACAGCACTAAGGTCGACATGTCGATGGTCAACCACTGAAGGTCGACATAGACCAAGGTCGACACCTGAAAATGTGACATTGGCTTAGGTTGACAGGTCATTAGGTCAGCACAAGCTTTAGGTCAACATGGGCAAGGTCGACAATCAAAAAGTCGACATGGGGTTATCACTTTTTTTGTCCCAAATTTCGGCAAAGTCGACATGGACACCATATCGGTGCACCGTGTCCCCTCGCATGGCTTGTTGCACTCGCCATGCTTCGGGCACGGTGCCTCGCTACGCTAGGCACACTATTATTTTCTCCCACCACGCCGTAGCGCATGGTAGGGCATGAAATACCGCCTGCCGGCATATGTCGGCTCAAAAAAGTGAAAAACTCTATGTTGACCTTTTGACTCTCGACCTTGCCCATGTCAACCTAATGCTTGTGTTGACCTAATGACCTGTCAGCCTAAGCCTTTTTCGATCTATTCAGCTGTCGACCTTGGCCCATGTCGACCTTCAGTGGTCGACACTATGCATGTCAATCTTAGTGCTCAGCAGGGGGGAGGCAGTTGGGAGTCCCCCCCCCCCAGCCTGAAGGAATAGATGCTGTGCGCATGCAATACAGATGATGAAAAGGGGGCGTAGGCCGACGGCATCATTTGCATATGGTATGCGCCCTTTTGGTGCGGTCCCGCTTCCGTCCATCAAGAAGTTGGGAGGTATGTAATATGATCAATAGAGCTGCCACCAAATCACCTGTGGATCTTTTAAATCTTTTAAAATGTGTCAATGAGTAATGACTTCACCTGTGCACTTGCCGGGTGACCTGGAAAACGTGAAATGTGTGGGGTTCTGAGGACCGAGTCTGAGAACCCCTGTTGTAGACCATCTGTACTGTTAAATATTAATACTGTAGTCCATACAGTATGCAGTGTATAAAGACCAATATTCAGGGCTGTTACCGCTCCCCCAGACTCCCGTGCTTACTCCAATGCGCTGCAGATTGGGAGACTTTCAATTACATTTGGAAACCCCTATAAAAATCCTGTGTTTGCCACTGGATTGACAGGAAGCCGGTGTTTGGGGGTGGTAACCGGCCATTTCATGGGCATGTTGAAAAAACCGCAGGCATGCCTGAAAACACGTTTTTGGGGAGGGGGTGTAACCTCAGCTCCGGCATCGATCAGGCTGATTTCATTGAAGTAAGTCCAGAGCTACTCATTGCCTGCGATAATCGGTGACCAGTGGGGAAATCATTCGATGGTGAGCAGCTTACGAATGGTTTTAGGAATATTGGCACGGCTGCGAAGTCTTTGCAAGCCATACACACATCTATTGGCACGGCGTACAGATTGATTCGCAAGGTGGGATTTCACTGGCACATTCTATTATTATATTCCCTTAGTTATATTGCACCAGAAGGGGTCCTCAGCGTCCAGTTACAGAGTACATAATCAAATAAGCAAAACAAGAAAACTGGGAGTTCCAGTTGAAGACAACTGTAAATTGCACTGACCAGAGCTGAGTGCTGCCTGCCGATGTTTCTCGTATTTAAAAATTTACTTGCACCACTTGAATGGTTGACTCACAAGTCACCAGTCCACCAGTCACGCGCACGCACAGTTGGCCGCCTCCCCCTCGCACTGCACTATTATACGCAGGCATGCGAATGCATGATTAGCATACTCATCCATTCGCAGCCTTGCATGCGGACACAAAAACATTCCATGGTCGCTTACCATCAATTTATTTTTCTAGCGCTCGCAAATGAAAGACACCACTTTGGTTACAACTGCGAGTGCCTGTACGGCAAGCGTCATCAGGGAATTACCATGAGAACGCCCAGTGTTTTCATGGGAATGCCCATGAAACGCTGGCCGTTCCCATGGGCGAATCCGCCGGCCAGCAAACCTCACGCCGAACGGGGGCGGAGGAGGGTGGGGGGCACTGGTCATCCCCATAAGCATATGGGAACGCCCAGCCTTCCATGGGCGTTTCCATGTGAACGCTGGGTGTTCTCAGGCTAATGAGACTGTGACGGACATGCAGGGGGCGAGGAGCTGTCAGTTGCCTGCCCTGTCCTTGCACAGGACGCCCGCAGTTTACAGTGACTATATAGGTGGATCACTCTGAACTGCCCGCACGGAAGAAATCATTCGATGGTCGGCGACTTCCCCGCTTGCGAATGGATGATTATGTAAATCATCCATTCGCAGCTGTGCCGGGGGGTGGGTACTGCATGCGAGGGGGGCAGCCGGCACTGCGGGAGGAGGGCAGCGTCTGATGGACTTGCAAGGCTGCGAATATCAAAGTCAGCCGGAATAAGGCCCTAAATGCATGTTTTGATACAATTGACTTCAAATCTGCTCCTGTATTTTCAGTATTTGACCACTGGATGGCACCAAGAGACGCACATTGGTTTCAACTAAACTTTCCTTACTTCTAGAACACTGTCCAGGAGCGCCATCTACAGGACAATGAACTATAGTGACACTTCTCAAAAAATTACATTAGTTACTTTGTTTTACAATGTGGAACAAGATCATTAACCCCTTCACGACATTTGACGTATATATACGTCATGGCCGGGAAGTACTTCCCGACACATGACGTATATATACGTCATGACTTTAAACTGTCACTGCGTCTCGAGACGCAGTGACAGAGGGACGATGTCTGCTGTCCCTGACAGCAGACATGTCCCTGCATGCCCAGGGGGGGCTGCGATGTCGCCCCCCCGTCGGCGATCGCTGTGATTGGCTGTTCAGTGTGAACAGCCATTCACAGCGTTTTCCTGTGTTACCAGCGAATCAGACGCTTGGTAACACAGGTGTCAATCACCGCCGGGCGTCAGGGGGCATGAGGGGGTCATCGGTGACGATGACACCTCACCCCACCCTCAACCCACCTGCCCCCAAGGCTGTGATTGGTCCGTGGGACCCACGGACCAATCACAGCCAAGGCGCGACATTTAAACTAACGGTGACTGCGCTGCAGACGCCATTCCGGTCTGGAATAGCGTGCAGAGCGGTCACCGTGCCTATCTGCCGTGATACTGACCTGATCCTTGCTAATACTTACCTGATCCTTGCAAATACCTTACCTGATCACTTGATCACTGCTTGTAGCGTGCTGGACGCTTCCTGGATCTGACTTCCTGAGACTTCCTGCTGCTGCTGCAGTGTGATAGAGAGATAGAGAGAGAGAGATATAGAGAGATAGAGAGATAGTGACAGAGAGAGCTATATTTTGTGTCTGCTACCTCCCCTTTTTGGGGGTGCAGGGTTTTTTTATATATAAATAACTGTCACTGCTGCTGCTGCAGTGTCATAGTGATAGATAGTGATAGATAGTGAGAGATAGTGATAGATAGTGATAGATAGTGAGAGATAGAGAGATTTGTGTCTGCTACCCCCCCTTTTTGGGGGTGCAGGTTTTTTTTTTATATATATAACTGTCAGTGCTGCTGCTGCAGTGTCATAGTGATAGATAGTGATAGATAGTGAGAGATAGAGAGATAGAGAGAGATAGTGACAGAGAGTGATAGAGAGTGTATATTTTGTGTCTGCTACCCCCCCTTTTTGGGGGTGCAGGTTTTTTTTTTATACATATAACAGTGCTGCTGCTGCAGTGTGATAGATAGTGATAGATAGTGATAGATAGTGATAGATAGTGAGAGATAGAGAGAGATAGTGACAGAGAGTGATAGAGAGTGTATATTTTGTGTCTGCTACCCCCGCCTTTTGTGCTGATCACTATATCTGAGGTGATCAGCAACTTTTTGGGGGCGCAGAGGTTTTTTTTTTTTATATATACCTGTCAGTTGCTGCCAGTTGCACCAAAGGTTGTGCACCTGCTGCCCCTCACTGGTAATCAGTGTCGCATCACTGATCACCTTTTTTTTTTTTTTGTGGGTGCTGTGTGGTCTTTTTTTAATTTTTTTTTTACACACATTGTGATTTTGTGGGTGTCCTGTGGCCACTGTGCGCTGATCAGTGACGTACATCACTGATCAGCTTTTTCGGCACAGGGTTGATCTATTTTTTTTTTTTTTGATCAAATTCCTGTTGCCTTTGAGCGCTGTTCAGTGACGGACGTTACTGACCAACATCTGTGCTCAATTTTTGGCGCAGGACCTTTTTTTTTTTTTTTTTAACCCCTTCAATTTTTTTTTTTTTTTAACCCCTTCAATTTTTTTTTTTTTTAACCCCTTCAATTTTTTTTTTTTTTGTATAAAGTATTTTTTTTTTCTGCACTACATACACACTACACACTACATACCCCCCGGGTTGAAATAAAGTTTGTACCCCCCCCTACACTATACACGTGTTGAAACATTTCACTACCAGTAACACAAAAATAAAAATGTCATCCCAAATGTCATCCCAAATGTCATCCCAGTCCTCCAGAAGAATGTATTCAGTGGAGGAGGCATATGCCATGCTTGCTTCTGATTCTGACACAGCCAGTGAGGCAAGCGGGGAATTTGAAGGATTCGTCTTAAGCTCCTCTTCCTCCTCTGGTGATGAGGGACCCCCTCAAAGACGCCCCCGTAGAGCAGCTGAGACCCCCCCCCCCAATAATTGATCTCGTATGGACCCCACCACCAGACAATTTTGAGCCCCAGGTTCCTGAGTTTTTGGCCATGCCAGGAATCCAATTTGATTCCACAGGTCTCAGAGAAATTGACTTTTTCAAATTATTTTTCTCTGATGATTTTATAAATTTAATGGTGGACCAAACTAATTTATATGCCCAGCAGTTTATTGCTCAAAACCCCACGTCATCATTTGCTAGGTGGACCCCTGTAGATGCAGTAGAGATGATGACGTTTTGGGGTCTGGTGTTTCATATGGGCATAGTAAAAAAGCCACAAATTAGGCAATATTGGAGTACAGATGTTCTGTACAGCACCCCATTTTACCGTATGGCCATGACTCGGACTCGTTTTGAGGCAATCCATAAATTTATACATTACACCGATAATGCACAGTGCCCACCCAGAGATGATCCCACCTTTGACAGGCTATTCAAAGTCAGGCCGGTCATTGATCATTTCAGTGCCAAATTTGCAGAGCTATACATCCCTGATAAATGTATTAGCATCGACGAGTCCCTTATACATTTTAAAGGAAGGGTTAAATTCCGCCAGTACCTTCCCAGTAAGAGGGCAAGGTATGGCATAAAAATGTATAAGCTGTGTGAAAGCACCACAGGGTACACCCACAAGTTTAGGGTATATGAAGGGAAGGATTCAAGAATTGAACCGCCAGAATGCCCCCCCTCCCTCGTAGGTGTTAGTGGAAAAATTGTCTGGGATTTAATGCACCCCTTCCTGGATAAGGGTTATCACCTCTATGTGGATAACTTTTACACCAGCATCCCCCTGTTTAAGGCCCTTGGTTCAAGAGGTACAGCAGCTTGCGGTACTGTGCGTAAGAACCAAAGAGGCCTCCCAAAAACGCACATTGCCCAAGTAATGAGAAGGGGTGAAAGCAGGGGAATATGCACCGAAAATATGTTGTTGGTCAAATATAAGGACAAGAGGGATGTCCTTATACTGACAACAATTCATGGAGACAGTACCACCTCCATCCCTGTACGAGGTACCAGTACCCACACCTCAAAACCAAATTGTATCCTAGATTACAATAAGTACATGGGCGGAGTGGATCTTTCAGATCAGGTACTGAAGCCGTACAGTGCCCTGCGGAAAACAAATATCTGGTACAAGAAGCTGGCCGTGTATATCATCCAGATGGCACTGTATAACGCTTACGTGCTATTCCGTTCTACCGGCCAGAGGGGGACATTTATGCACTTTCAAGAGGAAGTCATAAAGGGCCTAATATTTGGGAACCAGCAGGCAGAGGGCCCCAGTACTTCTAGTACTGGCCCCCGTATTGTACCAGGGCAGCATTTTCCCAACGAAATCCCCTCCACTGCAAGAAAGGGCAGGACACAAAAAAGGTGCAAAGTTTGCTATAAAAAGGGAATAAGAAAGGAAACTATTTTCCACTGTGAAACTTGCCCCGACAAACCCGGCCTATGTATAAAGGAGTGTTTCAAAATATACCACACATCTATGGATTATTAGGTTCATCATTTCACCGTGCTTCGGGGGTCTTGCTAATGCCACATAGCACCCACCATTCATTCCACCAGAATCTGAGCTGCAAAATCCAAAAATCACTCCTTCCCTTCTGAGTCCTGTCATGCACCCAACTGGTATTTTTTGGTCACATGTGAGGCATTGCCGTACTCTGGAGAAATGGGGGCACAGATTTTGGGGTGCTTTGTCTCCTTCATTCCTTGTGAAAATGAAAAATTTTGAGCCAGAACTGCATTTTTGTGTTAAAAAATGTAATTTTTCATTTTCACTGCCCAGTTGTATCAAAATTGGTGAAACCCCTGGGGGTTTGAAATGTACACTATACCCCTAGATGAATTCCCTGAGGAGTGTAGTTTGCAAAATGGGGTCACTTGTGGGGGGGTTCCACTGTATTGGTAATGCAACATAGCACCCACCATTCATTCCACCAAAATCTGTGCTCCAAAATCCAAAAATCACTCCTTCCCTTCTGAGTCCTGCCATGCACCCAACTGGTATTTTTTGGTCACATGTGAGGCATTGCCGTACTCTGGAGAAATGGGGGCACAGATTTTGGGGTGCTTTGTCTCCTTCATTCCTTGTGAAAATGAAAAATTTTGAGCCAGAAGTACATTTTTGTGTAAAAAAATGTAATTTTTCATTTTCACAGCCCAGTTGTACCAAAATTGGTGAAACCCCTGGGGGTTTGAAATGTACACTATACCCCTAGATGAATTCCCTGAGGGGTGTACTTTGCAAAATGGGGTGACTTGTGGGGGGGTTCCACTGTATTGGTGCTTTGGGAGTCTTGCTAATGCAACATGGCACCCACCATTCATTCCACCAAAATCTGTGCTGCCAAATCCAAAAATCACTCCTTCCCTTCTGAGTCCTGCCATGCGCCCAACTGGTATTTTTTGGTCACATGTGAGGCATTGCCGTACTCGGGAGAAATTGGGGCACAGATTTTGGGGTGCTTTGTCTCCTTCATTCCTTGTGAAAATGAAAAATTTTGAGCCAGAACTGCATTTTTGTGTAAAAAAATGTAATTTTTCATTTTCACTGCCCAGTTGTATCAAAATTGGTGAAACCCCTGGGGGTTTGAAATGTACACTATACCCCTAGATGAATTCCCTGAGGGGTGTACTTTGCAAAATGGGGTGACTTGTGGGGGGGTTCCACTGTATTGGTGCTTTGGGAGTCTTGCTAATGCAACATGGCACCCACCATTCATTCCACCAAAATCTGTGCTGCCAAATCCAAAAATCACTCCTTCCCTTCTGAGTCCTGCCATGTGCCCAACTGGTATTTTTTGGTCACATGTGAGGCATTGCCGTACTCGGGAGAAATTGGGGCACAGATTTTGGGGTGCTTTGTCTTCTTCATTCCTTGTGAAAATGAAAAATTTTGAGCCAGAACTGCATTTTTGTGTAAAAAAATGTAATTTTTCATTTTCACTGCCCAGTTGTACCAAAATTGGTGAAACCCCTGGGGGTTTGAAATGTACACTATACCCCTAGATGAATTCCCTGAGGGGTGTACTTTGCAAAATGGGGTGACTTGTGGGGGGGTTCCACTGTATTGGTGCTTTGGGAGTCTTGCTAATGCAACATGGCACCCACCATTCATTCCACCAAAATCTGTGCTGCCAAATCCAAAAATCACTCCTTCCCTTCTGAGTCCTGCCATGCGCCCAACTGGTATTTTTTGGTCACATGTGAGGCATTGCCGTACTCGGGAGAAATTGGGGCACAGATTTTGGGGTGCTTTGTCTCCTTCATTCCTTGTGAAAATGAAAAATTTTGAGCCAGAACTGCATTTTTGTGTAAAAAAATGTAATTTTTCATTTTCACTGCCCAGTTGTATCAAAATTGGTGAAACCCCTGGGGGTTTGAAATGTACACTATACCCCTAGATGAATTGCCTGAGGGGTGTAGTTTGCAAAATGGGGTGACTTGTGGGGGGGTTCCACTGTATTGGTGCTTTGGGAGTCTTGCTAATGCAACATGGCACCCACCATTCATTCCACCAAAATCTGTGCTGCCAAATCCAAAAATCACTCCTTCCCTTCTGAGTCCTGCCATGCGCCCAACTGGTATTTTTTGGTCACATGTGAGGCATTGCCGTACTCGGGAGAAATTGGGGCACAGATTTTGGGGTGCTTTGTCTCCTTCATTCCTTGTGAAAATGAAAAATTTTGAGCCAGAACTGCATTTTTGTGTAAAAAAATGTAATTTTTCATTTTCACTGCCCAGTTGTATCAAAATTGGTGAAACCCCTGGGGGTTTGAAATGTACACTATACCCCTAGATGAATTCCCTGAGGGGTGTACTTTGCAAAATGGGGTGACTTGTGGGGGGGGTCCACTGTATTGGTGCTTTGGGAGTCTTGCTAATGCAACATGGCACCCACCATTCATTCCACCAAAATCTGTGCTGCCAAATCCAAAAATCACTCCTTCCCTTCTGAGTCCTGCCATGCGCCCAACTGGTATTTTTTTGTCACATGTGAGGCATTGCCGTACTCGGGAGAAATTGGGGCACAGATTTTGGGGTGCTTTGTCTCCTTCATTCCTTGTGAAAATGAAAAATTTTGAGCCAGAACTGCATTTTTGTGTAAAAAAATGTAATTTTTCATTTTCACTGCCCAGTTGTATCAAAATTGGTGAAACCCCTGGGGGTTTGAAATGTACACTATACCCCTAGATGAATTCCCTGAGGGGTGTACTTTGCAAAATGGGGTGACTTGTGGGGGGGTTCCACTGTATTGGTGCTTTGGGAGTCTTGCTAATGCAACATGGCACCCACCATTCATTCCACCAAAATCTGTGCTGCCAAATCCAAAAATCACTCTTTCCCTTCTGAGTCCTGCCATGCGCCCAACTGGTATTTTTTGGTCACATGTGAGGCATTGCCGTACTCGGGAGAAATTGGGGCACAGATTTTGGGGTGCTTTGTCTCCTTCATTCCTTGTGAAAATGAAAAATTTTGAGCCAGAACTGCATTTTTGTGTAAAAAAATGTAATTTTTCATTTTCACTGCCCAGTTGTACCAAAATTGGTGAAACCCCTGGGGGTTTGAAATGTACACTATACCCCTAGATGAATTCCCTGAGGGGTGTACTTTGCAAAATGGGGTGACTTGTGGGGGGGTTCCACTGTATTGGTGCAACATAGCACCCACCATTTATTCCACCAAAATCTGTGCTGCAAAATCCAAAAATCACTCCTTCCCTTCTGAGTCCTGCCATGCGCCCAACTGGTATTTTTTGGTCACATGTGAGGCATTGCCGTACTCGGGAGAAATTGGGGCACAGATTTTGGGGTGCTTTGTCTCCTTCATTCCTTGTGAAAATGAAAAATTTTGAGCCAGAACTGCATGTTTGTGTAAAAAAATGTAATTTTCCATTTTCACATCCCAGTTGTACCAAAATTGGTGAAACCCCTGGGGGTTTGAAATGTACACTATACCCCTAGATGAATTCCCTGAGGGGTGTAGATTGCAAAATGGGGTGACTTGTGGGGGAGGTTCCTAACTTTTAGCACTTATGGTGCCTAGAAACCTACATGGTGCCTAAAAAAAAATCTCATAAAAAGGAGGCTCCAAAATCAAGTAGGTGCTCCTTCTATTATGAAGCCTGTGGTTTGGTCAACGTGCACACTAGGGCCACATATAGGATATTTTTGAAAACAAAAGAATTGGGGGAATCAATTTTTAGTCACATTTCTCTAGTAAAATCTCCTGTTTTCGTTAGAAAAATGTATTAAAATTGAAACTCTGCAAAAAAAAAAGAAATTTTGAAATTTCACCTACACTTTGTTTTAATTCCTGTGAAACACCTAAAGGGTTAACAAACTTCCAAAATGCTGTTTTGAATACTGTGAGGGGTGCAGTTTTTGAAATGGCATCATTTATGGGGGTGTCTCACATACAAGTCCCTCAAAGTCACATCAGAACTGAACTGGTCCCTAAAAAAATCAGTGTTTGAAATTTTCTTGAAAATTTGAGAATTTGCTAGTCATATCTGAAGCCTCCTAGTGTCCAAAAAAATGAAAAGGAGGTTGAAATAATGATTGCAACATAAAGTAGACATATGGTCTTTGTTAGTTATTAACTATTTTGAGTGGTATGATTATTTGTCTCACAAGCAGAAAATGTGACATTTTGCATATTGCTAAATTTTCCATTTTTTCCTGATATTTTGGTATTTTTCACAAAAAAACACAGACTGTATCGACCCAAATTTACCACTAACTTGAAGTACAATGTGTCACGAGAAAACAATCTCAAAATCACTGGGATAAGTAAAAGCAAAAAAAAGTTATCCCCACTTAAGTGAGACATGTCAGATTTGAAAAAAAGGGCTCTGTCATGAAGGCACAAACTGGCTCTGTCATGAAGGGGTTAATATTATTGTTTATGTTTTCAGCACAAAACTACTGTATATATATATATATATATATATATATATATATATATATATATATATATATATATATATATATATATATATATATATTTATTATCAGTTTCTTATATAGTGCAGCATACTCCATTGTGCTTTACAATAGGAGACATTGATTTCCCATATGTCCCCCTGTGTAATATCAGTTGGAAGATATTGATGTGGAGTATACTGTAGATGTGATCACCAACTGCCGCCCACATGCCACATTTGAATCCTCCATGGTATAAAGCCTCAGCACTGACATTTCCTGGGTAGAAGCTGCTGCACACACAGGAGAGAAGACCTCACAAGGAAGATCAGGTTGTTTCGCTACCACCGATTCACCAGTGACAGGATCTCCGCACAAGTTTGCGGATCCGGTATGAAATCCTGACGGTCAAAATATCGACAGGGTCAAAATCCCGAATGGGTCATAATACCGACAAGGACAAAATCCCGACAAGTAAAAAATCCCGACAAGGACAAAATCCCGACATTTAAAATCCCGACAGGGTCAAAATACCGTCATAAAGAATGCACAGGTGAAACAGTCAACATGACTTTCTGTCGAGAGGTCGCGAGGTTGACATGGGTTTTTTCACTGTTTTTTGACCCGAATGTCGACACAGTCGACATGGACACAGTTGGAAGTGAACCGCAGCCCCTCGCATAGCTCGCTTCGCTCACAATGCTTCGGGCACGGTGCCTCGCTGCGCTCGGCACACTATTTTATTCTCCCACCACGCCCTAGTGGATGGTAGGGCATGAAATACCGCCTGTCGGCACATGTCGGGTCAAAAAACAGTGAAAAAACCCATGTCGACCTTGCGACCTGTCGACAGAAAGTCATGTTGACTGTTTCACCTGTGCATTCTATATGTTGGTATTTTGACCCTGTTGGGATTTTAAATGTCGGGATTTTGTCCTTGTCGGTATTATGACCCATTCGGGATTTTGACCCCTTCGGGATTTTGACCGTCGGGATTTTGACTGCATCCCAAGTTTGCATCTGTGCTTTTTATTTCCATTTGTGTCGCCATATCCACCAGCCACAATGAGCCGAAGGGAGTTAGCCCAGCTGCTTGGAAGCAGGGCCGGATTAACAATAGGCCTGATGGAGCTACAGCTCCAGGCCCACTCTCCAAATAGGCCTAGGGCCACGGCTTTCCAACGAGCCTTGCCCTGCATTGCTAGCCTCCCGGGAACCAGAGATACCGCCAGGCAAAGCTGGAACATTTTCCCCATAGGATAACATGGGACCCGCTAATTCCAACCCCACCTGGTTCCAACGGCTGCCAGTTCCCCCTCCGGCATCACAGAAGCTTGAGGTTGATCTCAAATCGTTGGGCCTTCAATCTGATAACAGGCTGGTCCAGATGGGTTTATTGGTTCTAGAGATATTGCGGGTAAACCGATTTTTTTTAATTTCTGAAATGTAATTTCATGGCTGTTCATGTTGTTTGAGGGCAGATTTCTCTGGAACCAAATGGCCCAGATTCACACGAGATTCATTTGAAACCCACATGAAAATGGGTCAGTTGGTTCCGAAGATACAGTATAGCTGGTTGTTTAAAGGGGGGGGGGGTGTTATCTTCCCCTCACACCAGAAAATGCAGGGACAAGGCTGGTATAAAAGGGGCCAGCCCGGGAATGTCCCTGCATGATCGTGGGACCATATTACTGGGTAAGTCCCTGCATTTTATGGTGTGAAAGGGGTATTATTTCAAATAGCCGGGACCTGCACTGCTCTGATTAAAGCCGGGCAGCCCAGTGTTCTCTGCCCGGCTGTCCTTTCTGCCCGGCGCGGCGGTCCCCCAGTTACCGCGAGCATGTATTCCCCTTTGGTAATGAGCATGTAATCCCATATGGCAATGAGCATAGAACCCCTGGCAATGAGCATGGAACCCCTGGCAATGAGCATGTAGGTAAGCAGCACTTATGTAGCATAATTTTTAATAGGCATTATGGTGTTTGGCATAATACGAAATGGACATTATGGTGTGTGGCTTTAACATGTAATGGGCATTATGGTGTAAATTTTAAATGCGCGCAATGCCCTGTTTGTGGAACATATTGTGCATTATTGCTCAATCTGGGGCAGATGTATGATCCGTCGTTATGGGGGAGAAGGGGTATCAGCGCACGTTATGTGCACTAATACCGCTTCTCCCCCATGTATGAAGCAGGTGAGATGCGGTAAAGGACAGGGGCGCTATGCGCCCCTGTCCATATCGGCGCTGCTATCAAAATGATAGCAGGCCGAATGTATGAACGGTCAGCATCGCTGACCGTTCCGCACGAAGCCTGCTTTGGCTTCGCCAGCATCAGGCTGGCGAAGCCCTATCTAAACAGCAGGGACAGCGCTGTCCCTGCTGTTAGGTCTGGGCTGCGCTGGGGATCTCGCGTGAACAGCGAGATCCCGCGCATGCCCAGTGCGGCCGGCCGGGACACACGAGATAGCGCATCAGTATTAACTGATGCGCTATCTCCAGAAAGGGACATCGCCGGAGGGGGGAGGTAACGCTCCCCCGCTTCGGCAGACAAGATGTTAATACATCTTGTCGATGTCCCTTCCTGCTTCGCCTCGCTATTGAGGCGAAGCAGGAAGTATCATAGCGGCGCGATAAGCGCTGCTATGATACATCTGCCCCTCTGTTTGGTATAGTGTCAATCCATGTGGCAAAATGTGACTTTTGGGTACTTGTTTCCTAGCACGGCGCCCCCGATGTCCATCGTCGGGCATCTGATCGCATCGCATGCCATATAGCCGCATACGATGCGATGCATTTTTTAATTGTACAATGTTAAATGCACCCCCCACGCCACCCCCACTATCAACGCAAAGCCGAATCGCAAACCCGAAGCGTGGCGAGCGCCGCGAGCCTGCGAGGGGCGGCGGTACGCGTCCTCCGACCTTTTCATACCCCCACTATCCACGTCGGCACGAAGTTGATTGTAGATAGTGTGGCGAGCGCAGCGAGCCACCGAGCCCGAAGCGTGGCGAGCGCAGCGAGCCCCGTGAGGGGACGCATATTACTTTACATGTATTCTGTGTCCCCTCGCGGGCTCGCTACGCTCGCCATGCTTCGGGTTGGTGTTGATCCTGGGGGTGGCGTTGACAATGGGGGGCCATTTAAAATTGTAAGGACCCATCAGGGTGCTTGTACAATCAAAAATCGTATACCGTCGCACTGTATGCCATTGTATGGCATACGATGCGATGAGATATTTTATTGTACAATATCGCATCGCATACCATCGTATACCTTATTTAGTGTAATGGTATACGATGCGATGGGCGCCGTGCTAGGAAACAAGTACTGAATTTTGCCTTAATCTGTGTGACATAACGTGAATTTTGGCTCATTCCATGTGGCATATTGTGTTAGAGGCAAGTATAGTATAAGGGGGTTACTATTGTGTTGCATGATTTGTATAAGGGGTATATGGTGTGGTAAACTTAGGTGACCACATAAAAGGTGCTGGAATGTTGTCTACCAAGTTTCGGCTTTCAGTATTTTTTTATGACTGGAGTGCTGCCTCACCCAACAAGTATCTTAGGACATCGGCATCCTGCGGGTGCACCTTTGGAGGGCACCCGGCAACATATCTCCCTGCATTTTTCCTATGCCAGCCCCCTGCCTTTTCCAGGCATATATAATTAGTTGAAAGTATTTACACAAATAGAGACACACCCATGAGCAGACCACCCAACCAGAACACTAGTCACGCCCCCTACATTATTAGGTGCTGGCCACAACCACTATTATTGCGCATAATAGGCCCTTGATAATTTTCAGCTCCAGGCCCATTTAGACCTTAATCTGGCTCTGCTGACACCCGCACTACCCGCACATGGACGGGGTCCGGCACCCTGGCTGCCACCATCTCCCAGACTCCACAAACCAACTTTAGTGAGTAGAAGCCAGGAAGCAGGGTTGGCCTCTTTCACAACGGCCAGTAACCCGGGCTGGTCGCGTAAGCAACCCTGCTAGCCAGCAGGGTTGAAATCCCGGCAAAATTACCCGGGAACTTAGGCTGGTGTGAAAGGGGTATTAAATGAACTGTAGTTCAGCAATAAATTTAAATTTGTTTGCTTCTTACCATCCTTTATCTATTGTAGCCCAATGGGAAAACGAAATCTGATAAGAAATTACCATTCCACCACTGATTACTGTCAATCCACCCAAATCCTCTCATTGGCTGGACTTCTGCAAGTTGCTGAAACCTTGATCTATTTAAATAAGTGCTATGATAGAGAAAGCACAAAGATATGACTAATGGGTGCGCAATAAAACCAGCGTGCAGCTATAAACAGATCCACACAGTAGAAACATCTTAAACTACTGGATACATGGTACAAATAGAAAAAAGTGAATCTGAAGAAATAGCGCTCAAAGGTAACTGTGGGCCTTATTCTAGTTCACTCTTTCTGACAAAATCCTTCTTAGATGGACAAAACCATGTGCACTGCAGGGGGCAGATGTAAAATGTGCAGAGAGAATTACATTTGGGTGAGTTATTTTGTTTCTGTGCAGGGTAAATACTGGCTGCTTTATTTTTACACTCCAATATAGATCTCACTTTGAAGTAAAACCCCACCCAAATCTAATTCTCTCTGCACAAGTTACATCTACCCCACCTGCAGTGCACATGGGACCTTATTCTGCTTGGTGCGGTCCATTCCGTCTTCTTTCGGAGGGCGCTTTTTAGCTATCTGCGCATGTGCAACGTAGTGTTTGCGCACTCGTTCTCACCAATAACGTCTAGAAATGTGCACCGAACTCCCTTGGGAAATATGGGCGTAACATGGGCATCATGTGGGCGTACACAAGGGCGAGGTTTCAAGGTGGGCAAAACTGGGTGTAAATCTGGGCGTACACATGGGAGTGCATGAACAGTGGTAGGCGTGCATTCGGACAGGACACCGAATGCAATCGAACCAACACGGCAGAAATATGCGGCGTCCATAAGCAAGTTTCAGTTTTCGGAGAGCACTGGTTCATGCGCTAGGCATTCGGATTGCCCAATTAGTACGCCCGCACCTTAAACACTCGCAGCTGAGCATAATACAATCCACTCCTATAGTCATTAGTGATTAATTACACTCTTTTCACAGGTTCAATTGGAAGCATTGCTGGCTAAATGGCCCATTACAACACTTAACATGATGTAAGGGTTAATCTAAAGTGCAAGTAATGTGTTTAATTATCAATTAGGAATAAATTGATTACATTTAAAATTAATCTATGTGTTATGAGGTTGGCTAATTGTATAAGTGTGTCATGTTGCAGAAGCATGACTTCCGAATAGAGCAGTGAGATTTGCGGATGTACACCAACTCGGTGTGTACGGCCAGCTTCCCGTCCGTTGTAAGACCGTGCAGAATCTTTGTGTTCCCACCGCACACGCACATTTAGATGTAGTCCGAAGACACTCCCTCTTCTTAGCGAGTCCATCCGAAGGGATGCGGACGACCTGTGGGCGTGTGTTCTTTGAATGTCTGCCGTGCGTGGCGTTCCACCATTTCCGAAAGAAGTCGGAACGGACCGCAATAACCAGAATAAGGCCCATGGTTTTGTCCATCTAAGAAGGATTTTGTCAGAAAGAGTGAACTAGAATAAGGCCCAATGCCCCAAGGTGAATAAACCTTGTACAGCTAATACAAAACCAGGTCAGATGTTACAGGTTAAGAAAAAGAGATGGTGGAGCGCTTAAACTAAACAAGATCACACATGAATCAATTGGGTATCACATTAAAATAACACAATTTATTTATAAAGTATGCTACCGACAATTAAAATATTTACATCATAAAATGATACGGACAGAGGAATAAATGTTACCACTTGTTCCTATTGTGGATCCCTTTAAATTGGTATGGCTTGGTCTCCCATTTGTAATCCAAAGTGACTGGTATTGTGGGTGTCCATATACCTGCAGGTATGCACTTACAATGCACTTACAAATTAGTGACTTGTTTAAGAGCACAAAAGGAGGACACATTCACATCATATGCCTGCTGCTTGCCTGGGACCACATTGTTCATGCTTTAAACCAGCACCGTAACTAGTTTTTCTGCACCCCCCTGCCGACAATGCAGAATGCGCCCCCCCCCCCACCCCCCACCCGGGTAAAAAAAACATGGAGCGGAGGGGAGCTGGGGTACGGCGGGGGGGGGGGAGGGGGGGTTGTGTTTGTGTGTGTGTTTGTGTGTGTGACGTGTTTGTGTGTATGTGTGTGTGTGTTACCTCGGGCCACATCCGTCTGCGCCGGGTCCCGGCTCTCCCGTTTACTGCTGCTAATGAAAAAGTGACACTTGGAAAATGGCTGCCCCCATACTGCAGACGAAAAACTGTCTGCAGTATGGGGGCAGCCATTTTCCAAGTGTCACCTTTTTGTATTAGAAGCGCTGCGGCTGCAGCAGTAGCCGGGACACGGGAGAGCTGGGACCCAGTGCACATAAAAGCTCCGGCGGCAGAAGACAACCAGTGAGTAACAATAGTCCCGCAGCCCCCCCCCCCCCCCCCCCAGGCGCCCACATACCCTCAGCGCCTCACCGCCACCGCAGGGGCTGCGGGACGATAGTTACGCCACTGCTTTAAATATCTGACAAGTTGTACCTGGGTTTTGTATTTTACATGTACAAGGTTTATTCACCTTGGGGGCATAGATACCTTTGAGCACTATTTCTTCAAATTCACTTTTTTCTATAAGTGTTTGGAAGAAATCTCAATGCACTTGCATAGAACCTGCATGTGCATTGTGTCTGAGCCGCTGTGCTCTTCATAAATGCTGTCTGGGCAGTCCAGAATGGTTTAAAGTTTTGACAGTTTGAAGGCTTTTTTCTACCCAGAACATGCAGCACATTTCTCTCAGGAACATTGAGTTACATTCAGGACTTGTGACATAGCCCAGGTATTTATTTTATTTATTTCACTAGTGTGAAACTAATTTCCTAAAACTCAGTGGGTGTGCACCTTGCAACATTCTAGGCAGGCACATAGGAGCACTTTGCACACATAGAGAAACATTGCAGGTCATCCATTACCGTCACCTCGAGATGATGCTCACAATGTATTTTGGAAACAACCTGTTACTCTTAAGGCCCCCATACATTAGGCCGACTTGTCCTTAGGACAAGTCGGACCCAATTTGCCTGTGAGCCGCCCGGCAGCTCCCTGGGAGGCTCACATACAATTTGGCACTTGATGAGCCAATTCACAATCGTTTGCAATTTATCACATGTACAGGGAGCTGCAGCGGGCGGTGAGGTGCAGGGGGCGGGCGGTGACCCTCATCAGGGGGACGCTGGAGCGGGCAGCGGGTCCTGACGCTTTAACTAGCTGGCGGCGGCGAGTGCCGACCTGGCTGGGCGGTGTGTGCTCACAGACATCAGCAGCGGGGACGGGCAGTGCAGTGGCGGACTGGCGGGTATTAGATTTTTAAAATACCTGTCAAATGACTGGCCGTTCTCTGATTGGCTGAGAGCTCGCATCCCTGCAGCAGTACAAAACGCATGCGATAATCGCAGCGTGTATGGGCACCTTTAGGACTATTTTCATGGGAGACAAGTGTCCTTATGACATTGTCTTTGACCTTTTCTTCTAAAATTCATTTTGACATCAAAGTGTACTTTTTGGCATGTTTCCGATCTCTTTCCTCCCATTTAAGCAACACAACAGTCCCCGCTTACTATTAATAAATCACTGTGGAAGGAAAGTATTTGTTTAAGCTGTGACACATTCTTGACAAATGATATCAGAATAATCTGCTGGTTTCATTCTTCTCAGAGAAGATGACCTACTTTCTGCATGGTTTGGCGCAGTAAACGTGTATTTGAATATTCCATGCGTATGTTTACTGACGACAAACAACAACAAAAAAGACAAATGCTGTAGAGTACATCTGTGGGAAAATGCTGAATAAAAAGTTTGCTGTTCCTGTTTGTTACTGCCATGACACACCATTCTAGCACACTGATAAGCCTCTCATTGACTACGGCTTGTCTTACGACATGTGTTTGTAGCTCCGACCTACAGGAATCTCTCTGTATTAGCGCAATTACCAGTGTACTTACTACAGATAACTTACTATACACTTTACCAGCACTTATAAAGTAGACAACAACAACTTGAGGAGAGTAAGATATACAATGCTACAAAAATAAAAGAGTAAAACATTTAAAAAAGTCAAATTTCCAGGAAGTGAAGTATATATATATATATATATAGATATATATAGATATATATATATCTATATATATCTATATATTTATATATAGATAGATAGATAGATAGATATATCTATATATAGATAGATATATAGCTTAGCAGGGGGAACCGGCACTCCGCTCTTTTTGTTGAAGGATGCTCTGGTGACAGCAACAGTAATAGAGAATATATGTCTGCAGGAGGTGCGGCACTCAGAAAAAAGACGGTAAATAAATACGCTGTACAAGCAAAGGGTTATCAACGTTTCAATAGTGTTAGGATTTTCGTCAGGATAAAGATACATTAACAGTGAGCTTACCTTATACCCCCATCACACCCACGTGCACAAGATTCTGTCAGTGCGAGCGTTCCATTGCCCCGGCGCTGAATCATGACGTCATCGTGTAGTTACACGGCGTATGTCAATTAGTGACATCTAAAAACATGTAGTAACAACATTAAAGGTCATAAGTAATGACTAGCAACAGAAAGCCACATATACTGATTCAATAAAGCAATAGAAAATATTAGAAAACATTAAGATATTCGAAAGACTAAAATCATAAATGTCGACATAGGAAGGTGTCGACATGGTCAGAAAAAATGGGCATTTTTTTAACTTGCAATAATAATTATCAAAACCATTATCGGTATATTTAGACTGTATCTATTGGGGGCAGTCTGCATATGAACAATACATGGCGGGGCAGTTGAATTTAAAACATAGACAATGAGAGATTTTCATTTAATCCTTTAGGAGCTAATACCTGAAGGCGGAAAATCCATTCTGCCTCGACCGATGGGCGGCCATCCCTTCTTTGAACTTCCTCTGAGTTTTGCCAATATAACTGAGTCCACATGGACAGATTATTTGGTAAATGGCGGATGTGCTGTCACACGTTAAGTGGCGCCTAATCTTATATTTATGTCCCAAGTGGGGATGTAAGAACGCGTCACCGGCAATAAGATAATTTCACGTTGTGCAGGCACACTTGAAACAGCCATTCTTTTTGGTTTTTAAGAAATTTTTAGATTTCAGATCTGGATCTGTCTGTAAAATTGGCCAGAGGTTTTTGATGCTATTATTGACTAAATGAGAGGCGGTATTAAACTGATTAACATAAGGTAAACTGTTTTTTAGTTTGTCATCAATTGTTTTCTTTTTATGCAGAAGGTCCTTACGATCCAGTTTTAATACTCTATCATGGGTTTCCAATAATAATTGCTGATCATATCCTCTTACTTTAAGACGTTCAATCAAATTGTCAATTTGTTTTGCTGCTTCTAGTTGGTCACTATTAATTCTATAGATACGCAGCATTTGTGAGAAGGGTAAGCCTCTCTTCAATTTCTGCGGGTGACAACTTTTATTATGCAGTAAGGTATTCCTGACAGTTTTTTTTATGGTAGACTGTGGTCACGATTTTAGAGTCCACTACAGAAATAGATGCATCAAGGAAGTCTACATGCTTTTTATCCATATTGTAAATGAATTTAAAAGGGTTATTACTCAGATTATGATTGGGGATTAGGTCAATAAAGACATCTTGTGGACCAGTACATACAATCATCAAATCATCTATATATCTGGTAAAAAAAATTGATATATTTAGCAATCTCCTGTCTTTCAAAGAACAATTCTGACTCAACATAAAACATATAGGTATTAGCATATGTCGGAGCGATGTCAGAACCCATCGCACACCCCTGGGTTTGTAAGTAATAACAGTTGTCAGATAAAAAGTTTTAGTAAGAATTAATTCCAACAGGAATAGCCAGATGTCCACATGAGTTCCATCAAATGAACCAGATTCCAACATCAGGCGTCTTACCGCACAAAGACCCTCATTGTGAGGGATAAATGTATATAAACTAGTTACATCTATAGTGATGAGCCAAGTTTCTTCTGAAATAGTGTCCAAGGTTTCCAGTTTATTTAACAGGGAAGTGGTGTCAAACAAGTAATTCGGATGGGTTTGTACCAAAGGTTGTAATACTGAGTCAATCAAAACAGATGATCCACAAGCTGATATTATGGGGCGTCCTGGGGGAGGGTTCAGTCCTTTATGGATTTTTGGTAGTGTATATAATAGGGGAGTCCGTGGATATTCTGGTATAAATATTTTGTAGATTTCATCTGATATGAAACCAGCATCTTTAGCTTGTATTAATGCTTCGCGTAACTCCCTCTCAAACACATGCCTCCTGGGATGGCGATAGCCCATTGTAGCCTATGGCTGCGGGATCGCACTGCCGAGCGGGGCAGTGCGGTCAGAGGGGTCGGCGGGGGTCAGCGCATTACCGCGCATGCGCAGACCCCCCAGCTTCCGGGTCAGGGCTTCGCAGGGACGGGCTCCTTTCGGAGCCATGTCCCTGCGCCCTTCTAATAATACATACAGGCGGTATTTCACAATACCGCAATGTGATGTCGGGCGATGTCACTGTGCCGCCATCGCTCTATGTTGATAAATGCGCCCCTAAATATCAAGCAAGAGATGTTTTCTGCTGTAGTACATCTTGTATCCGGAACACATGTTCTTTATCACATTTTGTACAAGATAACACAGAGTAATGAGACCATGAGCACTTGGGAACAGATATGCGATATGTACTAAGGATTTAAGAGACTTTTTTTTCCCTTTCAGCCTTTATAAATTCAATGAACATTTGCTTGGGTACAAAGTTCAAATATGGTGGAATTATTAAAGAAGTATGAAAGCCAGAGGAAACGTAGCCACGTTGATAACAGAAGGAAAACTTCAAACCCATCTTGCAATGGAAAAGAGATTATTAGACTGAACAGAAAGAAAGGCTAAAGGGGTATTCAATGTTGGATCACTCACGGCCCGACTGCTTGTGATCCCTCGGGGAAGACAGCATTGAATAGGGCCCCGCAGCCGTCTCCCCCCGTCGGGAGATGGCTGTGGGAGATTGAATACCATCCTAAAGCTGGCCATACATTAGAACACTTCTAGGCCGAATGCACGATTTTGACGGAACGTGTGATCGATTATGTGCACAGCGTGAGGTATTTCTGTGCGATGTGCGGTCCCGCAGGTCGAGAGATCGCTACACTGATCATATGTGTTGCACATGTGATCATTCGGGATGGCTTGTGGTTGTAAGCAGATTGTATGTGGTTTTAAAGCACATACGATCAATCGTTCAATCGATCATACAACCAGCATCCGATCTGCATCATATGCATGTCATTCTAATGTATGGCCAGCTTAAGCCTGGTGAAGTGATATGGCAGGTGATAATGCACCAGCCGATTAACCCCAAACTGTCATTTTACAACTCCAGTGACAGTTAGGGGCTTACCAGCTGGGGCATTATCACCGGCCATTGTATCACTTCACCGGGCTTAACAAATCTGCCCCAGTGCTACTGGTGAAGGGTGTCTGATGCTCACTGACAACTGGGATTTCGACGGTTGTTTCTCCTACATCGGAATCCCAACTGTTTCAAGTCTGACAGAGGATTCTTATCTTAACCATTTTTCTTGGACTCAATACTACAACCTATTGTCCAGTCACATAAAAACAAAACAGTTCTTGATATTACAATGTTCATTAATGGTCTGATTGGTTTGGGGGATATCCCTGATAACTCATGGTTGGTCTGTGCTGAAAACTCACCTCTTCAGGCAAGCTTATCAAATTCCAGAATCAGCCACTTAACCTACATTTACCATTCCTATCTAATCACATCCCCATAGTCCATAGTACATGTGGCCATGGCCAAACTGCTGGGTCACCGTATCATCCAGCACACCAGGAACTTTGGCATTCTGGTGGAATTAATGCAATAAAGAATATTTCTCCTTGTTTATCAATGCCTATTTCTCTATAGATTGTAAGCTTGCGAGCAGGGCCCTCCTTCCTTTAACTGACTTTAAATACCCAGTTTGTTGTATCACTGTCTCCTATTGTAAAGCGCAACGGAATATAGTGCGCTATATAAGAAACTGTTCATAAATAAATATATAGCATAATGAAGGTATCAATGCTGCGGAAGCTGGGGCAGCACGGATGGTGTAATGGTTAGCGTTACTGCCTCACAGCGCTGAGGTCATGGGTTCCATTACCACCATGGCCCTAACTGTGCGGAGTTTGTATATTCTCCCAGTACGTGTATGGGTTTCCTCCCACATTCCAAAAATAAACTGGTAGGTCAATTGGCTTCCAACAAAAATTAACCCTAGAATGTCTGTGTGCGTGTACATGTGGTAGGGAATGTAGATTGTAAGCTCCACTGGTGCAGGGACTGATGTGAATGTTCAAATATTCTCTGTAAAGCGCTGCGGAATATGTGTGCGCTATATAAGAAACTGTTAATAAATAAATAATAAATTGTTATCTAACAGTGGTTGTTTTACTTTAAACCAGATTGAAATTTACCTACTATTGTCGGAGTTTCTAATTTCTTTATGTTCAAATTTTGATTTTTAATCTGGCTTAGCTGTGGCACCATCAAATTTATTATTTATTTATTAAGTTTCTTATATAGCGCACACATATTCCAAATCACAGATAAAAGCATAAAGACATAAGCAAAACCCTCCACCAGTGTATTAGATAAAGTACTTCCCTCTGGGAGTTTTCTGTATAAGGTCAACCTTGGGGTCAAGATGAGACTCCTCATTGAGTTCACGTGTTACATATAGAAGAAAATAGAAAATAGATATTGGCCCTTATTCAGATCTGATCGCAGGACAAATTTGTTTGGAAAATGGGCAAAACCATGTGCACTGCAGGTGGGGCAGATGTAACATGTGCAGAGAGAGATACATTTCGGTGGGGTGTGTTGAAACCTGAAATCAAAATTGCAGTGTAAAAATAATGCAGCCAGTATTGCAGCACAGAAACAAAATAACTCACACAAATCTAACTCTCTCTGCACATGTTACATCTGCCCCACCTACAGTGCACATGGTTTTGCCCATTTTCCAAACAAATTTGTACTGCGATCAGATCTGATCGCAGCCATAGTGTAACAGCCATAGTGTAACAGTTTTAATTACATAATACAAGGTAAAAATGCATACAATATAAAAACATATGACACATGGTTAAGGGCCTTATTCTAGCTCACTCTTTCTGACAAAATCCTTCTTAGATGGACAAAACCATGTGCACTGCAGGGGGGGGGGCAGATGTAACAGGTGCAGATAGAATTAGATTTGGATGAGTTATTTTGTTTCTGTGCAGGAAAAATACTGGCTGCTTTACACTGCAATATAGATCTCACTTTGAAGTAAAACCAGGGTTGCCAACCCTCCCGGAATGGCCGGGAGGGTCCCGGAAATCGGGTCCCCCTCCCGGCCCCCCGGAAAGGGGGGCAACCCTCCCGCATATCCTCCCATCACCCGCGAACCCCCACCCGGCGGGGGGGGCCGCGGGTCAAATGACGCGATTGCGTCATTTTAGCCCCGCCCCCGCAGTGCAATGACTGAAATACCGACATTGCACTGCGTGGGACGGGGCTAAAATGAAGTGTTTGCTATAGCCACGCCCCCGATAGAGCAGCCCGCATGTGGCTCCACCTCCGAACCGCCCTTTCCCCTCCCGGTGATGACCCCGCCCCCCTACTTCAGTGAGCTGACTGGCTGCCCTCTCCCGGAGAGGGCAGCGTAAAAGTCGGCAACTATGAGTAAAACCCCACCCAAATCTAATTCTCTCTGCACAAGTAACATCTGCCCCGCCTGCAGTGCACATGGTTTTGTCCATCTAAGAAGGATTTTGTAAGAAAGAGTGAACTAGAATAAGGCCCTAAGTCAGGATGTAGGAAGGTGCATAGAGTGCAATTACCAAAGCAGGTGGAATTTTTATTCACTTCAAATGAGCATTCAGATAGTAAATACTAGAAGGAGCCCAGGTAGCCACCTGGGTTACAGCTCTCCAGCAAGGCAATGGATTCAGAAGCAGTCTCCCTAGGTCCTAGGCCAGTGCTGATGCGTTCCCACCCTGTCTGGGGTCCTTTTCAAAGCATAGATAAAAATGTTTGCGCTCAGGATGCTCCCGGGTCCAGGGGCAGTTTAAATGGGTAACTCAGGTCGATGCGACCCAGGACTAGTTCACTGCAATGCAAAAGCCGCTGCTCAGGGCCCGCCTCCTGATGACATCACCCACCCAGCATTATGCCAGGTCGGACTCTTGTGGGAAAAGGTTTACAAGCCTGATCGCATTGGGGTTGGAGCCGGGTAAAAATTCCCGGGTACAACCCTGCTTGTCTAGTGGAAAAGGGGTATAACATCACTGGAAGAATTCCTTGGGTCAACACACTTTTAGGATAGTGAGAATGAATTGGCCTATTGTAAAACCTGTCCCAACATTATAATTATCTTCTACTCAGATCATGTCATGTTACTGTGGGCCACATCTGTGCGACCTGCTAGTGAAAGCTGATGTCACCAATAGAGGGGATGATCCACCTAGTCATTTTTATCTATTAAAGCATTATTGTCACATCCACCATGGCGTTTACCCAAAACCCCTGTGCTGTACTCAGCCCTAGGCTCTCTAGCTGCACTTATAGAACCATGGCGCTCACCTCTGCTTGTGTCCCTGGCCCCGGTGGGGTACATGTGGCCGCATTGTCATCGCTGTTGAGAAAACTACATCAGATGAGACTTAAGTTGCAATTACACTGGAGGGACAGCAGGCGGTGCTGTCACATTTGTGTTTGTGTGTCTTACAGTCTGTGATGTATGTATATACTTGTTTGTTGTTGTTTCCTGTGTCTGAAGGTGACATGAAGAGAGATGCAGCATGTAGTGAAAGTTATTCATGTACAGTTACCTTGTTCTCATTACAAGTTCATGTTATGACCAGTTCCAGTTTATATAAAACCAGGGCTATTTTTCTGCAGGCTCCAGCAGGAACTGAGGCCCTTATTCTAGTTCACTCTTTCTGACAAAATATTTATTAGATGGACAAAACCATGTGCACTGCAGGTGAGGCAGGTGTAAAGCCCCACTCAAATCTAATTATCTCTGCACAAGTAACACCTGCCTCACCTGCAGTGCACATGGTTTTGTCCATCTAAGAAATATTCAGAAAGAGTGAACTAGAATAAGGGCCTCAGTTCCTGCTGGAGCCTGCAGAAAAATAGCCCTGTATAAAACCAATCATACCACAAAGACCTTTCCAGTGTGTGCCTACTGAATGAAGCTTGATACTGAAGGTGATCCTGACTGCGTGGGTAAAACTCAATTGCCAACAATCGCGTGGTGACACTCTGCTATGTGCTCTGCTCCTATGCAGGGTATGAGTGGCGTGCCGCCATGTGTGTTTGTGCCTGGTTTGCTCTCTGACTGAATGCCGGTGTTGCGCAGCTGCGTACAATCCAGGCCGGCTGAAATCTGTCACCCTCACTGGCGGGCACCATCTTGTTGGTTACCTCAGCCTCTCCTGTGCGGCTCCGCCTCCCCTGTCAGATTGCCTGACCTATCGCTGCACAGTTCACCTGTTAAGTACTGACTGGCCGGGTTAGACCGGCAGTCAGTACAATGATGTTGATCCCTCAGCATCATTGCTCCAGCC
Source organism: Crinia signifera (assembly GCF_055691185.1). Classification (NCBI taxonomy): domain Eukaryota; kingdom Metazoa; phylum Chordata; class Amphibia; order Anura; family Myobatrachidae; genus Crinia; species Crinia signifera. The sequence goes on from NC_139225.1 coordinate 117,117,669, forward strand.
TGGCTCTGTAGTTGTCCACTACAATCCTGAGCGTACTCACGGAAGATATCCTGCTGATCGTCAATTGCTCCAAGTGCCAAGGACTCCATTACCGCCAATGAGGATTCAGCAAGGTTAGCCCTCCCAAGGGGTCTCACCTTGCTTTACATTCCCAACAGTTACTTCCACGGTCACCTCTGTCTGCAACTACGATCTTACTCAGCAAGGACAAGTCTTCTTCATTTCTTTATCTTCATTATTCGTTTACCTTCCACTCTTCATTCGCTCATCCAATCTTCAACCCAATCATCTAATCCTTAATCCAATCATCCAACCCTCAAACCAATCATCCAATCTTCAACCCAATCATCCAATTCTCAATCCAATCTTCGATCCAATCATCCAACCCTCAAACCAATCATCCAATCTTTAACCCAATCATCCAATTCTCAATCCAATCATCCAATCTTCAACCCAACCATCCAATCGTCAATACAATCATTCAATCCTAAATCCAATCTTTCAATCTTCAATCCAATCGTCAATCTTCAATTATCCAATCCGATCCTTTTATTTATTCTTCCACTCTTTAAGCAATATTACAATATTCTTTCAAGTACCAAGCATCATCATCCTCTGCAATAACATATTGGACTATTGACTTTATATTTGCATATCTGCCATATATCTTTTGTGCCATCAGTATCATTGTCTTGCAATACCTTTATTAAACCAACTTCATTTTATCTTATTTGTTTCACTCCATTCTGTCGTGGATGCAACCCCCACACGTTAAAGCACCCAGCCTATGTTACTCTGCAGCTGGTGCTTCTAAGAGCGTGACAACTATGTTGCTTTAGGTGCAGTTGCACCACTTGTAGATATATAATCCCGGAGGATGAGTTTTATCAGCAGCATTTTGGTACGAAATGTAAGATTGGCCATCGCTTAACGTGTAACAGCTCTTGTGGAATACCAGATTGTCCATGTGGCCTGTCATACGTGGGTAAACCCCAATGTAAGTTTAAGGCATTGCGTAGTAGCACCAGCAAACAGCCAGTTTCTCTGCATTTTGCCAAGTGCAAACATAGTCTGGCAAGTATAAAATACAGATAGATATTGGTTTTTGATGTAGAGCAAGGACAGCAGCCATGAGAACCAATGTCCTGCAACTGACATCCAGGCAGGGGCGGATTGGCCCACCGGGAAACCGGGCCATTTCACGGTGGGCTGGCCCAAAACTCATTAAAAGGGGCCGGCTGCTCTCCCCCCTGGGCTGGCCGATGCCAGTATGAAGAAGATAATGGCTGCTCGGCCACCTGTGGGAGTCAGCCTACACCATAGGCACAACAGCCGCAGCCCAAGGGTGTAGGTAACAACCCCAGGTACCTGGTGACACAGCGGATCCTGTGGCGGCTGAGGAGAGGCAGCACGGCCAGGGCTCAGAGCAGCAGGGGCGAGTAGGAGCCGCTGCCAATGTAAGGAGGCCGCGTGTCACCCAGCGCGGAGGAGGGAGTGCGGCGTCAGGAGGGAGTACAGCATCTGGAGGGATAGCAGTCAGCCGGCACAGCACACAGTCCCCCAGCAAGTGCCACCAACTCCGCTCAGCGGTACAGAAGCGAATGGTCTGCGGGCACAATAGCCGCCAGAGGAGTTCACTGCGGGACGCAGTCTCCAACATGGCGCCCGGCCACGGGAGTGCAACATCTAGGGAGCCAGTGCGTGCCAGGCCGGAGGTCCCGCTGCGGCTACACCAGAAGCCCCACAGGCATAATGAGCTTGTCTGCAGGAGGAGAGCATCAGGGACAGAGGTGAGTAGGTCAGGGATGCTCAAATGTCCATAAGCAGGATAATTAGATGGAGCTCACACACCCTGCCTCCTACTACCTGCTAGATCAAGCACCGTATGTTACTATGTTTGACATTGGATCTTGTGCAGCAAATGAGAGTGAACACCCTGGTACAAACTATATTTAAATAAGTTATTTAATAGTATGACTGTCATAAAACAGTGACTTTCTCTCCAGATTTTGTCTATCCAACCTCATTTACCTCAGATAATTCACACATTTAGTGCACTTGTGCCATCTTCCTGAATATCAGGAAGCACTTTGCCCAAATAAAAAAAATGGCCGCGGGAGGGCTGCTGTGCATGTGCGCGCAGCACCTCCCAGCGCCTGTTCCCCCTCATCCCGGCAGCTGAAGAGCAGCAGCAGGTGAGCCGCCCCCCCTCCCAAGCATTCCGAAAGCCCCCGCACCCAGGCATGCCATCCGCGCCCCCCCCCCCCCCCCCCCCCCTTGAAGAAATTGTCAGTCTTGTGCGGGAGTCGAGACTCGAGGACATGAGTCACATGATAGCCTGCGGGAGAAGCTGTGGAGGCTGTCACGTGTCCCTCGGGAGCCGGCCGGGATCCTACCTACGTGTCCGCAGCATCAATGGGAGGCAGTCTACTATAATCCTCCTCATAGCATCTTCTGCCCGGACTCTTCTTTGCTAGAGAGGGGTTGCAGAATGGCTATATTGGTGGGCTGCTTGCTTGTGTTGCCCCCTGAGCTAAAAGTTGCCAGTCAGCCCCTGCCCCTGGCCCATATTGAAGGAGTGCAGGTGTGTGTAATGTGGCTATGGGGAAGGGAGGCTTCCCCATAGCCACATTACACACACCTGCACTCCTTCAATTTCTCCTTATCCAGTAGCGCACGCAGGGGGGGTTTCTAAGTACCCAGAAACCCCCCCAGGAGTCTAAGCATCCTAGTCTGAAAGCTGAGGGTCCCCTCTTTCCATGGGTACAAGAATTTTAAAAATCAGCCCTTGGGAACCGGAGATATCTGACTTCAAAGCAGTGGTCCCCATCCAAGCCTGTTAATTGCTCTTCCCAGTCAGAAATTTCAGGTTATTTCTGATGTAGAGTTTTTCTGAGGGTATATTCCAAAAGCTGGGACTCTCCCCCTTTGATAGACACTAGTAGCTTGTCTCTACTGTTCCCAGAACCAGAGATATCAGCCTTCCAGCAGCTGGTTACTGCTCCAGCTCCACACACCTGGTATGTAGTTTTATATTCTCGTTGGCATATTGCTCTGCCTCCTGAACTCTGATCCCCTAGTCCCCAATATCATTTGGTAGGTGGGATTCTCTAGTTTTTAATTCCATTAAAATCTAAGAAATCTATTTCTGGGAACTGGAGATATCTGCAGTTAAGCAAGCTGTCCTCCTACCAGAAAATTATGAATAATAAGCCCACTCCACTATACACCCCTCCTCTGCATATTAAACATCCTCTACCACCCTGGAAGTTATGTATCAGGGGCCCTTCATTCAGCCCAATGCCCCCTGCTCCCACCTTATCTCCCACCATCTGTGCAGTAAAAGGGTAATTAGTGGAAATAACTGATCCAGGCCCTACATGCTGAGCGGTTGATATAATACCCCCTACCACCCGGGGGGATATCAAAGCTTCCCCCACCCGGGGGATATCAAAGCTTCCCCCACCCCTACTGCTGGAGGATCGGTAGGTGCCCCAATACATTGCTATGCCCAGGGGTCTACACTGCTATTGACGCCCCTGTATGTGTATATATGTATGTGTATGTCAGTGACGTGCGGTGAGGTCATTGCCTGGGGAGGCACTGATCTCCCCGCACGGAACCCCCGACCCCCCCCCACCCTCGCCCGCCCGCATACCATGCTATATGGTATATGCAGCGGCCGGGCACAGGCGGCAGGCAGGGCTGGCAACAGAACTATTGGGGCTCCATACACGGATATCTCTAGGGGCCCCCCACCCCCTCAAACGCTATCACCCCCCACCTCTATGCTGGAACATAAACTGGACGCACTGCGGCCTACATTCTATCACACTGACACACTCTCTCACCCTGCGAAATGCGCTCTATCACACTGACACACTCCCTCACCCCACAGCCTACGATCTATGACACTGATGCCCTCCCTAACCCCTTGGCCTGCCCTCTATCACTTCGACGCACTATTTGACCCTGCGGCCTGCACTCTATCACACTAAGGTCATCCCTCACCCTACAGCCCACAAAATTGCCACTTATGCACAATGACCACAGTACTGGCTGCCTGTGCACAATTCCCAGAGTAATTCTGCTTGTGCATAATGTCCACAGTGATGTCCCTTACCCATAATGAGCCTGAACACGATAATTTAGATACCCACCTCCCAATGATATACACTTAACCACCCTCCCCTGAGACACAATTGCCCCCTCGCCATAGTAGACCGTTAAATCCCCTTCCACATATTTTGCAGTTCCCTTCCTCCCCCATGGTACAGTTACATGGTGCACAGAGATACTCACAGTTATGATAGTATGCACCTCCTCCGTTGTAGACTGTTCAGGGCTCCAGGGGAAACTTTGGCAGTCTGCTCGTGGTCTCATGGTGCAGTATACATTGGGTCCTCCAGCACCTGCTGCCTGTGCCTCTTCCAGCAGCCCAGTGGTCACTGCGATGGCTCTGTTTAAGGGGTGGCTCGTGGCTGGGAAGTACTGCTGCTCCCGCCGCGGACTTCACTCCCTCCCAGCTCCAGTGGCCGCCGTGCACCTCCCTCCCACCCAGCTCCAGCACCTGCCGTGCACCTCTGCCACCTCGCTTCATCCGCCCAGCCTGCACCGCGGACCTCCCCGACTCCCCTCCTCACAGCCGCAATTGCGGAGGAATATAATGATACACCTCCCGCTGCCGACCTCCCCTACTCCCAGGTCAGCGGTGCCGCCGGCGGCATGGGCGACTTTGAGGTACTATGAATCTACGCCTGATGATCCCCGGGGCCCCTCTCACCTTTCCTCGGCGGTGACAGCGGCGCCGGACTCCACGCTGTCACGCTGCTGCATGTGTGTGATTGGACAGCGGATCCATCACTGGATCCGCTGACCCAATCACATCTGGGGGCGTGCATTCATACTGGTGCCCCTGTCATTGCGGCACCAGTATGAGTGCCGCTTCCCCATTCATTTTCAATGGGCTTTTACAGCCCATTGCTGCACCCTTCCCCCTGCCCACCCCTACCCGCCCCCCGCTGCCCGGTGTTTTAATGTTAACAGCGGGAGGCACCTCTCCCGCTGCCTCCCACCCTCACATGCAGCAGTGTAGGATGGTAGGAGGCAGGGGGAGAGGTAGAAATGATGAAAATAATAAAAGAAGATATATAAATATATCTTCTTTTTATTATTCACATCATTATGACAGGGGAGGCACTGCCTCCCCTGCCTCCCCTGACTGCACGTCCCTGGTGTATGTATGTATGTATGTATATATATATATATGTGTGTGTGTGTGTGTGTATGTGTGTGTGTGTGTATATATATAACCCAGCCACGGGTCCCCTATTACCGCCGCAGACCAACGGGAGGCGCTAGGAATGAGTACTGTTCCAGCACGTCGGCAAGTGAAGCAGACGACACCAGGCCTCAGACCCCATACAGTCAACCGACCCCTTTAGGGGCCATGATGCAGGCCACTACATCGGGCCGCGGCAGAAGCGCACGAGGCGAGGGCGACAAGCCCAGAGGCAAAAGGGTCGGCAGACCCCCCCCAGGAACAGGAGGACTTAATTTATAATTTATCCTCTACCCCATTGTCACCCGATGAGACCAGGGTTCTGAACAAGGGCCTCTCGTTCATCCCCACCCATGGATCTGACCTGTTCCAATGGAAAATTGATTTGTTTAAATTAAATCGAGGCCTAAAAATTAAAGAACATTTTGATAAACACCCAGCACCTGTGAGAAACACTGATACTGTACCTTTACCCAAACTACTTAAGAAAAAATCACGGTTTGACCCCATTTCTTCAAATGCATCTATTAAGACGTTCACTCGTATGCTTGAGAAAGCGGGACATGAAAAACAGCCCACCATTAGGCACAACCTATCTAGACCTAAGTTCCTGGCACTACAATCACTAGCAAAAAGAGATGACATCACGATTACAAGTGCGGACAAAGGAGGTGCCGTGGTGGTGCTCAACACAACAGATTATATCCGTGAATGCAATCGTTTATTGGGTGACTCTGCTACCTATCGCTGCTTGGCACAGGACCCCACCAGGGAGTACCAGCGGACATTAAACCGTATACTTCAGCAAGCAGTGGATGATCAAATTATTTCAGCAGAAACCCATAGGGCTCTACTGGTTGAACATCCAGTTGTACCGGTGTTTTACAGTATCCCTAAGATACACAAAGACACACAGAGGCCTCCTGGCCGACCTATCATCTCCGCCAGGGGGTCTCTGTGCGAACCGGTTGCTGTTTACCTGGACTCATTTTTGCAGCCCTGCATTCAAAGAACTACCACCCATCTGAAAGACTCCAGGGCGCTTCTGCAAAAGTTTGCAGCAAGCCCCCCTGTTGGGACTAATGCTGTTTTAGCCACCCTAGATGTATCTAATTTGTATACATGCATCCCCCATACAGCTGGATTAGAGGCGGTTAAACAACTGTTGGTAGGCAACACTGCATATGTGGGCCCGGATATCACATTTTTTCTTACACTACTTGAATTTACCCTCAAAAATAACTATTTTTTGTTTAACGGCCGGTTTTACTTACAGCTCATCGGCTGTGCTATGGGTTCCCCAGTGGCGCCGTCCCTGGCGAACTCATACATGTGGCAAGTTGAGAGGGAAATTTTCTTTCAGGACCCCACAGTTGCAGAAGGGATCACACAATACGTCCGCTATATAGATGACCTATTCCTCATCTGGTCAAAAAGCAGTGAAAGTCTGATTGACATAGTCAATGCCCAAAACCAGTCAGACCACCCTGTCAAATTAACTCTTACCCATAGTGTTTCTGAAGTTTGTTTTTTGGATCTACGGATCATTTTGAATGCAGGCAAAATTACAACATGCCTGTATTCCAAACCTACAGACCGAAACACTATGCTTAGGTATAACAGTTTCCATCCTGTTTCCACAACCAGGGGACTGCCCTATTCTCAGTACCTCAGAGTATGTAGGTCCAATAGCGAAATCCCAGAAAGAAATGCACAGCTGGACCTAATGTCTCAAAAATTCTTGAACAGAGGGTATCCCACACAGGTACTAGCATCAGCCAGAAAACGGGCAGAAGCTGTTCCTAGGGATGCTTTGTTACAAGACAGGCCCATCAAAGAATCCACAGAACAGATCTTTCCATGGGTCAATGCCCATAATCCTAATACCAACTTTACCACTAAAAAAGCCAAAGAGCTTTGGCCAATCATCACGAGTGACCCAGACCTTAAAACCTTAAAACATGCCCGACTCATGCCCAGTTACACCAGGGGCAAGAGTATCCGGGACTATTTAGTAAAAACTACCATTAGTGAGTCCAAGCCCAACACCAGGAATTTCCTGTCCAAGAAAAATGGTTGTTTTAAGTGCCTGGGTTGCACTACGTGTAACTACATGGCTACAGGGGACTTCATTAGCCATCCAGCTTCTGGGAAAAAATTCCCCATTAAATGGCCCCTCACATGTAGCACTAAATACTTTGTCTATGCAATAATTTGCCCTTGCGGGCTATATTACATAGGCAAAACGTATTGTGCCTTTAAGACCCGCATGGCGCAACATCGTTTGGCCATCAGAACGGCTTTACAGAGTGGCACAGGAGATCAACCTGTAGCCAGGCATTTTGCCGAGGCCAGGCATGGGATGGCCACTCTCAAACACAAAATAATAGACCATGTACCCTTATCACCGAGGGGCGGGGACCGCTCCAAGAAATTATTGCAACTTGAGTCCAGATGGATTTTCCGTCTGGACACCCTGCGCCCCAAAGGGTTAAATGATTCATCAGGTCTCATACATTTTCTGTAACCCTTGCACTCAGCTAGCGTTCATTTCCTTATTCACAATAACATATCTTGTTTCATCTATGTATGTAGGCTAAATAGCCAAGTTAGCACACATAATGATAGTGTGCACATATTCACATTAAGCTGCTATCTGGCCATTAGCCAGCACAGTGCCGTCTGGTGCTTTTAATAACCTATTCTAATAACTAATTTTTATACGTATAGCCAGTTTTTGGCTTTTTTACATGTTTGCACGTAACATTATGCACTAGTATGTATGCCCGCAGCATTAGTTGATTTGTTTTGTTGATTGCTTATTTTGCACTTCTGATCTCTATTGTTTAGAGCTCCTTCTTGTTTTGCACGTGTTTTGTTCACATTACAACTAATCAGGGCCTGTGATTCGTCCCTAGTTGCCATGACAGCGCCGCCGGGTTCACCGACGTCACCCAGGACCGGAAACGGAAGCGGAGAGACGAGACGGAGCTGCGGGCGGCGTTGCCGTGGGGCGGGGAGGTGATCTGTCCCTGACAGGTAAGCCACTATTTAAATGCTTATTGTACACATTGCTTGTATCCTGACGAAGGGGAGCACGTCCCTGAAACGTAGATCCACTACTGTGTATCCAATACACTTTTTTCTGACTACCAGCCTCTGAGTGACGCCCATTCATTTCGCTTGTGTGTATGGACCAGTCCTAACGGGAAGGCACCAGAGCAGATTATCCCCATGGGGGCCCCAGTTGAGCCGGAGCACAACCCGCTGTATATATATATATATATATATATATTATTATTATTACTATTATTATTTATATACATTTGGTCTATCTATAATACTTTAACTGACCAGGCATATACTGGGTCACCTAAGTGTCCATCTCTCAGATGGAAACGCCCCAACGCGTTTCGTCATAGGACTTCGTCAGGAGGCGCCTCCTGATGAAGTCCTATGACGAAACGCGTTGGGGCGTTTCCATCTGACGTACTCGATCACTGGCTTCCCATCTGTTACACGCTGGTTACTGTCTGCTGTCCGCCGCTGTAAAGGATTGGTCCCCGCTGCCAATACACCTGTGCCGGAGTGACCGCCGCTGCTGATACATCTAAGCCGGAGTGACTGGAGTCCCCAGTGCCCGCAACCGCTACCCGCTGAGAGACTTGCTGTTGCACTTACATCTGTGTCGCACTGTGACGCACTCCAGGAGCGTTGATTATGTTCATGCTTAATGCGGTTTTATTGTTATGTATGTGAGCTCTTATCTATATGCTTTCAGTAAAATCTGATAATTTTTGCTCACTTTGTGCGCTCCTTCTTATTCCTATTCCAACATGCTACCCATTTGAGGCTTGACTAGCCCGTTGAAGTGAGCTGCACCATACTATAATACATGGACGTCCAGCTAGTCATTTGTATATGACTTTGCGCAGAATTCTGAGTTTGTATATATATATATATATATATATATATATATATATATACAATTTTCCAGGTGATCCGCACTCTATTTGATATCCGGTAAGGGGGGTGCTCCTACTGATGACCAAACATCAAGGTATAGAAGAGTTGAAAAAGGGCACTCACCAATTTTTGTAAAATCTCAAAAGGTATTTATTGGCATCAGGGAAACTGTTATACCACCATCAACGTAACGTAACGTTTCGGCCCACAATGGACTATCATCAGGATAAGGTAAAGCATTTAGGCAGAGCAATATACAATAAGCAACCTGGCATCCATCCTCCAGAGAGGACATGTGGGGCAGATGTAACTTGTGCAGAGAGAATTAGATTTGGGTGGGGTTTTACTTCAAAGTGAGATCTATATTGCAGTGTAAAAATAAAGCAGCTAGTATTTACCCTGAAAAACAGGTGTTGCCAAGCAACAGTAATGGGCGCTGGTATGGGGTGCGTATGCGAAGCAGCTACTTATAGGGGTGAGCAATCCCTTACAAGATACATATAAAAAACGGAAAAGAAGTAGCGCTAGTAACACCAATGAACATTAATAAAGGTAATATTTAATGACAAGAATTAAAAACAAATTGATAATATAAAACCACAGGATCCGTTCCTATAAATGCCACCGCAAGATATAAGGGTTCCAATAGTATCTAAAGGATGGTATGATGGGCACCAGTTAGTGGTGTGCTGGTAATAGATGTATAGCTACCACAGTTGTCACACTTGGGTCACCAGGAGGAATTGTTCCATTCGGAGTGCATGTCAGCACTAACTCTCCAAAACAGGTGAAGGTGCCAAAGTCCAATGGAAGAAATGGCTGATCACCAGCGGAAACAATCTGGCGATTCACCAGCAAGAGCAAGGCCCGCTCCATCTGTATAAACTAATTGATTGTCATAGCAGCATCCCATCTTCAACAGAACCCTTCCCATCTTAACCCCTCAGCAGCTGAGCTAGGGTCCTCGCTGGTTTCCTTCAACAAGCGAGGTGCTGTGCACTGCAAAGGGGAACATTTCCTTCCCTCAGAAGTGCTGCGAAGGGAAAAAATGCCCCACTCAGCAACTGACCAAAGTCCCTCCAACAAGTGTGATGCCAAATGTGGAAAGGTGGAATATTTTCCCCCTCAGCAGTGCAATAAAAGGTGACATTTGTTTTTCTCAGCAGCAGCAGAGAGGAACAATGTCCTCAACAGCTAACCTGGACCCCTCCAATTAAAGTGATATTGCACACTGCAAAGGGGGGTAGCGTTGCCTTCAGCAGCTGATCCAGCCCCCATTGTGCCCTCCATCAAGCCTGGACCTGAGGAATCAGTACCCAATGCCCCTGTGCGCCTGGTCCCATATTATAAGCAGTATATTGCATAACAAAAGGCATTTATGTTCAGATCCTGCCATGAATGTTGCTCTTTTTGATTTGCAGAATAATTCTATGTCAACATGGACACCGTACCGCGTGCCATGTACTCGCCATGCTCCAGGCACGGTGCCTCACTGCACGCTCCATATATTTTCTCGATCTATGCCCACTTGGATAGCAAAATATGAACCAGTCTTGGGCCCCCACCCCCTGCGGCGGTGGCGGGTGGGTGCCAGCGTGTCCCTGCGGTGTATGTGAGCCGAGGTCCGCCACGGGGTCCCTGCAGTGGATGGGAACTAGTAGTTCCCACTAGTTCCCATCTGCCGCATAGAAACATAGAAACATAGAATTTGACGGCAGATAAGAACCATTTGGCCCATCTAGTCTGCCCCTTTTTTTATCCTTCAGGTAAACTCAACCCTTTTTAATCCTTATTTTTTTGTAAGGAAATTCATATGCCTATCCAAAGCATGTTTAAATTGTTCTACTGTCTTAGCCTCTACCACCTCTGATGGGAGGCTATTCCACTTATCCACTACCCTTTCTGTGAAGTAATTCTTTCTAACATTTCCCCTGAACCTACCTCCCTCCAGTTTCAGTGCATGTCCAACAGGCCAAAGTTGCTCTGGCCCTCCACTAAATTACCTCTTATCACTTAAAGAATGTGTAAAATCTACTTCACAGCAGTGGACCTTCATTTAAATAAATGGATAAATTCTTCATTTATCCAGGGAAAAGTGATCAGCATGGAAAGAGTCAAATCCCAAGGGTGGGAGGGATGAGGGAGTCTTCAAGGTATAACTAAGTCCCTTCTCCCTATAGTCAGCGTCACTACCTGGGGGTCTAGCAAACAGGCTGTAAGCGACCAGAGATTTCTTGTGGAAAACCCCACCACGTCAGGATTGGTACTTAAGTGTAAGATACGGTTCTGTCATTTTTCCCTTTTATTTTATTTCTGAAATTGCATTTAATCTTGTGTGTACTTTTAAAATCATTGTAATATCTTGTAACTATTTTCTAAAGCTCTGTAGTATTTCTAGGAATAAATAATACATATTCTCAGTCCTGGTTCTGTGTTCTTAAGACTCATTAGCCTCAGAAGAGAACGCTCCAGCGTTTGTATTGTGCGGTCAGGTGCGAGCCAAGCCGCCCCTTGCGCAGTTTCAAGCGCTAAAATCAGGTTTTGGCTGGTGGCAGTGTACCTCAAGTAAAGGACCCGAGAGTCCAAAGTGAACCCCAGTCACGGCCGGAGCTGCTCAGATTGACGTATCGGAGCAGGCGACCGGTGGGTCCGTGACATTTGGCCTCGGGGCAGGGACCCCGCTGCTGACCTCACATCCGCCACAGGGACCCAGTGCAGCGCCGATCCCCGTAAGGTACCGTCCCAGGGGCAGGGGATCTGTGTGTGTGGGGGGGGGGGGGGTGGGCACAAACCGTGTTGTCCAGGGCCCCCACAAACCTTAATCCGCCCCTTATGCCGACCCATGGTATGTCGACCATTTTTGGGTGTCAACCTAGTCACTGTCCTCCTAGTGGTCGACCTAGTGACTGAATAACGTTTTATGGGTGTGTAAAAAAAAAACAGGTGTGCCCAATCATTTTTGGGGTGGGTCCCTGACGTCAGTGATGACAGCTCTCTTCAGTGTTTAGGGATTTGGGTACTTGTGTATTATCTGGGCGCCCGATTTAATGTAAATCGCATACGATATCGCATACGATTTTTGGACGATTCGATCTGCGATGCAAGCAGATAGCTAGGACCACATCACATTTGTTTAGAGAATAATCTTAGAATTCATCTACTACAGTATGCAGGGCCATTACTAGGTGTGTGCCAGTGGTGCCTTGTACACAGTGCATCTGCATCGCTGGCACACATCTAGTTTGCAAAGCAGGGAGCACCATGCAGAAGAGACACTCTACTCGCTCAGCATTCTTTTGCAGCCCACCTGCTGAAGGGAGAGGACCGGCCCAGCACCTGGGAGCAGAGGAGTGGTGGGGACAGGCAGTGGCGGGCAGGCAAGAGGTTTCAAAAGTCCCATTGAAATCAATGGGCAGCCACCTGTCACGGCTATCAGCCAATTGGCGGTTCCCCATTGACTTCAATAGGATTTTTGAAATCTCCTGCCCACCCACTGCTGCCGGCCCCGGCCCTCATTTGCTCCCAGACGCTGGACCGGCCTCTCTCTCCGCAGTAGCCAGGCAGCAGAAGCATATCACTGATGACTGTTTTGCCGGCTTCCCTGCTCTGCTGACACTGCCAGCTTCCATACATTACTGAGACTGCTGGCACCCTTGCACTGCCAACACAGCCACCTCCTGCACTTAGGATACTGCTGGCACTCCTGCACTGCTGACACAACCACAACCCCACATTGCACACAACGCAGGCACTCCTGCACTTCCAACGCCACACCGTGAGGCACGGGCCTAGGGGCGGCACCTAGTATGGACGGCAGCTGGCAGGCATCTGCTGTCACTCTGTCAGTATGACACTCTTACTCTTTTACAGAGCGGCAGCTTGCCGCCGCTCCTCAGTGCAGGGAGGAGCTCTCTAGCCTCCCTGCATCCCCACAGCTATGCCAGTGTGTTCAGCTCAGCAGCGCTGCTGCTTTCTTTTGGCTGCCGCTGTACCAATCTGTCAGACTCTGGGTAGCAGCGCCGGCACCGCAGCCTGAAGCTACAGAGACTCATCCCTCCCTCCTTCCGAGCAGTGCATACAGGCAGTATGCCTGCCCTCTGCCCTGCTCACACGCTGACAACCTGAAACTCCGGAGTCCCTCTCCCTGCACTCAGGACTCAGGTTAAGAGCAGTCCCTCCTCTCCTCTCTTCATGCTGTAGAGCAGAATGTTTCTGGAGCACTTTTAACTGTTTGCATCCTGGCTATAACACAGGGTTGCCGACCCTCCCGGAATTTGCGGGAGTCTCCCGAAAATCGGGTCCTTCTTCCCGGCCCCCGGAAGGGTGGGCAACCCTCCCGGAATCAGGGGGACCCCCACTGAGCCCCCCGATCGCGGCATTTATATGCCGCAATCCGTGGGTCTCAGGGGAGGGGGTGGAACTAAAACAGCACAAACGTGTCATTTTAGCCCCGCCCCCTCCATGGATATCAGTAATTTCGGATATTTGCCGTAATGGGGGCGGGGCTTAATGACGTCATCGTTAAGCCCCGCCCCCAAAACTCGTAAGGCTTCTCCCGGAGAGGATCTTTTGAAAGTCGGCAACCCTGCTATAACAGTAAGTGCTAATAAAGTGTCATGATGAAAGTGTGTACCTTCAAGTGTGTACACTGGGTGCTACATATGTTGTTAGTGAGTACTGGTGTTTTTTTTTATTATGCATATATATATATATATATATATATATATATATACATACATACATACATACATACATATATATATATATATATATATATATATATGTGTGGAGGGGGGGGGCGGCCAAAAATGTTGTGCCTAGGGGCGGCCTGACCCCTAAATTCGCCCCTGACTGTATCCTACATGATATGAAACCCACACTGTATCCACCCCACTCTGTATCCAACCCACACTGTATCCAACCCACTCTGTATCCTGCATTGTATCCAACTGTGTCCTGCTCTATATCTAATCTGCACTGTATCCCGCATTGTATACAACCTGTTCTATATCCCGCACTGTATCCCAGTCTATGGGCATGATTCGTAACTGATTGTTGCTGTGCAAAATTCACATTCCGTCCGAATATCGATAGACTTTGCATGCATACAGGTCATAGAACCCATGTGTTAGGCCATCCTGCAATCAACGCTTGCTACTTTTTTTTTTACCGCTGGCCATTCGCAGGCGTGCCTAGGGAAGAACTATGGAATGGAGGGTGTGACGTTAGCTCTGGGATCGATAAGGCTGATTTCCTTACAGCCGCTGCTCATAGTGGTGAAATCATTTGATGGTGAGTGAGCTGCCCAGTCACAGGTTTGCGAAGGGAGGGATTATACTCCAGGGTTGCCGACCCTCCCGGAATTTCCGTGAGTCTCCCGAAAATCGGGACCTCCTCCCGGCCCCACGGAAGGGTGGGCAACCCTCCCGGATTCAGGGGGGACCCCCCCGCTGTCCTCGGATCGCGGCATTAAAATGCCGCAATCCTCGGGTCTCAGAGGAGGGGGCGGAGCTAAAATGGCACAATCGCGTCATTTTAGCCCCGCCCCCTCCACAGAGATCCGTGAATTTCCTGCTTTACCAGCATGGGGGCGAGGCTTAGTGATGTCACTCATAAGCCCCGCCCCCCGAGCGGCTGCTGAAACTCTTAATCTTAAAGTCGGCAACCCTGTTATACTCTAATGGGGTGGCGGCTAACTATTAGCACGATGCTACTAATTTGCTGCTGGATGATGAGTTCTGAGTCAGGCCCATGGAGGGCAGGCAGAGGAAGGAAAAGTTACCGGTGGAGGGATCTGTGCGCTTCTATCTATGTTGGTTACGTTGAAAGGAAAGTACAGGGGCGTAACTATAGCACCGCAGCCCCTGCGACCGCGGGGGGGCGCTATGCATGTGCGGGCGCCGGGGGCTGCAGTGCTATAGTTACGTTACACCCCGCCGCCCGCCGCACCAACCCCCCCATCCCCAGCCTTTACCTGTGTTCAGTATGCGCTGGTCCGGTCCCGGCTCCCTTCTTCTGCTGAGGACCACTACAAAATGGCCGCCCCCATATAGCACACAGTTCTCTGAAACTGTCTGCTGTATGGGGGCGGACATTTTGTGGTGGTCCTCATAGCAGAAGAAGGGAGCCGGGACCAGCGCGTACTGACTGAACCTGGGTAAGACTGCGGGGGTTGGTGCGGCGGGCGGCGGGGCGGGTGAGTGGCTGGGCGCCCTCCCTTTAACGGCGGGGGGGCGCCCAAAATGTAGTTACGCCACTGGGAAAGTACATTGGCCTTATTGCTGCCTGAGGACAGTTCTGTTGCCCTTGGCGATGATGCAGCTGTACCCAAACCTTAAGCGCAGTGCCGTGTATTTAGGGCCCTGTTACTGTATGTGAGATATACAGGGATGTGTACACGCGTGTGTGTCATTTCCTCACTTCTATCATTCACTCATTTCTATACTGTATAACAATCTTTATTTTGTCCCTGATTTATTACCTGAATCCACGGCACCATTATAGAGCACATAGGGAAACAGTTACTAAGATGGCAGTTCGATTCCACATGGGATGGTGCTATGGACAACCAATCAGAATCTACTGCTTATTTATTTAGCACCTTTTAGAAGATAATAGACAGTATCTGATTGGTTTCCCAGAGCAACATCCCATGTGAAATAGAACTCCCATCTTAAGGTGGCCATACATCAGAAAGATATTGTACCCAATCATACAATCTCAATTGATTGTAAGATGGATTGTATGCAGATTGTGTGCACATATTGTGTACACAATCATGCAGCAGATGGATTTTATGACTGATTGTATGATGAATTGTGTGTCCAAAAACCACCAAGGACTGCCAGGGATTTCAAGGGAAATTGTACACAATCATGAGCGCAATCGATCTTAAGATCGATCTTTCTGATGTATGGCCAGCTTTAGTCAGATAGTGACCGCCTGCCGCTCCGCCGTCGCGAAGCGTTTAATCGCTTGGCGGCAGGAGGTCACTTGCCGTCCCCAGCGGTTGAAATCGCGCCTTCTTCCTCCCTCATGCCTCATGTCATTTGCCGTCGCCGCCGCTGCTCCTAATGATCTCCCTGCATCTGGTAAAGTTTTTTTCATTTTAAAACTGTGTGTGCGCATCTGCTTTATTAAGTGCGCAGTTGGTAATTTTGCCTGTGACTCCAGCCTGCGTACCTACTGTAGTAGTAGTAGTAGTACGTTTATTTATAAGGCGCCGCAAAGTGTCCGCAGCGCCGTACATAGCAAACAAAAAACAAATGACAAGGTAACATACAGGGTGTGTTGAAAAATACAGTATAAATAGGGGTATAGCTGGTAGAAATAAAATCAGCATCAGTTCAGAAGTAGGTGTCAAAATTGTCGAGGAGACTGAAGATGAAGTAGAGGAAGGGAAGAACAGGACAGGAGCACAGGTGAGGTAATGAGGTAGGGTGAGTACGTGAGGAAGGAGGGCCCTGCTCATAAGAGTTAACATACTAAAAATAGGTGGGTGGACGAATGAAAAACAACAGGATAAGTAGGAACGGAGGGGAACGGAGGCAGGATAGGAGGATCAAAAGAGGTTAGGAGGAGGGATAGGCTAGTCGAAAAAAGTGGGTTTTGAGGGAGCGCTTGAAGGAGGGGGATGCAGTTAAAATCCCGGCGGTCGGGATCCCGGCATTCAGAATCCCGACGCCGGAATCCCGACCGCCGAAATCCCGACACATTCTCCCTCCGTGGGTGTCCACGACACCCCTGGAGGGAGAATAAATTAGTGTGCCGAGCGTAGCGAGGCACCGGGCCCGCTGTGTGGCGACCGCAGCGAGCCCGCAAGGGGGGGCGATCCACGTCCCCCCCTTGTCGGGATTTTGGCTGTCGGGATTCCGGCGTCGGGATTCTGAACGCCGGGATCCCGACCGCCGGGATTCAGTACTGAATCCGAAGGAGGTAAGGGAATCAGAAAGCCTGATGGGTGGCGGGAGGTTGTTCCAGGGCATAAGTATAATAAGCATATGTATAATGGCCATCATGTGTGTGGCATATGTATAATGGCCATCATGTGTGGGGCATATGTATAATGGAGTATCACGGTGTGGGGCATATGTATAATGGGCATCATGTGTGTGGCATATGTATAATGAGCATCCAGGTGCGGGGCATATGTATAATGGCATCAGGGTGTGCGGCATATGTATAATGGCATCAGGGTGTGCGGCATGGGTATAATGGTGCATCATGGTGTGTGGCATGGGTATAATGGCATCAGGGTGTACAGCATATGTATAATGGGCATCAGGGTATGCGGCATAGGTATAATGGCATCACGGTGTGTGGCATATGCATAATGGAGAATCACGGTGTGCGACATATGTATAATGGCATCACGGTGTGTGGCATATGTATAATGGCATCACGGTGTGTGGCATATGTATAATGGCATCACAGTGTGGGGTGTATGTATAATGGGCCCTGGTTAAATAGGCCACGCCCCATACTGATAGGCCACACACCCCAAAAAATTGGTGCGCCCACGGCGCGCAACACCACTCCCCCCCCCCCTCCCCCATTAGGGCTGCTTCGAGATATTTCCCGGGCTGGTTTTAATTCCCAATCACATAGGGGGTAATTCAGACATGGCTCGCTAGGCTGTGTATATTCCAGTGAGCATCTAAACGCCGTCCTGCCAAACGTACCCCCCCCCCCCCCTCAGCTGACCGAATCCCCATGACACGATGCAAGCGGAAGTGTCTGCTTACTCTTTCACTCGCCTGCGGCCGCACAGTGGAATTTTTTTAGGATGCGATCGCCCCCTGTCTGTCCATCATTCTGCGAACGTCGAAGGCGTTTTCTCCAGCGGTGTTCACAGGCGCATGAGCGACTATGCGCATGTGCACTCCACCATCAAAAACGGGTTCAAATTTGCTGTTCATCGAGTCTGAATCAGCCCCATAAAGGGAGTCAGAGGCCACAGGAGAGGGATTGCAAAATCCCTCTCCTCCATAGGCATGAAGTTTATTCTTTTTTTTTTTCTTTTTAGTTTGGTACATAGTGATCAGACAATATACCCCATTGAGAATAGGCACCTTTCCTACATTAAGGTTTTGTGGGTCCACATAGCAGGCATGATACATAACATCATATAGAAACTATTATTTAAATATAATTTGTGGAAACTAGTGTTCATCAATACTAAGTAATTCAATAAATGATATAGTTCTCCACTCATGTCCAAAATTTGCATACGGATGAGATAACGGTTCGCATTTTGCTTCCAGACACGTAATAACAACACTATCATTCTGTGTGTGATAATAAATATGACAAAAACTCTCCCCTCCCTGCACATTCCAACTTAACCCTCAGGGCACCGCGGCTGCATAGCCTGATGGGAATTGTAGTCCAGCTTCTGCTTTAACCCTGCCTCCATCACGCAGATGCTATCTAACAGAAACTACATTTGCCATCATCCTAATGCCTCCAGCGCCTGTTGGCTCTCATTATGCGCACCGGGTCGTGCATGCCGGGAGATGTAGTGGTTTACTGCTTCCAAGCCATTACAAGCCGCCGTCGGAAAACTACATCTCCCAAAATGCACCGTTTCTAGAACTGAATGAAGTCCAGTTGAAAAAGAAACATCAAGTAAGTAACTCGCCATCCTTGGCCTGTTCTGGTCAAGGAGTCTCCTAAATTACTTTCATTTTATCCTTATTATTGTAAATGTAGATGCACTTGTGTGAGGATCGTGCTGCCTGTCGGAGCCTATGTAGTTCTCCTTCTGCAGCGTTCTTTATGGTCTTTCCTACATGATGAGTTGTCACATGGGATCAATTGCTTGTGTATTATTTGTTGCATGAAAGAAGAGTTGCATGGTGTGTGCAATGTATGTGTGTGCTGAGATCAGGGTGCAGTGTGTGATCTGCTGACATAATCTACATGTTAATCACATTAGGAATTTATTGCTTAGTTTAAAAAATGTTATGAGATTGCAAATATATATCGCATATTAATGAGGGCTGGGGCAAGCATGTGGTGACCCGTGCAGAGCCACAGTCAGCCCCCCCTGCTGCTGCACACTTTTCTTCATTCGTCTGTTATGTGGAACAAAGGAGAATGCAAGCAGAGACTGTCCTATACTCTGCACTTTATGTCTTTCATTTGCATGTTCTGTTTTATAGTGTTATTTCTGTATAGACTGCTGTCTGCAAAATCTGTGACTCATTTATGTACATTTTATATGGAACAAAGGGGTGTGGGTCATAGGGTCGATTGTGTGAAGGTGGACACTTGAACTAGGTTGACATGGCTAAGGTTGACTGGGTCAGAAGTCGACATGGACACCGTATCAGTGTACCGTGTCCCCTCACATGGCTTGTTGCACTCACCATGCTTCGGGCATATAATATTCTCCCTCTACGCCCTAGTGGATGGTAGAGTATGAAATACTGCCTGTTTTCCACATGTCGACCTAATAACCCTGTTGAACTTCATGCATGTTGACCTTCATTAGTCGACCTAATGCTTGCCGACATTCCCATTGTCGACCTAGTGACCATAGCCCAAGAATATAGAGGCATCAGTAAAAAGTGACTGGGCTGGGAAACGCTGTCAGTGTCAGCAAGTTCTCAGCGATCTGACGCATTAAAATTTATTTAATGGCTCTATCTCTTATATATTTGGCTACATCTGTCACTCAAAGTGTGTCTGGAGCTGTAACGCTGGGTTGTGGACTTCCATCTTAATTTATGATTGTCATCACCTGTTTTAAACAGGGTAATTGATAAGAAAGGTGTTTAAGCACAGGTGATGGTAATCCATAAATTAAGAAGAAAGTCCAGAAACAGAGCAATGTGTCCCTCCTGGAGAGGGTCATGTTGGGAGGTATGCACCTCCCTCCCCCCCCCATTCACGGCATCCCCACCATTAAATGGCACATGCAAAACACTGACATGGCTATGGTCGACAATGAAAAAGGTTGGCAAGATTTATTTTTCACTTTTTCAATGTTTTCATATTAATTCTCATGTGTCGACATGGACACCAATGAAGTGCCACACTTATGTCAACATTTACATGTGTTGACCTTTCTGTGTTGATTTTTTCTTGTGGCGATTCGCGGCACCCCCCGCGACCCCCCTCCCGCGATTTGCAGCACACCCCCCCGCAATTCGCGGCACCCCCGCTGACTCCCGTGACACCCCCCCCTCCTGCGATTCGCGGCACCCGCGACCCCCCCTCCCACGATTCGCGCCAACCCCCCGGGCCCCCCCTCCTGCGGTTCACGGTGCCCCCCACGACCCCCCCTACCGCGATTCCCCACCCCTGACCCCCCTCCTGTCATTTTGGCAAGCCCCCGCGACCCACCCTCCCGCGATTCACTGCAACCCCCCGCGCCCCCTCCCACAATTCGCAGCACCCACACCCCCCCCCCCCCGCGACCCCCCCTCCCGCAATTCACGGCATCCATCCCCGACCCCTCCTCCCGTGATTCGCGGACACCCCTCACCTCCTCCCTCCCCCCCCACCCCCGCGCGCGATTCACGGCAACCCCAGGATTAAATGGCACATGCAAAACACTGGCACGGCTATGGTCGACAATGAAAAAGGTTGACATGAGTTTTTGAAGATTTATTTTTCTTTTTTTTTATGTTTTCATATTCATTCTCATGTGTCGACATGGACACCGATGAAGTGCCACACTTATGTCAACATTTACATGTGTTGAACTTTCTGTGTTGATTTTTTCTTGTAGCAATTTTTTTCCAGTGACAACTATGAACTATGTGCACGTCAACCTACACATCATCAACCAATTCTTTGTATAATATATAACACCTGTTCTGTTTTACTGTAGGTGTTTTAAGTCAGACCTTTTACTGCTACTATTACTGTTTATGTAAATGCATTCTGAATGACAGCAACATCCTACCATCCTTCTACAAGAATATATAACCAACTAGGTGATTCATCGCGCCCCGTGCCCCCCCCTCCCGCAATTCACGGACCCCCCGCGCACCCCCCTCCCGCGATTCGCAACCCCCCTCGCGCAATTCACGCCCCCTCCCACGCTTTGCGGACCCCCACCCTCTCCCGCGATTCGCCGACAATTGCGCCCCCCTCCCTTGATTCACGGCACCCCCGCGCCCCTCCCGCAATTCACGGCACCCCTAAGCCCCTCTTTAGTCCCCCGTATACTCACACACTCCTATCACTACCCAGCTTCCTGCTCTCCTGAACCGTAACTTCCACCACTGGGGAGTCGCTGACGCTGTTTTGCCCACATGCCCCTATCATGCCTCATAGCCCAGCCTCCTGCTCTCATGCACCCGAACTCTCACCCAGTAGGAGGAGACACTGACTAAGGGCCACCATCCTGTACTCCTGTACTGCCAAGCTGGACCCTCACCCACTGGCAGAAGCTGCACAGTATCTCCCACCCTCCTCTTTAGTCCCCCTTATGCCCACACACCCCTATCACTACCCAGCCTCCTGTTTTCCTGTGTCGTGACCTCCGCCAGTGGGGAGCCGCTGACTCAGAAACACCCTACTATACTATTGCACACACACACCTAAACAACATGCACACATAGCCCCCCCCCCCACACCCACAAATGTCACTGTACCATCCACACTATCAATGTACATCTTACTCTGTAACCGCTTTTTAATTAAACAAAACAATACACAGCCCCTTCCAAATCATATGCTCTCTATTTAACACATTTCACCTATAACTCAAGTTGCAATACAGGCCATCTTTCATACAATTCTAACCATCTTTCTCATATGCAAATGTTCACAAATTAAGGGGGCGCAGCCCCTTACGACGGTGTGAAGAGCGCCCGTAGGGCGCGATGAATCACCTAGTATATGTGTAATTATCTAAACCAGCAGCACGCCGTAGAGCAGGGCTGGGCAACACCGGCCCTCCAGATGTTAATGAACTACACATCCCAGGATGCCTTGCATCAGTTTCAGCATGGCCACATAGCAAAACTAATGCAAAACATCCTGGGATGTGTAGTTCATTAACATCTAGAGGGCCGGTGTTGCCCAGCTCTGCCGTAGAGTATTCCATATGGGTTGGGATCATTTGGTCTACAGCATCATGGTCGACAGTCATTTGGTCGACATGGGAAAAGTTTGACATGGGTATAGGTCGAAAGGTCGTTAGTTCGACAATGTCTAGGTCGAGAGTGAAAAGGTCGACATGGGGTTTTTCACTGTTTTTTTACTTGAATGTCAACACAGTTGACATGGACACAGTTTGAAGTACATCGCTGTGCTCGCGATGCGTCGGGCACGGTGCCTCGCTATGTTCGACACACTATTTTATTCTCCCACCATGCCCTAGTGGATGGTAGGGCATGAAATACCGCCTGTCGGCACATGTTGGCTCAAAAAACAGTGAAAAACCCCATGTCGACCTTTTGACTGTCGTCCTAGACATTGTTGAACTTATGACCTGTCGAACTAATGACCTTTCGACCTAGAACTATGTATGTCGACGTAATAGTGTCGACCATCATGCTGTAGACCAAAGTACCGCATCCCATTCCATATAAGTAGTACAAGTGTTTAACACACAAAGGGCCTTATTCTAGTTCACTCTTTCTGACAAAATCCTTCTTAGATGGGCAAAACCATGTGCACTGCAGGGGGGAAGATGTAAAATGTGCAGAGAGAATTAGATTTGGGTGAGTTATTCTGTTTCTGTGCAGGGTAAATACTGACTGCTTTATTTTTACACTGCAAGGGGCAGATTCAATTAGTCATGGGGTAAAATCCACTTGAAATGCACTATCTGGGGCTTACCATGTGGTGTAGCTCCTGGACTATATGGGGTACTTGCTAAGGCTTCTAAAAATGAAGAGGTGATGTTGCCCATAGCAACCAATCAGATTCTGTCAATCATTTTCTAGGATGCAAAAGACAAATTCTGATTGGTTGCTATGGGCAACATCACCAGTTAGCAATTTACCCCTATGAGTTAACACATGGCTTGGCTAGTAATTTAACAGAATAAATACCTGGAGCTACAGCTGCAAAAAAAAGTGCCATGTGTAATTACTTCTGCCCCTGAGGGGGTATAAATAACTTGAATTTTAGCCAAGGGATCAGTTCCATGGCTAATTGAATCTGCCTCTAAAGGCCCCCATACATTAGTCAGACTTGTCCTAGGGACAAGTCGGACCTGATTTCTCCTGCAGCTCCCCGGGAGGGGGAAGCACGATTAGGCACTTGATGTGCCAAGGTTTGCATATGATAAATCGCATGGATTTATCATATGCAGTCCCCGGGGAGCTGCAGGAGGAGGGAGCCGTGCAAGGGACGGCAGCGGGATGCCGGCTAATTGAGAGCCGAGCAGGGAGAGGCTACATAGGGACCCGGGCAGCAGGAAGCTGTGTTGCGGTGGGGTGACAGCGGGAGGCGAGCAGGGAGAAGTTGAGAACTTGATGACATGACGCTGGCTGCCGGGCAGCCTCTCTCAGCCAATCGCTGATTGGCTGAGAGAGGTCTCAGCCAATCAATGGCTTGCTAGTCATCTCTATGGGCGTTTTTTTTTTTTTTTTAAGTTATCTGTTTCTCCCGGCTCCCACCGCTGCAGCGCTGCCCGGCAGCCAGCGTCATGTCATCAAGTTCTCCCTGCTCGCCTCCCGCTGTCACCCCACCGCAACACAGCTTCCTCCAGCCCGGCGCCATATGCAGCCTCCCCCTGCTTGGCTCTCTATAGCCGGCATCCCGGGTGCCAGATGGGTTCCCGACAGTCGGGATCCCGACAGTCATTTACCCGACGTCGGCATCCCGACTGTCAAAATGCCGGCAGCCGGGTGACCGACGGCCACCCGCTATTTTCCCTCGTGGGGGTCCATGACCCCCATAGAGGGAGAATAGAATAGGTGGCTCGCGTAGCGAGCCACCGTGCCCGCAGCTTGGCGAGCCCAGCGAGCCCGCAAGGGGCTTTTTTGCACTCGCCATGCTGTCTGACTCCGGGCAGTCGGGATCCCAACGTCGGGATAATGACTGTCGGAGTCCCATACCACACCTGGCATCCCACGCCCGCTGCTGTCCCCCTGCACGGCTCCCTGGCTGGGCTGCACATAAGATTTGGCAAATCTTATGTGCAGTCCGACCTCCCGACCCCGATCCGATGCGCACGGGACCACGCATCGGATCGGAGGGGATGTCTTCAAGTGCGATTTGGGCCGATTTCACTGCCCGATTCATCCGAATCGGGCGAAATCGTTCCCATATCGCATAGTGTATGGGGGCCTTAAGGGAGATCGCAGAGCGGTATTCAGATGTGGTGTTTTCTTTGGCAACATCACGCCAAAACAGACCTGGTTTAGCCAAGTCAAGTGGCTAACACCATCTAAACCAGTGACACTCCAGCTGTTGTTGAACTGCACATCCCAGCATGCCCTGCTACAGTTTTAGCATGGCCAAATAGTAAAACTGTAGCAGGGCATGCTGGGATGAGTAGTTCAACAACAGTTGGTGTGTCAAGGTTAGCCTAGTCTAAACTTTTGGGTGTTCAAACAGCTGACTTTTTGCACATTTCAGCTTGCCTCCTGAGGAACTAAAATGCCCCCCTACCATGCAGCTCTTCACGCCCGAATGGAGCAACAATTGAATTGCTGTGCAGGAAAAAACACTTGAATTTCTGCCCTAAAGGTAAATACACACTGGGCTGTTTTGCCCAGCGTGTATGCTGATTGGTGATGGGGAAAATCATTGTGCTGAAAAAGTGCATACATAGTCAGCGATTTTTGCCCGTTTTAGTGATTTTTCCAGGGTGGACAATTTTCCATAGCAGGACGCTATGGGAAGCCATCCACCCCGTCCCTCTGAGATGAGCGGCCAGGCCAGCGATAATTTGGGACCACGCATCAGCACTCATTGCTGCCTTGTACACAGGGCTATTTTTGTGCAGGCTCCAGCAGGAACTGAGGCCCTTATTCTAGTTCACTCTTTCAGACAAAATATTTCTTAGATGCCTCACCTGCAGTGCACATGGTTTGGTCCATCTAAGAAATATTTTGTCAGAAAGAGTGAACTAGAATAAGGGCCTCAGTTCCTGCTGGAGCCTGCACAAAAATAGCCCTGCTTGTACACATTGGGCGGCTTTCAAGCTGAAAGAAACTCAAACAAGTAAACTGAGCTGCTTTCAGCTCAAAATCGCCCAGTGTGTATGGTCCTTCAGAGTCCATTGGCTACTTGTCTCATTTACTTCTCTCGCTGTATGGCATCTCCCTCTGTAGCATGCTTCACTGGTGTTCTATCTCGCTCAGAATCCCACTCATCCCCCCAGAACATGCAAGGTGGGTACATACCTAAATTATGAGTTTAAAGTGAAAGCAGGCAGCAAACACAGAGCATGTAAGCACAGTACAAATCACCTGGTCATAGGTACATGTGCAGAACCTTATCAATAGTGGGTTGTCTGCTTCCAGCTCTAGTGATGACTCTCTGTGCATAGTATAAAATGAGGAAAAAGGTTTTATACAACTGGGCTGTAATGCCTAGTAGAGATGATGCAATGTTAACATTACTGCCTCCCCCCCCCCCCCCCCCCTTCACACACACACACACACACACACACACTCCCACAAATATATACTGGTAGGTTAATTGGCTCCCACCAAAAATGAACCCTAGTGTGTGTTTGTGTGTATATGGGCAGGTGCAATGGGCCACCACACCATAGCTGCTGTCACATTCTATGTTCATAGGGCCTGCTGTATTATATAATGAAGGTAGGGTAATGTACATAAGGGGCTCATTTATTTACACTGAACTAAGCCCAATGACATAAAGTAACTTGTCCAGGACAAGTTAGACAATGACCTCATGGGGCTTATTTATGACAACCAGAAGCCTCTGTTTGTGTTTATGCTCTTTGTTTAAAAGCAAGGCATGGCTACTTTCATCATTTACACATAGAAATGGTCAGAATTGCAATGACTCGGTGACAGTAACAATATCTATATGTATGTTTGTTAGAGTCTGAGGGGTAAATGTACTGTATGAAGCTTGGAGAAGTGTCTATCCCCATAAGGTTGTGACTAGTTCCCCTTCGCTGTAAGGACCTGGGGAGGAGAGGGGATGGGTAGAAGAGGAGCAAGGTCAGAACAAGGGACCCAAACGGACCCTCGCGGGCTCGCTCCGCTCACCACGCTTCGGGCACAGTGCCTCAATTTGCTCGTCGCCTGGTTACTAAGGGCAACTAGTGGTGGCGTGGATAGTGAAGGAACAAACCCTCCGTGAGCGAAGTGAGTCCGCGAGGTTCCGTTTGTGTCCCTTGTTCAGACCTTGCTCCTCCTATCCCTGCCCCGTCTCCTCCCCAGGTCCTTACGGCGAAGGGGAACTAGCCGCAAACATCCCCATAATGAACGTTTTGTGCAAGGGGATAATGCTTCAGCCAATCAGCTCCTTACTGTCAATTTACATATTGGAGCTTATTGGCTGGTACAGTATCACCCTGCACATAATGTTCTTTATGGGGATAGATACCACTTCTCCAAGCTTCATAGAGCTATATATTGCTCAGTGTCTTGTTTTCATCAGATGGTCGCTAATGAAAAGGAAGACACTGCTGGGGAAGCTGCAGGGGGAAACAGCAGATACCCAGGGGAAACCGCTGGTCGTAGGAGCATGCTCCTGCGACCGTTTCAGGGCTAGTCGGGGGGGCGCACTCCTGCTGACAGTCGCGAACTCCTGGTGACAGTCGCCCGATGTGCTGCCGATGCGCGCTCCCGTGTGAGCGCAAATCGGCAGCCAGATAGAGAGGGCAGGCAACACTATATAGTGTAAATTGTGCCCCTCTAGCATGCCGTGCGATGCGATCTGATCGCATCGGGACTCGCATCTCATGGCAGGATCTGCCGTGTGTACACACCTTAAGTTGGAAGTTAAACAAACTAAATAAAGTTACATTGTATCTAGGAACAAACAATGCAATGGGTGCAAATACAATTATTTTGTTTGCATGCAGGGTAGATACTAGTTTTTGCATGTAGCCTGCAAAACTCATATCGTATTATAATTACTGTTCTGGGACAATATATCAAGTACATCATATAGTGTGTACCCCTAATCCATCCTTTACAGCTTTGTCCCATTGGATGGGCTGCACACCCAATGGGACAGTTCCATGGCTGTTGCTGCATGCAGCTTGTTATGATATGCTGCCCTGTTGTACAGCGGATTGTACAGTGTGTGCGGCATGATGCAGTGTATCCTTACATTGAATCACTGCATCACACCATCGCTTGGTCATTCATGTGTGGTTGTTCTTCCAACACCTGTGGCAGTGATTTTTAATATGTAGGTGCCACATGACTGCAGACGGTGTGTCGCACATTGGGTCAACATACAGATCCTGAGTGCCTATATAGACACACAGGTTGAGCTGATCTCCCAGGATGCACTGGCCTCTCCAGTAGCGAGTGTGATTGCAGCTTCTACTGTATGCACACCCACAAAATGCAATCTGAAGGACTATAGCACGCCAGTGTTCCCCCGACTCCTCCCCTCTGACACGCCCTTACACTGACTGTCAATCACTTTGCGACATACGTCTTGCTGCAACTGCACTCCCAAATCCCTCCCTGCACATGTGCACAATGGCACATGCGCAGTGCAAAAGCATTGATCTGTATGCGTAGAAGAGCCGCACTACATACGCCCCCTGAGTGTATTTCGCTTAAATCTCTTACCCCACCTGCAGTGCAACATGGTTTTACCAAGATGCACAGATAATTGCTCTCTTTAGCTTTAATACAAACTCAGCCATTTATGTTCTCCGTTCCTTTATAATTAACTAAAGGAAATCTGACATTTGGACGTAACACCTGCCCAATGAATCTGATCCAGATTTCTGTTGTTTGGAGTCTAAAGAACCTTTAACCCTCATTTTTAAATCCTCATTTGGTTTACTTACTAATACTACTTTGTACTCCTTACTAACCTTTGACACCGTAGAAGTTATGCAGCATTGACATACGTGTCACAGCACAGATCCTAGTCTGTCAGCAGGAACTTCCAAGACGCTGCATGAGGCCAGGTTTGTCATTTTATTGGGTTTGGGTTTAGATTTACAAGTACATGCCAACTAGTATACATGTATAGGACACATGCATAACACTAGTAGGCAATGCCACAGTACGGTATAATGGCACATGGAAAGAAATGCCGGAAATATGATGGGGGTCAGTCCTACCCGGCTCAGTTTCATCATCTTTGTATCGCCTTTGTTTGTGGATTATTACATTGGTTTTGTGTCTGTAACCTTTTCCCCAGTTACTGTACTTTTGTTTTTTTCCCCAATTATTTGGATATGTATATTTTGGGTGTTTTAGCCACTGTTAAAATTACCATAAGTTATAGGATCATGGGGTGTAAGTTTTTGTGTGGTGTACTCTTGTCCCCTGCAAGTCTTATAAGTCCATGTACACCTCATTCAGATGTAGTGTTCAAGTTAGGCTCTTCTAGCAGCGTCCAGCTAAAATAGCCAGCCCTTGGGTCCACGCTGCCACTTGCATACGCACAACATCTAATCCCATTGATCAGATAGCTGGGGGAAGCCCAGCACCTCTGTGATCATCAATATCGATTCCCACTCTGCTAATAGTAATATAATCCTTCATACTACTACATATTTGTATCTGAATAGATCGACAGTTTCTAGATAAACCGTCCAATAGGTCTACCCCAAATGGTTGACACGAAAAAGGTTGACATGTGACAAGTAGAGTTCATTCTAGCACCCGCTATCTTTGAAAACCCATGCAGTTCCTCTTCGCTGTCTGCTGGGGTGTTTCTAGCACAGGTCTGGTTTGCATATCAGTGCTGATATACAGACCACACTGTGCTAGAAGCACTCCAGCAGACAGCGACACCCCAGGCAGGGAAGAGGAACTGCATGGGTTTTCAAAGCTAGCGGGTGCTAGAATGAACACAATACAAGGTTGGCATGTTTTTCATGATTTTTTTTTTTTCTTTAAAAAAAAACAGCTTGTTCTTACTTCACCATCCATGTCCGGATAGAGGTGTGCCTAAAACGAGTGTAGACACTGCACTAATTCTCATGTCGACTTTTTCCATTTGTCGATTGACTAACTAGACACTGTCTACCTACTAATCCACACCCCATGAATGGCTGCTGTAATTCCTATTTATGTAATAGAATTCTTATATAACGCAGCTTATTCTTTTGAGCCTTCCAATTGGAATTAATAGAACACAGCTGGGTAATGACAGGCAAGGAGGGTCCTGCTCGCCTGCTTCCAATCTATAGGGAGAATAGGCATTGATACCAAGGATAGGTGCAGCCTTTTGCATAGTAGTCCCCCAGAGTGCAGAGGTTCTTGGTGGGCTGTACGATACAGTGACCCAGCAATGTTGGACAATTCAGTGATCTCCTTCCAGTGGTTGGAACTTAATTGCCTCATAATGATATTCAGACAATGTACTCGGAGTCAGGATAATAAAAAAAAATGACAAGCCATCTGGGTTAATCTGTAAAATAATTAGCAACATGTCCTCTAAACAGGAAACGGTTGACAACGTGCAGAGTTCATTTTGTGCCCTTTTTATTGGGTAATTCTTGGCTTAATGTAATAAATAAGGAAAGCAGATCTGAGGGCAGCGTTTGAAGTGCACTTTACAACCAATAAGCGGTAAACAGCTGACCCAGCACCTCCCGCATTGGGTTACCCGTGCCCTGCTGGCAAATGTTTCATTAGAACGGTATTGTCTGCCTATGGGTCATCTTATCTAGAACCTGTTCCTGGTCTCCCACTAATAAGCTTGGGAGGATCCGGCTGCCGTTTAAAAACCAAATAGTCGAGTGTAAGTTTATAGGAAGCAGCAGCGTATTCTCATAGGAACACGGTGACATTTGTTTTCCATCTGGGCAGTGCGCAAGGCAAGTATGACATTAATTACTTGTTGTTGCTGTGTCAGTGCCAAATATTGCTGGCGTAATAGATGTTGAAAAGTTCCCAGCGTTACCGTGTCACTTGGTGTCCTCATGCTCTATACATGTTCATTCTCTGGTATGATTTTCTTTGCACTGTGTATTTGCTGTTACTGTGTTCTCCTAAATCCCATACTGTCACTACTGTTAGTCACCAGGCTGTATCCCCTCCCTCCTACAGACCACCGCTGATTTACCTTCACCCTGCTCTGATGCCATTCTCTCCTGGAACAGCATGTGGTGTCGCAGGCTGGTACGGCTCTATCCGGGAACCAGGGGGCTGCTCACCAAGGGAGTTAGAGGACAGCTTCGCTGGTCACCCAGATTCCATCCGACTGCTTCGTTGGTGACGCGATGGCTCAGTACAGCCCCAGATGTCCAGGAGTGCTCCTGGGTTCTGCACAGAGATCATTTCGGTGAGTTAACCCGAGCACATCTAACAGCATTCTGCCTTCTTGGATGGAACATACAGCAGTTTGGAAGGTGTTCTGTTATAATTCTCGCATCACCGATGTAGCTGATCTCTGGTCCAAATATTATGAAAATCTATACACCCTGCAACTTTGTTTGAATTATACGGCCTATATGCTGAATGCTACATGCTGAATTGCTGTGAGCGATCCTCAAAATATCCGCTGAACATGCCGGTGTCGCCCACAGCGACTGTTCTTTCAGTATATATAAATAGAAATACAGCCAAACATTGCACCCAGAGAAAGAAGAGTCCCTGCGAGCGGCGCTGCCATTTTTAACTGATATTTTGAGGATCTCTCGCAGGAACGTTGACACTCAAAGGGTTTTTTAAAAAGGTTTGCGTGACAATTTTCACACCTATTTTGACAAATTCTCTTGGCACTCAATGGGTTAATAAACTTAGGGGCATTATCGTTTGAAAGAGGGCAGTCGCACGGTGGCGAAATGTACGAAGCAGCAGGATTGGTCCTGAAATTCAAAATGGCAACAATGTTCTAAGATAATGAACACACCTATTTTACATTTCTCATGGTGGGTAAATGTCAGGATCCACTGGCTACTTGGGATATGGTCGCTAGACAGACCAGCATTATGTCAACTTCACAAGGTCGACATGCATTAAGGTCAACATGACAGAAGGTTGACATGTGGTTAGGTCGACAGGGTCATTAGGTCGACACGGGGAAGGTCAACAGTTAAAAGGTCGACATGGGGTGTTTCACTTTTTTTTTTAGCCGACATGTGCCGACAGGCGGTATTTTATACGTATTCGTATTGATGTGCTATCAATACGAATTCGAATTGCCGTATTTTCGGTATAGTAAATGTCAAAAATTAGTGTATTTCTGGATACAAATAAACCTATTTTTAACAAATTTCCTTTAGTAAATTTCCCCCTTAATTGCATAACCTGCATATGGTGCGATCAGGCTGTTAGACCGATCATATGTCCAGTTAGAGCAGTTATTAAGGGGTATTACAATCCACATGTAGCTATAAGAGGATAAAATCACTCATTCTCATTTCTTATTAACATATAAAGAGCCAGACGGGTATAACAGACAGCACAGCAAACAGGATAATTATAACTGTGCAGTCATACATGAATACCGTATATACTCGAGTATAAGCCGAGTTAGTTTTTCAGCCTTTTTTTTTAGCTGAAAAAGCCTACATTCGGCTTATACTCGAGTCAGTGGCTTCTGTCCTGCGTCCAGCCATCCACTTCGCTGCCCGGCTCCACTTTGAACATAGGCGCGGCTACGGCAACATGGCCGCCGGCCTCCTGCACTATACATGTCCTCATTGCAGGAGGCCGGCGGCCATGTTGCCGTAGCCGTGCCTTTGTTCAAAGTGGAGTCGGGCAGCGAAGTGGACGGCAGGGCAGTGGCGGTGGCCGCGTACCCCCCCCCCCCCCCCATCATCCAGTGGAGCCAGTCAGCGGCACACCCCAAACCCCCTGGAGTCGGATTCTGGAGGAGGTAAGGGGCGGCTGCTCCCTCCCCCCTCCGTGTGTGGTGTCCCTTGCAGGGGGATCAGCCTGTGGTGTCCCAGGGGTGAGCAGGGGGATCAGCCTGTGGTGTCCCAGCCTGAGCAGCCTGTGGTGTATTGTGCAGGAGGAGCAGCCTGTGGTGTCCTCTTCAGGGGGAGCCACCTGTGCTGTCCTGCTATTATGCAGGGGGAGCCACCTGTGGTGTCTTGCTATTAGGCAGGGGGAGCAGCCTGTGGTGTCCTGCTATTAGGCAGGGGGAGCAGCCTGTGGTGTTCTGCTATTAGGCAGGGGGAGCAGCCTGTGGTGCCCTACTATTATGCAGGGGAGCAGCCTGTGGTGTCCTGGTATTATGCAAGGGGAGCAGCCTGTTGTGTCCTGGTATTATTATACAGGGAAATGTACCAGTAGCTGCTGCATTTCCCACCCTAGGCTTATACTCGGGTCAATAAGTTTTCCCAGTTTTTTGTGGTAAAGTTAGGTGCCTCGGCTTATATTCGGGTCGACTTATATTCGAGTATATACGGTATGTCTAATCATTTTGTGAATAATACGCACACTGCCTACAATTACAGCTGTATAACAAATAAAGCTATTGCTTTTCTGAAATTATACCAACACTAAATCGGATGAACATCAGGCTACGAGTTGCCAGCTTGTTCCACAGCAACTTGCACCATCACCCACAATTGAATTGACTCCTATATCTCTGATCCTGATTCCCCATTAAGGAATAATAAAGTTTGGCAGTCAAGGAGTGTATTAAATTCAACAGGTTTTACCTTCTTATAAATTATAATACAGTAAGATATTGTACATTGTTTAGAATTTTTTTAATGTCATCTTGCTGTAAATCTGTCGAAATTCAGATGTTGTGGTCATTTGGCTACATCAGACTGACCATTGCCATCTGGTGGTAAAATTGGAGTACTGCAGCCATGCAGAAAAAAAAATATTTTAAAGTACGAAGGCAATGTGACCAAAAAAGGGGTTAAAACAAAATTCCAACTTTCTTACTTTAAAATAAAGATTTCTCCAGAGCTGCAAGAAAACTGTAGTATAGAAATTACCGCAGCTAAAATTCTCACATATAATTGAATACCAAAAACCCTGCAGCTGCCCGATATCTCGCACGCTGCAGGAAAAATACATGTACTGCGTTCAGTTGAATAGGTCGCACAGTATAATAGTAGTATATTATCTAGTGCAACCTGTTTACAGTGCTGAGTTTAACCATACATTGCATCCATTTCTGCAGAACTGGCGTACTCTGGCACCTGTATGCGCTTTGACTACGTGTGGCTGCGTGATCATTGTCGTTCAGCTTCTTGCTACAATACCAAAACCAACCAACGCAGTTTGGACACCGCCAGCGTGGAGTTGGATATCAAACCTGCAACCGTCCGAGTAGATGAGACCACCCTATACCTAACATGTAAGTTACGCAGTACTTTTAGTATATTGGGCCTAATTCAGCAGGCCATGCTAAAGTGTGAAAATTGCTATTTGCAAATATTCTCGATTCTGCGAATGCGTGAAGCTCAAACTGCGGTCGCATCCTGGGAAAATGCGTCTGCAATTTGAGTGATGCGTTGGGAAGGCCGCCGCCTCCTCTAGCATCCTCAAAAACTAATGTATGGGGGCGGACATTTTGTGATGGTTTGTTTTCACAGCAACAGAAGCCAGGAGGGGAGCCGTGACCGCAGACAACTAAATCTGTGGGTCAAGGCCACAGCACAGATGCGGCAGCGGTGTTCCAATAGCCCTGCAGTCCCCTGGAGCCCACACTTCCGCAGTGCCTCCCCGCCACCATGGGGTCTGCTATTGTTATGCCATTACCCTGCATCTAGGCTGCACAGCCTACAAATGCAATTGCAATTATTTTGCAATTGCGTCGTTGGGAGGGACTTGCCCTGTGCTGTGCCCCAAGTATGCAGCAGAAAGAAGCCGCAATTTTGATTTTTGCAAATGAACCTGGATCAGGCCCATTGTATCTATATGATCGGCAGGCTTCTGGGGACAGTGGTGGCCACATCAGTCCTTGATATCTACCAACAGTTTTCCAGACCACCTAGCTAGTGCCCAGTTGCAGTGATTACTGTCTGTCTCATTTTCAAACATGCTGCATTCAGTTGAGGTCCACTTTAATTTGTGTAGATCTTAAGCATATACGTCTTCTGTGGTCTTCCCATGTAACAGGGCCAGATGGTCACATGACTCGCTATGCCTTGGAGTGGTTGTGCCAGAATAGTTATGAAGGACAGAAGCAGCAACTTGTGCAGCCACGGATATTATGGAATGCAAAGATCTACCGGGAGGCTGACGTACCTGCAGTCAGCTACTCAGACTTCCTAGAGACAGACGAGGGGCTGAGAGACTTTCTGCACAACTTCCTGCTGTACGGGATTGCCTTTGTGGATGATGTTCCGCCCACCAGGGAAGACACCGAGGAAGTGGCGAAGAGAATTAGCCATATTCGGTAACTTATTTTAGAACAAAGGGTTATACCTTTGGTATGTTTATAGGAGTAACACCCGCCTAATTAAGATTTATCTAAAGGTGTCCGTATACCATGGGGGTGGGGGGGGGGGGGGGGTGGTTTAAATGCCATCTATGCATGGACATCTCTTTGGAAATCCAGTAGGAGAAATGGCAGCCACCTTCTGTTATCTAAATGTAACATCTATGATGTCCTCTCTGTGTATAGAGATCTATATAGAACTGAATTGATGATATTCAACCTTTTTGCGGTTCCGATTTCAGTCCACCCTTCATGTTGGAGGTATAAGGTTCATGCATTGTATTTGCTGCATTGTAAGTATTAGTACAGGTTGAGTATCCCTTATTTGGATATCCCAAAACCGAAATATGGCAAAGTAAGGTGGCTGGGGAGACCCTGCTGCCACCTTACCTTTCCTGTGTGTCCTTCTTTATCAGTCAGCTGCAGTTTAATACACCACTATTATTTCAAAGGAATCAGATGTATTATTGAAAGCAGAATGATAAAGAAATGAGCGCCTTGTGTTTTGGGACTCCATCCTAGTGTAACGTTGGCTGTACTTGTTAGGTAACCTGTCATTTAACATCGTATTCTTATAATCTGCAGAGAGACTATTTATGGTAAAATGTGGGATCTCACATCTGACTTCTCAAGGGGAGACACAGCGTATACTAAGCTAGCCCTAGACCGACACACAGATACCACCTACTTCCAGGAACCGTGTGGGTGAGTTCAATTTCCTTTTCATTCAATTTCCAGTAGATAGAACACATTTTTAGAAGGCAGCTCTCTGGCTAAGGCACTGTGTCCAGCAGTTATCAGACACCAAATATTACCTTGTAGGTTTTCACTGGAATAGTGATCTTGAGGCCCATACACACTGAGCAAATTTGAGCTGAAAGCTGCTCAGATTTGTCGTTTGAACTGCTTTCAGCTCATAATCCGCCCGGTGTGTACGGGGCAGCGGTGAGCGCTGATTCACGCTCCCTCATCATCACCGGCGGCTGTATAACCAGCAGATGAGTGATGGGGTGGATGGCTTTCCATATCATCCTGCTATGGACAGTCGTCCACCCCCCGGGAAAATCACTCAGAAGGGAAAAAATCGCTCAGCATGTGTAAACCGAGCGATTTTCAGCCCATCGATTTGTCCCCATTATCGCTGTCCATACACGCTGGGCAAAATCACCCAGGGTGTATGGACCCTTTAGGGTTATACATGATCAGTATTATTGCCAGAAGAAGCCTGACAAGTCTTTTCCATAAAGTCACAAATGTATGACCTCCAAGAAGTTTTGCTCAGTCAAAATATGTTCCCCGTGTCTCCCCTGTTCCTGTCCTCCACCCTCCCCAGGGTGCATCTAGTGTATATCTGTATATGCTATGTATATCTGTACTTCCACTGTTTACATGTTACCTACCTGGCGGTTGCACATCCAAATCTAATTCTTAGTATAACCAAGTATACCTGTCCAATAAAGCGGATTCTGATTACACAGGTTGAGTAGCCCAGCGATGAGCCAGGGATCTGTTCACAAAGACTCCACCAGCAGAGGGCAGCACAGGGCAGACAACAGTCAGCTCTCCTGCCTGCTAGTACTATTGGTTACATGTATTCTGTATATACAGATGTACCATGAAAAAGCTAAATGGTCCGCCCTATCATCTGTTAGGCATAGCCTCACTGTAGTGTCCTGAGAAATACAACTAGAATCACAATAAAGATGTAGAAGTCAATCATTTCATTTTGCCCTTTGCCAACATCTGCTGCCTTGTCTTGTCTCACTATAGGCTCACCATTACGAAACTAGATCAGCCAATTAGTGTTTATTTTAGAATCCTGAATCGTTCAAATCCAGCGCAGTTCTTCTTCTCTGCCCGGGACGCCACTCTTTGCTGTGGTGCATCTAGCACAGGCCTGGTCTGCATATCAGTGCTGAAATACAGACCAAACTGTGCTAGGAGCACCACAGCAGAGAGCAACACCCCAGGCAGGAAAGATGCAGTGTGCTACAATGAACACTAGTCAATGGTTCTTCAGCGAAGTTAAACTCTCAGGTCAGATGTTTATTTTGCCTGTAAATAATGTGTCGTCTCTGTTTCACGAGTAAACCTGCTTCTGCTGTTGTTATTATTGAGTCTCATTCAATCAGAGTTTTGGCGAGCGTGTGATTTTCGTGCTGACATGGCGTTCCGGTTATTGTGTCCCCCAGTATGCAGCTCTTCCACTGTCTGCGGCATGACGGCACCGGAGGGCGCACCCTGCTGGTAGATGGCTTCTATGCCGCTGAACAAGTCCGTGAGCATCACAGAGAACATTTTGACCTGCTCAGCAACGTTCCGCTGAAACACGAATACATTGAGAATACAGTGGGAAGTCACAATCACATGGTGGGGATCGGCCCAGTATTAAATGTTTATCCCTGGAATAAAGAGCTTTATATGATTAGGTGAGTACCATGTGTATAATACAATGAATACATTACTGATATCCAATAATGGGGCAGATGTATTAAGCCTTAACAAGAGATAAATGCAAGGGTGATGAGGAGAGATAAACATCCAGCCAATCAGCTCCTTACTGACACAGCCTGTAACATGGCATTTAGCAGGTGATTGGCTGTACGTTTATCTCTCCTTATCACCCTTGCATTTATCTCTTGTTAAGGCTTAATACATCTGCCCCACAGTTCTTTATGCTTATGAACTGGGCACCGTTATAATACAAGCTGAGAGGGAACAGGCTCTGACAGGATACAGACAGCAGATAATAAGACTCTGTGCGATGCTCTGCAGTGGACATCACACAGTCCTGGTGTCTTCTCGTCCATCATCACACATGTGCATACCACTATTATTCCAGTCCATGCATAGCTAGGGTCTTTGCCTACAATC
The DNA here is from genome assembly GCF_055691185.1 of Crinia signifera. NCBI lineage: Eukaryota > Metazoa > Chordata > Amphibia > Anura > Myobatrachidae > Crinia > Crinia signifera. The sequence goes on from NC_139225.1 coordinate 117,155,239, forward strand.
ATAGGGTAACAAGAGGTCTCACATTATTCCATGTTGTATGAGTTAGAGGTGCACAACCAAGGCTCCCAGCTGAAATAAAGCCCCATACACACAGCCTATATCGTCAGGGATGTAGTAGCTAAGCGACCATATCGTCAGGGATGTAGTAGCTAAGCGACCATATCGTCAGGGATGTAGTAGCTAAGCGACCATATCGTCAGGGATGTAGTAGCTAAGCGACCGTATCGTCAGGGATGTAGTAGCTAAGCGACCATATCCTCGAATGTATGGGGCGACGGTGGCCGGGAGCGCACTCCCGCCACTATCCCTGAAGTGATTGCTGCTCCTGCGACCAACGGCTTCCTCTGGCAAAGAGTCTCCCCCTGCAGAGCTCAGCGACCAATCGCTTCATGTGTACGGAGCTTAAGGCTGAGCATCACTGCTGTAGATTACTACGCATCCTCTACTGTACATTATATATCATGTATGTAGGTTAGGTAATCACGCCTGTGAGCACCAAGAACCTGCATTTTTCTGGATGATTTGTAGTTATTGGAAAAATAGAGGGGTAAATGTACTAAGATATTCTAGAAGATACTAGATAGAATCTGATTGGTTGCTATGGGCAACAACCCAACTTCAATAGAACGCCTGTTTTTTATGAATCGCTGCTTTGTTCTGAAAATGATCTGCTCTTTTCACCCTCTGGACAGATATTAATAAATTTGTAGATGCCAAGGAAAATCGGATCACAGACCTAAAGTTCCCCAAAAAATACAGAAAAAAATAGTAGCACTAGCAATATTAAAATTCATGGAATTTAATAAAGATAAATGGTACACAACAAGTTAAAACAACATAAGCACCAGCATCTGTAGTTGATTGGCTGCCTACTTAGAGGGATCCATTACTATTATGCCGCCTGATTGTATCCAGAAAAAGCAAATAAAGTCTCCTTGCTGTTATGGAGATATAAATAATTACCGCAGTGGTAGTCCAAGTGAGGATTATTCCTTTTTAGGATTGCGTATCAGCAAAGTCCATCAAATAGCAATGGGGGGATTCCCCTGGGTTTCCATACAAGTAGCTGGCGTAAAGGTGGCTGGCGCGTTTCGCTACAACTAGGTGTAGCTTTATCGAAGGATATTTACTGAGCAGTAGTTGAGGGTTTATATACCCTTCTCATAATGAGGAACTAGGTGCACCTGTGCTGATTCAGCAACAATCACAGTTTAAATATACATAAAAAAACAGAGGAGACATATGAGAATGAACAAGGAGGCAATGGGTATCAATAGAACATGCATAACAACGTAAAATAATATAAATTAATGCAATAAGGAATAGCGTTTATCTCAGAGTTCTCTGTTCTTTCATTGGTCAGATCTGTTTAGACCCTTATTACGTAAGTAGGCTTGTTGCCATAGTTATATAAACAATTGTGGCAAGATCCTATCATACTGAAGGATAATAAACACGTGGGGCGCAGATGGTCATGTGGGGTGAACACATGATCTGTGCTCTGAGCCTGTACAGCCGCTCAATCAGCGGCGCGCGTGTCAGGCCGCCACCGGAGTGCTATTTCCACCTTTAAACACTGCTTGTATGGAAACCCAGGGGAATCCCCCCATTGCCATTTGATGGACTTTGCTGAGACGCAATCCTAAAAAGGAATAATCCTCACTTGGACTACCACTGCGGTTATTATTTATATCTCCATAACAACAAGGAGACTTTATTTGCTTTTTCCGGATACAATCAGGCGGCATAATAGGAACGGATCCCTCTAAGTAGGCAGCCAATCAACTACAGATGCTGGTGCTTATGTGGTTTTAACTTGTTGTGTACCATTTATCTTTATTAAATTCCATTAATTTTAATATTGCTAGTGCTACTATTTTTTCTGTATTTTTTTGTCTTTCTCTAAGGGACTCTCAATCCCGTGTATAGTAGCAGCTTCACATCACACCCCACTACAGCACCCATTTGTGTTGTGTTGTTTGTTTCTAAAGTGCCTAAAGCTGTTCAATTGAAGACTAGAGATCAACCCACATACTGCCCCAAGGCAGCACATAATGCTGATTTCTGCTCCCACTCTCCGTGTTGGCTGCTGCCTCTATGCTGCTTGTGGTTTGGTCACGGGTCTCTTATTGTTGAGAGAAGCTTCCTGCAGCCTGGCGGAATAAGGGGAGTTGGGGCGAGCCAGAGATCACAGCTGCTCTGCCTTGCACACGGCACCTCTTTAGTGCATAGAGAGAGGGGAGGGAGTCGGGGGCTGCCCAGCACTGGGCACACCCCAGAAAACGATGAAAATGGGGGTCGCAGTGCTAGGCCAAGCCCCTCTGACTGAAGCCCTGCCCACCCGCACCTTAGCCCCACCTCTTTTTCTGGCCCTTGAAGAAATGCCAGAAGTAGGCTTGATACACATTGGTTTTGTGAAGTGACTCGGGATTGGAGGAGACTCTGCCCAGGACACACTTTTGGAGCCTAGCAGAGTGCATTACCGGACTGCACTTTGCTTTATTCCACCCAGGCTCCAAAACACCCTCTGGGTAAGACAGTCTTACCTCAACATTTTTTTACGGGTTTTTTTTATCTTAACATGTTTGCCATTTTTATGGTATTTTATTAATAAATTGCATATATTGTTAAATGACCTCCTCTGTCCTGTCACCTACTTCTATGTTTTCCAAGTACATGAGGGTGACAGAAACCGAGGGTTAGATGCCATTGTAGGGAATTAGGTGTAGAAGATAGAAGTAAGAGAAGGAAAAGCACATGAAAGGAGAGGGTCCTACTTGGAGGAGCTTATATTTTAAAGGGGTGTCAGACAGGGGTGACGCATGGATGAAAGGGTTAGTATGAGATACGGCTGGGTTTGAGAAAGACGTGGGTCTTGAGGAGTAGTTTGGTTTTGTAGGACCAGATTATTGTTTGCTCAGTCATGTCTGGTAACATGTTGCTATTACTTTAATAATGATATTTGTTTTAGGTACAACAACTATGACCGTGCTGTCATCAACACGGTTCCTTATGACCTAGTGCGCCGCTGGTACACTGCGCACCGAGCCCTGACTGATGAGCTGAGGAGGCCGGAGAATGAGCTATGGGTAAAACTGAAACCAGGCAAGGTAGGTTTGGGAAAGCTCCTTTCCTCTCTTTACTTATTTTTTTTCTTTCTGTGAAACACAAAGGCTGTAGTTTATCTGGCATCTGTTTGTGGTGGTTGACTCTCTTTGTGCGCTGTTACCAAGTTTATGATACTTCAGCCCTGTTTTCAGGGGTTCACGTGCCTTGGTGCTCGGGTTGCATTGTAAATTGTTTCATAGAAGACCGCTTTCTGACAACGGGGTGTGTCAGGGACAGCATACTTCCACATGAGGGAAATGGTTGAAGATCCAGTCCAGGATTTAGAACAGCAGCAGGGCTATGGAGATCCAGCCCGGGTTTTCCTAGGTTGTATTAGGAATCACTGGCTGATTAGCAGCACCTGGTGCTTCCTGTTATATGTTCTGTTAGAAGGTTGATGTTCCCAATGGCAGGTAGTGCCTGTGCAATAGGCTTGCGGGAGTCCGGGGATTACGTTAGGGATTCTCTAGAAGTATCCTTATTGTGAGAACTGACATTGCTGTAACCTGGGAACTGCCAATCTGTTATCCTGGAATGCTGTCTACCTGCTGAGAGTAAAGAACCAGACTTCATCTTTAACCAGTGTATGTGATTCCTTGTCACAGGGGCCTATGTACTAAAGGGCCTATGTTCTAAGCCTTGAAAAGAGATAACATTGGGCCTTATTCAGATCTGAGCTCAGTACAAATTTTTTGGAAAATGGGCAAAACCATGTGCACTGCAGGTGGGGCAGATGTAACATGTGCAGAGAGAGTTACATCTGGGTGGGGTGTGCTGAAACTGAAATCTAAATTGCAGTGTAAAAATAATGCAGCCAGTATTTACCCTGCACTGAAACAAAATAACTCACACAAACCTAACTCTCTCTATACATGTTACATCTGCCCCACCTGCAGTGCACATGGTTTTGCCCATTTTCCAAAAAAATTTGTACTTAGCTCAGGTCTGAATAAGGCCCATAGACAGAGATAAAGTAGGTCAGCACACAAAAAAAGGTCGACAGGCTCTAGGTCAACATTGTCAAAAGGTAAACATGGAAATGGTTGACACAGGAAAATGTCGAAATCTGCCAACAAGGTCACTGTATGTGTACTGCGTCTGCTCGCATGACTAGCTGGGGACACTATTATCATCTAACTCTATGTCCACTTGGATTGTGAAGTAAGTTTGTCGGTTTTTGTCAATGTCGACCTAGAGCCTTTTGACCTATTACCAATAGTGCATGTCCTAATGACTGTGTACTTAATTACTGTTGAATAGGGTGGCCAATCCCGGGATCAGGATTGTCGGGATCCCAGGATTTGGAACCGAAAATGCTGGGATTTCAATCCCAGGATTGGAGTTTCCAATCCCGGGATTAGACTGCGCATGCGCTTTTCTCATCCCCGGCGGTGCGGCTCCGCTCAGCGTGAGGGATGTCAGAGGTCACGCTGCGCAGGCCACACAGCCGCCTTGTCCTAGGCGCACTGTCCTCCTGTCCTGGCTGCATGATTCAACTGCACGCATGGCTGGCTCCATTCCCCCGCCCACCTCCATTCACCTGTCCGCCCGGCTTTATTCGCCCACCCGCCCGGCTCCATTCACCTGTCCGCCCGGCTTCATTCGCCCACCCGCCAGGCTCCATTCGTGTGTTTCCGGGATTGAAAAAATGCCCCGGGATTGGCATCCCTCCTGTTGACCAACCCGCACTGGAGGTGCCTTAAGTATTGTTCAGGAACCAATGCTCCTAAAGAACTTTTGGGAAGTGCATTAAGTCCTCGACTATATATGACATTTCCCAGAATTCTGGCATATTTGGTTATTTATATGCAAAGGTCAAAATCGTGTGACAAATGGTGTAAATATCGGTTCTGTAATATTGGCATCTACTTTGCTAAATTTTTGTGAATTTCTTTAAAGCCCATATCCTATGACGTGACACCCGCTGTCTTACCAAATGATGTGTCTCCAATATTGTAGCTGAGCATCTTGTAAAAAGGCATTCTGAGCCGGGCAGTTTACATCATTAAGGACCAGGTGTATCCAGCTTCAAAAAGTGATACAGTGGAGAGTGATAAACAGCCAGCCAATCAGCTCTTACCTGTTATTCGCCAATCCCAGCCTGTAACATGGCAGTTAGGAGCTGATTGGCTGGTTGTTTATCACTCTACATTTTATCACTTTTTGAAACTTGATACATCTGGTCCATTGGAATGTTGGTAACACAGATCATAGAACTATCAGTATAGTATAAATGTGTGGTGCAGGAGACAGAGAGTGTCTGATACTAGCCAGTGCCTCCCCAGCTATCGACCTCACCGCACTTCACTTGTATAATATTAATAATTGGTTTGTACGTGGTGTGTTCAGAATCTAATCATCCTTGTTGTTGCAGGTACTATTTGTAGATAACTGGAGGGTACTGCATGGACGGGAGTCCTTTACAGGCTATAGACAGCTTTGCGGATGCTACCTTACTCGAGATGATGTGCTGAACACTGCACGTTTGCTGGGCCTAAAAGCCTGACGAGCAGACGTTTCCAGACCAGGAAACAGCCAGAGCCATTTAACCAAAGTGTCACGGATATCCCAAGGTCACGTTCCCTGCCACAATGTGATGGATCCTCGGGCTCGTGTGAACACATTTTAGCAAGATGCTCTACGCGTTTTATTCCTTTTGTCCAAATCGGAACTGTTCATTCTGCTATAAACTCGTATTTTTAATCTTTTATCATTTTACAAAAAAATCTTCAGTTATCTTCGTCACAACACAAAGATGTACTTTTTACACCGTGCTCTGATCATGTGCTTCTGTAGGTCTCGGAGGAAAAGGCTTTTGGGTAAAGACGCGGAAGCTGTGTGATTGTGAGAATTTGCCATTAAGTTACAACGATACATGAAATAATTTCCAGAGAATAAGCAATTCTGGATTTATCATGACGTAATAAAGTGCTTTTGTGCGCTTTTATAGATACATCGCAGTCTATTGTGTATTCTGTTACGTTTCATTCAAAGTTTACTTTTTATTCCAGATATCAGGTTATATACTTTATATTTGGGAAATGCTCTGAGAGGCTCATTAGTGTGGTTCTCCTTAGGAATCCTTGTTTCACCATACATGTATTTCAGTTTATTTGCCTTATTATCAGCTTCGCTTTAGATTCCATCTGTACTCCAGTGTGACACCACACGGCCAGTTTATGGCTAAATTGTAGAATTGTTTTATCGGTGTTACAATGGGATCCTGGGCGGTAATGTTCCTCCCGGATCGCATTGTATATGTGATCCTTAATAAATGAGGTAGACAAACACACAGCTAACTCTATCCAAACCTACAGGGGAGTTATATGTAGTGTGAATGGTGCAAATGGCCATTGCCTCAGCATTTAAACGCCAGCAAAAACAGCTTGAAGAGCACCCTTCATCTGGCTCATTTGTACGGCTATTTGGCCAAAAGGTATTGCTACCCTATGGGATAATTACAATTTTTAAGGTGGGTGTCAAGCTAATCCATTTACCCTCAATTGAATCCCCTCCCATAGACATAAGAAATGATGATAACATACTGACAAGTGGGCGACCATTAAATGATTTCTCCTGCTAGCAAAGGGATTTGGGCGCCAGTGGGGGGCGGGCATTCATCGGGGCGGAGTTAAGGTGCTCGCTGAATCAGGCCCTTAATCCATAGGTGTTTGGATGAAGGTGCCTTTTGTCTTCTGAGGACGGCCTGAATCTGTATTCCTGAGTGCTTTTACCCTATGTTATGGATTTGAGAGAAGAACACACTTTTTAACCCCTAGCTATTGCTCATTTCTTATTAACTCACTAATACCTTAGCAATTCACTTGTGTGCTGCCCTGAGCTGACTGGCTTTCAATGGCTTTTTTGGGGTGCTGCGCCCCGGGTTCAAATTTAGGGGGTTATTCTGGTTCACTGCTTCTGGCAAATTCCTTCTCAAATTGACAAAACCACGTGCACTGCAGGTGGGGCAGATGTTACTTGTGCAGAGAGAGTTAGATTTGGGTGAGGTTTTACTTTAAAGTGAGATCTATATTGCAGTGTAAAAATAAAGCAGTCAGTATTTTCCCTGCACAGAAACAAAATAACTCACCCAAATCGAACTCTTTCTGTGCATTTTAAATCTCCCCCCCTCCCCCCTGCAGTGCACATGGTTTTGTCCATTTAAGAAGGAATTTGCCAGAAGGAGTGAACCGGAATAACCCCCACAGTATTAAGGGCCCACCAGAAAATTGACGAGGTTACCTCGACGCCGCGCGGTTGGTGGGCTAGTATATCTTGGCCAACAAATATTCCAAGAAACTCAATTTATTGCTCTATATGAGACAGCAGAGCTTAATATTATAGAGTGCGCATCAGGCACCGCTTGTCTTTCTTTGTAGAAAGAACGCAGTCCTGATTTAAAAAATCAAATGACATTTGAGAATTACAACTGCGTTCTGCAGTATACGGTATCCAACTCCCTGCAGGTAGTAGTGGTGGATAATAAAACACTGGCGCAATTCAACATTGTTCCTGCGCAGAGACCACTGTTCGGAATATCCGCTACTTCTGCGTTCCCTATCGCTGTTACTTGGGCAGCAGTGAACTGAGATTAATGCAATTGCACAAATAAGTCAGCGTCCAGCAGAGGGCGCCAAACGGGAGGATTGATCCTAAAGCTGGGTCCACAAAGGAGCGATGTTGTGCCGGTTTGCAGTTTCAGAAAGACAAATCGCCCTGTACAGTGAGTGTGCAATCCTGCAGTCACTAGTGACGGAGGCTGGGTTTGATGCGCTTTACAGAAGAGCTAATAATCTTGCAATATTCATAGCAATAGTACCCCTTGCACCCACTATAGTTATGCCCATGTTTAAAGGGGCTTCCTTATGGAATATAAGGCTTGATTCAAAGGGGGATGCAAGCATTAGGTCTACATGGGGAAGTTCGACAGTCAAAAGGTCGACGTGGGGTTTTTGCCGTTTTTGACCGAAATGTCGACACAGTCGACATGGAAACATATGGCTCGCTGAGCTCCCCTTGCTTCGGGCACCGTCCTGTCGGTACATGGTTCAAAACAAAAGGTTAAAAAACCCTATGTCGACCTTTTAACTGTCAACCTTCCCCAAGTTGACCTAATGCTTGGGTCGAACCTAATGACCCTGTCGACCTAACCCATGTTGACCTTCAGTCATGTTGACCTTCCTGCATGTCGACCTAGTGGTGTGGACCTAATGCTTGTCGACCTAGTGACCCTATCCCACTCTGTGACGGAAACAGGCTGATCGATGCCGGAGCTGATGTCACACCCCCTCCCTGAATACGCCTGGGCACGCCCTCATTTTTCCTGACACTCCCAGAGAATGTCCGGTTACCATCCAGTCAGACAAATTGATTATAAACATACGCTATGTTGGCGCTATTTGGGCTTGTGTATGCGTGCTACAATTCATACGCATTAGCAGTTGTACGATAATCAGTAGATTCAACAGCGATTAACACTAAATGGGGCCCTGAGCCCTGGGTACTGTATACAGATATGTGCAGCTGCCATATACAACAATCCATACATGAAACACACAGTTCTACACAGTTGTTTACTCACACCCCCATCCCCAAATTTAAAAGGGTGTGGATCAGTTGGTCACCAGCAAGTTGTTTACTCACCACCCCCATCCCCAAAATTTAAAAGGGTGTGGATCAGTTGGTCACCAGCAAGTTGTCTTTAGGTCGACATGAGTCTATGTCGACATGGGTTAGATTGACAGGGACATTAGGTCGACATGGGTTAGGTTGACAGTCAAAAAGTTGACATTGGGTTTTTCACAGTTTTTTTTACACGAATGTTGACACAGTCGACATGGGCACAGGTTAAAGTGCACCGCGTACCCTCGCATGGCTTGCTGCGTTTGGGCACTATTTTATTCTCCCACCACGCCCTAGTGGATGGTAGGGCATGAAATACCGCCTGTCGTCTCAGAGAACAGTGAAAAACCCCATGTCGGCCTTTTGACTGTCGACCTAAATGCATGTCGACCTAGACACATATTGACCTAAATGCATGTAGACCTAATGGTGTCGACCTAATGACTCGACAACTTGCTGGTGACCCAATGACCGTATCCCATTTAAAACAATGTAGGAGTTTTCTGTGTGTAACTGGTAATTAGAATCACCTGCAATGGTTTAAAAAAACAAAAACGGGCTTTATTCTGATATTTAAAAAAAAAAAAAAATCAGTATTCTAAAAATAACTGTGACGTGTATCTCCTCACAGGATACCACAGAAAGAGCAGCGCTTGCTGTGGGTTTCTGCAGAACGCTTAGATGCACATGAATTCAAGCAAAACTTGTGGGTTTAAAGACCATATCCTATGACGACACCTTCCATTGGGGAGAAATAAAGAAACAACCAATCAGTTTTTCTCCTGACACATGAAATGGGGCGACAGGGTTGGAAGGCTGTCAGTGGGAAGATTGACAGTGAAAAGGTCACATTTTTTAAGCCAACATGTGCCCACGGGCGATATTTCATGCCCTGCCATCCACTACAGTGTGTTAGTGTGTTGGTGTGGTGGGAGAATAAAATAGTGCTCGAAGCATGGCAAGCGGTATTCTTTGATGGTGTCCATGTCGACCAATGTCGACATTTGGGACAACAAATTTAAAACTCATGTTGCCTTTTGACTGTCGACCTAATCCTTGTGTTGACCTTTCAACCCTGTCAAGTTTAGCCATGTTGATAGTAGCCACAGCTACCGCTAATGAATGGTGATTCCTAGGCCAAATGTTTCTTCCGTACTCCGTGGGCAGTACGGACGGTGTAATGGTTAGCATTACCGCCTCACAGCACTGAGGTCATGGGTTCGATGCCCACCATGGCCCTAACTGGCCATTTGTATATTCTCCCCGTGCTTGCGTGGGTTTACTCCAGGTACTCCAGTTTCCTCCCACAATCCAAAAATATACTGGTAGGCTAATTGGTTTCCAACAAATGAACCCTAGAATGTCTGTGTGTGCATGTACATTGCGTCCCAGGTGGTGACCCCAGTGTTAGGGACCTGCTCGACAAGAGGTGACCTGGACGATTGGTGGGCAGGCCAATATCACTGGCCAATGATATACCAACAACCTCTAATTATCTTTTACTGACTGGCCTGTAGGCCAATCAGAACCTGGGGGTTTGGCTTCACTGGTGTGAGGTGACAAAGCTGTGCTATGGTTGGTTATGCTGTACCACCTATGGAGGGAAATCTGCTTCTCACTCATTGATGGTAAATAAGACTGGCATTGCAGTGTGTGCTAACCAGGGCCGGCTCTACCATTAGGCAGCTGCCTAGGGCTCCGGGATCTGGGGGGGCGCCACCAAGTCTGCCTATCAAAAAAAATCAAGGATGTCCATGAGGATCCTTATTCCATACCCTCCAACTGTACCGTTTTAGCTGGTACAGTACCGTTTTTTAACAGTCTGTACCGGCTAAAATAAATTGTACCGATTGTACCGACTTTTTTTAAATCCATCGCTAAAGGACTCTGGGGCAGATGTATTAAGCCTTAACAAGAGATAAATGCAAGTGTGATAAGGAGAGATAAATGCCCAGCCAATCACCTGCTAACTGCCATGTTACAGGCTGTGTTTGAAAAAAGTCAGTAAGGAGCTGATTGGCTGGACGTTTATCTCTCCTTATCACACTTGAATTTATCTCTTGTTAAGGCTTAATACATCTGCCCCTCTGAGAGATGTAGTTCACTGCTCCCCAGGGAGTGTGGGGGAGCGGCTGGCCAGGACTACATTTCCCAGGGTGCACAGCGGTGGGACGTGGGCAGGTCTGCCTCCCCCCCTGCGTCCAACTCCCCATGAGAGGCTGCCGCGCTCCACGCTGACCCCGGATTTCACCTGCAGACAGCACCCTATCAGAAACTGTCACCCAGCTAGGAAAACCTAGCTGTTGGGGGTGGCGTGTGCAAGCTGCTCCCCCCTCAAGCGCCCTCTTCCCCCTTGCAGCCGGGACCTGCTTGCCCTCTCCGGGCTGGACGGGCAGATTGGAGCCCTGACCCCGCGCACCTTTGTGACCTGCCTGGCCTAGGCTCCGAGTCAGGGGATCCAGGTATCAGGTGAGTGGGGACCGGGGGGTGGGAGGGCACAGAGGCTGGGGCTCACGGACCACACACCCCCTTTACAAATGGCCACACCCTCTATGGCCACACCCCCTGGCCTGTACCGATTTTTTAAGTTGAAATTGTTGCAGGGTATGTTGTTGTACTTAATGCAGGTGGCGGCTTCTAAGACCTCACCTCCATACTTTCCCTTGAGGCACACTTCCCTACTTTGCTGCCCCCTACTCCTTGTATTGAAAAGGGGGGTCCTCCAGGGAATGCAGGGCACTTGCCTACCTTACCGGGTGGCTGGAAGGACCACCCGATTTATGGGAGTCTCCCTGCCATTCCAGAATGCTAGGCAAGTATGCCTTAAGGGATTGGAAAGTGAGTATTAGTGGCAGTAGGGGGGGGGGGGGCTTTGAAGCTTTGCCTAGGGTGCTGATAAGCCTCACACCAGCCCTGCACACAGCAGCATATGCTGGGTTAAGAAGAACTGCTGCTTCCAGCTAACAGGGGCCCCACTGGGCCCCTCCATCAGGTTAAATAGTACCCCATCTCACGGCACCACTGCATATAGTACACCTACTGTAGATAATATAATATTACAGGGCACACATTGACTCATGTCTGATTTTTATTTTCCATATGAATACAAATAACCCCCAACTTGTGAATTATACATATATTTTATTATTAAAGGTGAATAGGACTTTGTTACCACCTCTAGAAACATATAAACATAAACTAGTTAATCTGTAACCTGACACTAGTTGTGTGTTAAGTTAGATGCTTTATCCCTATAAGACTTCTTTTCTATTTAAATATATTATACTACTTCCAAGGCCCTCAAAACACTTGAATTCCCTCATAAAGGTGAGGAGCATCTCTGAGATGAAGACCAGTACAGATGAGGAAAGGGGGTGGGACCACAGCTAAAGGGGCATGGCATTGCTGGGCTGCTATACAAATCTATAGCAGTCAGGAGTCACTGCACCCGGTACAGCTCCTGTTTTGGCCGATACAGACAATAAAGGAGAATATGGTGTTAGACTTTTATTATATAAGATATATTTAAAAAAATAATCATTTTATTTTTCAGCTCACTTCCAAAACATGTCCCCCGAACAGAAACAAAGCCAAAAGATGCCCCAGTAATTGCAAGGTAAGTGTTTGCATCTGTAGACAGCATAGACATTCTGGGCAGGTCCCGGTGAACGCAGGTGTTCCCCGACCTGCTCGGGTTGGATGGCTGACTTCACATGACGTCAGCACCCGTACCCACTTCGCGGGAACACTGTGCAGCCGAAAAGTCCCGGCTACTTTTCAGCTGTGAACAGAGGAACAATCCTTAGATGGTAAGTAACCATCGAATCATTTTTCCTGGGTGTGGCCGCTTGCGAGCGGATGTGCAAGCATACAGCGTGGGGAGGGAATTCAGGCGGTGGAGGGGGCGTGCGTTTGCCAGGGTGACATTAACCAGCCCGCTAGCCTCCGAATATACGCAGCCTAGTGAGCGGGACTGAATTACCCCCCATAGTATGACTCCTTCATCAGGACTTATGGGTGGGAACTGGAGCAGAGTTCCCCTGGATGTTTAGGTTGCTGTTAGCAATAATGGCTTTGTGGTTATTTTTGATTGCCTTGTCTTAGGGCAGTATTCAATATGAAAGTTCTCCGTGCATGGAGAGCGTTTTATTTCGCTCTCCATGCACTCTCCGTGTTCCGGAGCCTCCTGCTCCCTCTATTCAATGTTTTAAAGACTCGCCGCCACTTGCGGCGAGTCTTAACCCCTGCAGCGGACGAGCGTCCGCGGCAGGGAGCTTTCAGGGAGCCGGGACACGGAAGCAGCCAGAGAGATTAAAGTCTCCCTGGCTGCTCCAGAGGACTGTGGAGGGGAGGGGGGCTCTCCGGAACCCAGGCAGCACAGGCTGCCCCCCCTATAGCCAGCGGGGGACCCAGTATTCACTGCACCCGAACGTGCATATTAACTATCGGGTGCAGTGAATATATGAATATCTAATGAGCGGCTCGAGCGCTCCGGCCCCCTGCTGGCTGCACTGTGTAAAAAAAAAAAAAAATGTTAAAAAATATTTTTTTTTAAATTAAATATATATTCATGTGCTATAAGCACATGAATAAAAATAACATGCCCCTTCACAGGAAAAAAAACCTGATTTTTTGACACCAAAATTTAAAAAAAAAACCTTTACGTTCAAAAGTTCACATTCCAGATCTCCATGAAAAGATGGAGAATTTCTACACGGAGAGAGACGGAGAAAATCACTTAGAAAGACGGAGAATATTTCACATTGAATAGGGTTGCTCGCTTTTGGAGAGCAAAATGCTCCGTCCAAGGCGAACAAAGCACAAATTCTCCACAAAACACGGAGAACTTTTCTCATTGAATACTGCCCATAGGCTGCTATAGGGCACCTATGCTTGCTAGCCTTGCCCCTGGCCTCCAGTGAACAAGGTAAGTGCATCTTCTTTTAATTTAAATACTATTAAAACATTGTAAAATACATGGTTTTGTGTTTTATACATATATCCTGCACCAGGCTGCATATACACAGGCACAGCAGCATTCTAAAATACATTTTTATCAAGGAAGTAACACATCTAATCAGATAATCAGATCTGCTTCCTTAGCTGGCTTGTAGCTGTCTCTATACCCACCAATATCATCCAATGCTCTCTGTCTCCAACCGCCATACTTGGAAAGGGAAATGTCAGCGGCATTGTGCAGTCCGGGGGACAGATGGCGTGATACAGGTTTACTCTGATTGGCACATACTGTTATAACCAGCCAATGATCACCCTGCAGTAGCACTATCACCTAGAGTTGACCTGAAGTGTATACGGAATTTCTGTTTTGGTGGTCTTATTGATCATGTAAGATGAATTTTAGGAAGATTCCACATTTTTAAGGCATCTATTATTTGTTTATTACAGTCATCAAATTCAGAATAAAATACATGTATAAAAGTTAGAAATATAAAAGTACAAATATATCACCAGGGCTATATAACAGCCCGTCAATTAATGTGCAGACTCTGTGGGAGTCATATTTATTGCATCAGCTCAATGTCTTATGTAGAGTTGGATGCATTTTGCAGATTCACTCAGAAAGGACATTTTGGCCCTTATTCTGGTTCACTCGCAAAGGCAAATTCCTTCTCAAATGGACAACACCATATACACTGCGGGGAGGGGGGAGGCAGATGTAACATGTGCATTAGATTTGGGTGGGGTTTTACTTCAAAGTGAGATCTACTGTGTATTGCAGAGTAAAAATAAAGCAGCTAGTATTTTCAGTGTGGGGGCAGATGTAACATGTGCAGGGAGAGTTAGATTTGGGTAGGGCTTGTACTTGAAACTGATATCTATATTGCAGTATAAAAATAAAGCAGCCAGTATTTACTCTGCACAGAAACAAAATAACTCCCCCAAATCTAACTCTCTCTCTGCACATGTTACATCTGCCCCACCTGCAGTGCACATGGTTTTGCTTTTACAAACCAACCAGAATCAGGTCCAAATGTGCTTTGTGAGTGAACCTGCATCAGGCCCCTTGTGTGGTCTGGAGCCCATAGGTTCCAGTGAGAGCGGGCCTGTGATTACTCAGGAATTCTCATGTGTAAGATATGCAAATGCCAGAGTAAGCATTCCCCTTGTGTTCTGCTGTACGATGGACTGACCAAACCCAATTGTCTTATCTCAACGTGTCTAGGGTGCGCTGGTCAACACCCCGAGCAACCCTGGTCTGACACACAATCTCCTGTGCAAATGTCTTTTAAAAAAGATGCTGCAAAAGAAAATAAAAGCGCATGCCGAGGACATGACACCTCCACTTTTTGTGATGACTTTAGGCCACTTCCCAGTCTCTACCCATACACAACCAGGGATCACAAGTTCCGTCTCAGCTAATATTGGTTTTGTGTACAGCTGTGTACACCATCGCACTCACAGTTCCCAGTCTTTTTGCACAAGCGCAGGAGGAAGAAGAAATGCTGAACTTTGAAAACATCAGCGCTGCGCGCAGTTGTGACCCAGTAAGTTACAGCACTCAATTTTGTACATTTCCAGACAGTGGTATTGTTAAATAATTTACTAAGGAGACTACAATTAAATCGAAATGCAAATAAAAAAATTAAGTTAATTTAAATCCAAACATACATGGGGAGGTGTTTCATGCCTTAGGGTCAGATGTATCAAGCTTCAAAAAGTGGTAAAGTGGAGAGTGATAAACAACCAGCCAATCAGCTCCTAACTGCCATGTTACATGATAGGTTTGAAAAATGACAGGTAGGAGCTGATTGACTAGACAATCAAGAAAACAGAAAGTCTCAAAGCGCGATAGTATAGACCTCAATATTGGTGGAGGACCACTGTAGAAGTCCACGCTAGACGATCATACAAACTGGAGAAGCAGTATTGATGCCGCTGGATTTTCGTCGTAAGCTGTTTATGTTAAGATGAGTGTTGAGTGATGTTGCTCATATGGGGTGGGATGTACTAAGGTAAAAATGTGGTAAAACCCCCGTTTTTCGGGGTTTTACCGCATTTTCAGATGCACCAAAACCCGTCTGCCCCGACTTCGCTGGACAGGGTATCGCCACCTTTGGGTGGCGATACCCGATAAAAGCCTATGGGCTTCTATCGAAAACCCTCCGCCGCAGATGCCGACCCCCCTCTCCCTGGCTTACCTTCCTCCAGGTCCTCATGGACCCGGAAGGTAAACTCCTCCTCTCCTTAGTAGCGCAACTTTAGGTCCTTTTGGCTGCAGGGGGGAGGAGGAGGTGCCGGGGACAGCCTGATTAGGCTTCCCGGTGTGAGGGGAGAAGGAGGTGCCCAGGGATGTGACAGTGCACTGCAGGTGGGGCAGATGTAACCTGTGCAGAGAGAGTTAAATTTGGGTGTGGTGTGCTGAAACTGAAATCTAGGTACTTATGTATTATCTGGACTCCCATGTTAAATGCACCCCATTTTTTCATACCCCTACTATCCAACTACGCATGGAGTTGATTTTATATAGTGTGGCGAGCGCAGCGAGCCCCACGAGGGGACGCGGTCTCATAAAAAAACGGGAGCCCAGATATTACATAAGTACCACTCTCTTTATACGTTACATTTGCCCCACCTGCAGTGCCCATAGTTTTGCCCATTTTCCGAACAAATTTGTATTGAGCTCAGATCTGAATAAAGCCCCGTATCCGCGTCAGTCAGACCCTCACACCCATTACCTCCCCCAAACGCTGGCTATGCATTTTGCAAATGATTCCTCTGTGCATCCCACTGGCCGATATGCATGCAGTATCGTCATCTATAACAATATTGCTCATATCGTTAGGAAAATATTGCCTAGTGTGTACCTACCATTCGGCTGTCTGAAAATATATATAAAAGCTACATTAACATTTAATTGAATGTATTTGTACCAAATAGTACTTGGTATACACCAGATTTACCTTGAAAAAAATCAATCAAAATGTCCATACGAGTTTACATCCATTACACCCTGCTAGAGCAGTTGCAGCTTCCCAGCCACAGTCTTATTTTATCAATGTTTGCGAACAACCTACAACCATCACTCTGAAATAGTAGAGTAGAGCAATACTCGGGCAGACTAGACTGCTGCTTTCACGTCCGATGTTTGGCCATTGCTGGCTCTACTGTTGATGCAATAAGACGGCCCAACATGTTGACATTCAAACGCCTGCAGTTACAAACAGTACAAATTCCTTGTAGCACAACAACAGCTGCGGGGAAACCTCTGTTTCCTTCTGTAAACTACCCCAATGCTTTGTCACTGAGGAACCACCGAGTAACAGGTGCTCCTCCAGGAGATGTAGAGAGGATGGTAAACATAGCAGACCCCAGACTCACATTTCAGTAACAGATCTGTTGCAGGTTCCCCCCCTCTCCTGATTGTTCATAATGAGTTTCAGCTTTCCATGGATGGTGCACATCACAGCTCTTTTGAAGCTGTCAGACAAGAAGAAATAAATCACGGGGTCGAGGCAGCTGTTAAGAGTGGATAAACACAGCACTAATTCATTAGTGATATGCAAAGTCTGTTTCCAGGACAGGCTGGATATAGTGTCTATCTGGGCTAGGATATAGGGTGCCCGCACTAAGTGATATGGCACAAAACAGACAATGAAGATAATTAAGACAATAAAAGACTTCTTCATTGCCCTGTTGCTGTTTCTCTTGGTTTGCGGCTGAGCTCTTCCTAAGGACGCTTTGTGGAGTTTGGCAAAGATTTTTGCATAAAAATAGACAAAAAGGAAAAGGAGGACAAAGAAAGCAATGACCGCAGACAGGTTGATTGCTGCGGCTATATTGCTCTTCTTCTTGAAGTGGAAGCACTTCTGGGCGCAGGGCTCATCCGCTTTGTTCTCAAACAGAAATGGCACAATGCAGACCACATTGATCGCCCAGACCAGAGCAGTGGCTCTAGTGCTCCAGGACACACTGTGGATTTTGAACTGTTGAAGCGGACGGATTATTTTGAGATAGCGGTCCAGGCTGATGAGGCTCAGGAACATGATGCTGGCATACATGTTCAAGTAGAAGAACGCACCAATGAGCTTGCATAGGAGCACATGACCGTTATTGTTCTGATAAGCAATGCGGAAAGGCAAGCAGAGGGCGAGCAGTAGATCGGCGATTGCAAGATTCTTCATATAGATGATCACGGATGTGGACTTTTGACAGGTGATCCAGAAAATGAGGAGGGCCGCAAGGTTTGCTAGGAGGCTGAGACCACATACAAACGAATAAGCGACCGGAAGCATCCAGGACAGGATTCCATCTTGAATATCACAATCACTGAACGAAAGAGATGAGGATACGTTGGTGTCTAAAGATGTTGATCGTGCGGTCTCTAGAGTCCATGGTTTTGTGGTCACATCAATGGATGCATTTGTACGAGCATCCATAATCTGGAAAAGGGAGAACATCATATGAACAAAGATAGCATCATATAAGCAAAGATAGCATCATATGAACAAAAGAATGTTCTATGCAACAATATAGAAAGCAGCATTTCTCCATGTCCACCAATGAGCTGGGGGGGGGGGGGGGTTAGAGGGGAAATTCAGTTTCTGAATCGTAAATCACACCTCTCTCCAACTGTATATGGGAAGTGTTGGCTCACATAGCATAGAGGTGCGCAGGAGAAGTTACAAAGCCATGGCCACCATCATAATGGGTCTTAGGGATGACTTTAATTAGCCGCAGTAATTTATTCAATTAGACCCATAGCCCAGCTCCTGCCAGTACAGCCAGATTAAGGTAGAGGCCAGAGACGGAACTACCATTGGTGCAGCAGTTGCATTGCACCGGAGCCCTTAAGCACTTAAGGACCCATTGCTGCCCAGACCAGCAATGCCTTCATGGGTTAGGGTAGAGGAGGGTTCCCAAAATATATTTTTGCACCTGGGCCCATCACTCACAAGTTCCACCACTGGCTGGCAGTGGCTTGGGAATACTGTACCTTGGGCCCCCCTCTTTCACGCGGATTCACAGATACATATGATTGCTACAGCTCATGCGTAGTTTTATAAAGCTTACTAGAAGCAGACACAGTACTACCAATGTGCAACTCAGAATCAGTCTCACTTTGTGCGATTCATTTCTTGTACAATAGATTATCCTGACCTTCAAACCATGCCAAAGCGTGCCCTGAAATATCTACGTCTTGAGGTAAACGTTTCAATTTTCCTGACCCTCCTTGTTAACCAGTGTAAACTACGTTACACAACGTCTGTCCCTTGTCTGCACCAATAAAGCTGTGTGACAAGGTCATAAAGGGCCTTATTCTGGTTCACTCTCAGAATTACCTATAGATTAAGACAGATTACAGCAGAGAACTGGCCTTTGAGGCTTTGTGCATTATTCTGGTTCACTCTCAGAGGCAAATTCCTTCTCAAATGGACAAAACCATGTGCATTGCAGGGGGGGGGGGGGCAGATGTAACATGTGCAGAGAGAATTAGATATAGGTGAGTTATTTTGTGTCTGTGCAGGGTAAATACGGACTGCTTTATTTCTTCACTGTAATATAGATCTCACTTTGAAGAAAAACCCCACCCAAATCTAATTCTCTCTGCACAAGTTGTATCTGCCCCACCTGCAGTGCACATGGTTTTGTCCATTTGAGAAGGAATTTATTTGAGAGTGAACCAGAATAAGGCCCAAAGGCCAATTCTCTGCTGCAATCTGTCTTAATCTATATGTAATCTGTGGCATTTGGGAAGAGGTACATCAAGCCTTCTATAGAGTAGAGAAGTTGCCCATAGCAACCAAACTGCTTTTTCTTGTTGTAGTTTGATGTCTGGTCCGGTGTTCTGTGGTCTTGTCCTGGTCCGATTTTTACTTAGTCCCAATTGGAGGTAGGAGCAGGGGGTGGGGTGGAGAGTTTTTGGGCTAAAACCTGTCACAGCTCAAAGTAAAAGTACATTGCAGAATCCATAATTTTTTATGGGCTTTTAACTAGCATGCGCTAAAAGACGGCACTCTGGAACAATTGCAATGAACCAAGTGTGTACAATGGGTCAGAGTCAAAATTTGAGACTGCCTACAAAGCTTCCCCGATCACACGGTGCCTTCTCATATCTGTCAGCAGAAACTCTGAGGGAGTCTGACCTGCCCTACACGTTGCAGCTCACCTCCCACGCTGCCTGAAAGATGGCATGCCCATGACATAGTGTGTTAGAGTTCCCAACACACCCGCGTCAGTCAGACCCTCACACCCATTACCTCCCCCAAACGCTGGCTATGCACTTTGCAAATGATTCCTCTGTGCATCACACTGTCCGATATGCATGCAGTATCGTCATCTATAACAATATTGTACATATCGTTAGGAAAATATTGCCTAGTGTAAATCCACCATTCCGCTGTCTGAAAATAAATATAAAAGCTACATTAACATTTAATTGAATGTATTTGTACCAAATAGTACTTGGTATACACCAGATTTACCTTGAAAAAAATCAATCAAAATGTCCATACGAGTTTACATCCATTACACCCTGCTAGAGCAGTTGCAGCTTCCCCGCCATAGTCTTATTTTATCAATGTTTCCGAACAACCTACAACCATCACTCCCTAGGTCTTAATGATACAGCCCTTTCCTGGTTCACATCTTACCTATCTGATCGCTCTTTCAGTGTTCGCTTCTCTAACTCTACTTCCTCTTCACTACCTCTGTCAGTCAGAGTTCCGCAAGGCTCAGTCTTAGATCCTCTGCTTTTCTCAATCTATACATCCTCTCTTGGCAAACTAATCATCTCTTTCGGATTTCAGTATCACTTATATGCAGATGATACTCAAATCTATCTATCACCAGTGGTTTTGGGCCAAGTCTCTGAATGTCTCTCTGCCATCTCATCTTGGATGTCTTTTCGCCAACTCAAACTTAATATTTCCAAAACGGAATTACTTATATTCCCGCCAACTAAGAACAGTTACCATCCTGACATCTCCATCGCTGTTGACAATTCGACAATCCACCCTACCCCACAAGCTTGTTGCTTAGGGGTCATCCTCGACTCTGGACTGTCCTTTCTTCCTCACATTCAATCTGTCTCCAAATCATGTTACATGCATCTAAAAAACATATCCAAAATACGACCCTATCCTACACAAGACACTACCAATGTTCCCTCTAATTTTACGAAGTCTGTGTGCGGCATAAGATTTTGGCTGTGCAACTTTGAAAGGAAATTAAAAATTTTGTGTGTCACTTATATATAACTGGAAAATGACGTTCAGCATGTGTGTTAACTTTACTTCAAAATGATTTTAAACATTCAAAACACAGCACACAATGTAGTTAATGGGTGAAACACACATTAATTGAGTCCACAACTGCATAAAGGGACCACTGCTGCTTAGTGCGCTCTGTTCTAATGTCTGTGCGCATGCTCGTCGAGTTGTGTGCGCGCGCACGTGCGCACAGCTTAGAGGGAACACTGGACACTACCAAATCTCTTATCCATGCACTCATTGGGCCAGATTCTCTAAGCTTCAAAAGTGATAAAATGGAGAGAGATAAACAGACAGACAATCAGCTCCTACCTGCCATGTCACAGACTGTGTTTGAAAAATGTCAGGCAGGAGCTGATTGGCTGGCTGTTTATCACTCTATATTTTATCACTTTTGAAGCTTAGAGAATCTGGCCCATTATATCCCACGTTGATTATTGCAATAGTCTCCTAACTGGTCTTCCCAAGAACAGACTCTCGCCACTGCAATCCATTCTAAATGCTGCTGCTAGGCTGATCTTCCTTGCTCATCGTCTGCTGATCCGCTCTGCCAGCCCCTCCATTGGTTGCCTGTATCTTACCGTATTCAATATAAAACACTTCTACTCGCATATAAAGCTATTAACCACACTGCACCAGCTTACAGTATATCTCTACACTTGGTACTTGTTTCCTATCTGGGCGCCCAGGTTTTCTACGTACGGCACCGTAATGAAATCGGATCGCATCGCATCGTACACATACACGATATTGAACGATGCGATGCGATTCGATTTCCCATAGGAAACAATGTTAAATGGCTCAATTTAGCCAAATTCTCATAGGAACAATAGTAAATGGGCCAAAAACACCCCTGAACATTGAAATGTCCCCCCAAAAGTAGTTGACGCCACCCCGCCATCAACGTGAACCCGAAGCGTGGCGAGCGCAGCGAGCCCGCGAGGGGCGGCGGTACGCGTCCTCCGACCTTTTCATGCCCTACTATCCACGTCGGCGTGGAGTGAGAATAGAATAGTGTGGCGAGCGCAGCGAGCCACCGAGCCCGAAGCGTGGCGAGCGCAGCGAGCCCCGCGAGGGGACGCGGATACCTTCACAGTTATACGCGTCCCCTCGCGGGCTTCCCAGGTGTCCATGGCGACGCAAACACCTGGGAAGCCCGCGAAGGGACGCGTTTACCTGTGAAGGTATCCGCGTCCCCTCGCGGGGCTCGCTGCGCTCGCCACGCTTCGGGCTCGGTGGCTCGCTGCGCTCGCCACACTATTCTATTCTCACTCCACGCCGACGTGGATAGTAGGGCATGAAAAGGTCGGAGGACGCGTACCGCCGCCCCTCGCGGGCTCGCTGCGCTCGCCACGCTTCGGGTTCACGTTGATGGCGGGGTGGCGTCAACTACTTTTGGGGGGACATTTCAATGTTCAGGGGTGTTTTTGGCCCATTTACTATTGTTCCTATGAGAATTTGGCTAAATTGAGCCATTTAACATTGTTTCCTATGGAAAATCGAATCGCATCGCATCGCATCGTTCAATATCGTGTATGTGTACGATGCGATGCGATCCGATTTCTCTACGGAGAATAGCATGGTGCGCAATTAACTTAGTGGGCGCCCAGATAGGAAACAAGTACCCTACACTTATAACAAAATATCTCCCATCTCGACCACTCCTCTCTGCACAAGATCCGCGTCTCTCCTCTGCATGGATCACCAGCTCCCACTCACTATTACAGGACTTTCATCGGGCTGCTCCCATCCTATGGAATGCCCTTCCACACACAATAAGACTCTCCACTAACCTCCAAACTCTCAAGTGTTCCCTGAAAACTCACCTCTTCATTCAAGCCTATCATATTTAAGTTCTACACACATAACCCTCTGAGGCACTTATGTATTATATAGCTTCCCTTCTGGACTTGTAACTTGGTGGGACTGCTATGCTATTACTGGTGCCTGTCCTTGTGTTTCCCCCCTATATCCCTATAGATTGTAAGCTTGCAGCAGGGCCCTCTAACCTCCAAGTCTGTCTGTTGTTACCCAGTTTGTGTTATCACTGTCTAGTATTGTAAAGCGCAACGGAATCTGCTGCACTATATAAGAAACTGTAAATAAATAAATCACTCTGAAATAGTAGAGTAGAGCAATACTCGGGCAGACTAGACTGCTGCTTTCACGTCTGATGTTTGGCCATTGCTGGCTCTACTGTTGATGCAATAAGACGGCCCAACATGTTGACATTCGTACGCCTGCAGTTACAAACAGTACACATTCCTTGTAGCACAACAACAGCTGCGCGGAAACCTCTGTTTCCTTCTGTAAACTACCCCAAAGCTTTGTCACTGAGGAACCACCGAGTAACAGGACAATTCTCTGATGCAATCTGGCTTAATCTATATGTAATCTGTGGCATTTGAGGAAAGGTGCATCAAGCCTTCTATAGAGTAGAGAAGTTGCCCATAGCAACCAAACTGCTTTTTCTTGTTGTATAGACCATCCTTGAGATATATGCTAGCTACAATCAGATGGCTTGCTTTTGGCAACTTCTCGTATTCACTCTTCAGATGGCTTGATACATCTCACCCTTAATCTTGTGCATACAATTCCTACTATTACCCATAGCAACAATATCGTTATACCAGACACAAAATACCCCTATCCGTCTACCTAGCACATTGATTGGTGCATACCTTCACACAGGAACTTAGTCTGCACCTCTGGCAGTATGAATGTTCAGTTAAATCCCTAGGACCACGCTCGTCATTAATTCCACTTCTTTTACCCTAGTTCGGCACCATTTATATAGACCATTCGTCAAAAGCCCATCAAAATGATATGGGGGGGGGGGGGGGGGTAGATATTGGTAGAATGGAGTTAGGGATGCCATTAACCATCGATGATTAGAAATCATTGATGGTTTATGACAGATGTCAAATACTTTTGCCATCGATGGGGTAGAACCAGATGGTTTCCCGCTATCAATGGCACAGAAAAACAATGTTTTTCTTTTTTTCTTTTTTCAAACTGCCGGAGCAATGAGCATAGCTCCGCCCCGGGGCAATACACGGTAGGACTGGGGTATGTAAACTT
This sequence comes from Crinia signifera, assembly GCF_055691185.1. Taxonomy (NCBI): domain Eukaryota; kingdom Metazoa; phylum Chordata; class Amphibia; order Anura; family Myobatrachidae; genus Crinia; species Crinia signifera. The sequence goes on from NC_139225.1 coordinate 117,179,280, forward strand.
TTGATCAGGGTCATTTGGGTAGTTTCTGTTGTCATTATGATTTAAAAAGAGTAAACACAGTTGTTTGACAATAAATGGCTTCACCCAACCACTAACCATGAGTGAAATAAAAGTTTGTGAGTTATCTCTTATATATTTAGCCAGATCTGTCACTCATCCCCTGTGTGTATAACACTGGGCGGGGTTACAAGAGTGATTGTCAGCGTTATACACACAAAGTTCCCACTCAGCTTTATACACAAACCCGCCCCCCTAGGGAAAAGACCAGTGTTATACACACCACCCCCCCCACCCCCTTGACATCACCTCCCCCTGCCCAGCCAGAGCTACAGTACACGCCCACCATCCACCATGGTGTAGGTGAGCGGCATCCCCCCCCCTGGACCCCCGCCCCCTCCCGCGATTTACGGACCCCCACAACCCCCCCTCCCTCAATTCGCGGACCCACCCTTCCCGCGATTCATGGCACCCCCGCGACCCCGCCTCCCGCGATTCACAGGAACCCACAACCCCCCCCCCCTCCCACAATTCGCGGACCCCTGTGACCCCCCCTCCCCAGGATTCACGCAGGTTCCCCCACTGCCAGAAGTGTCCCCACGGTCCTTTGCATCAGCGCCACAACTTTTATCAATGTCTTTCCCACATACCATTATTATACAGCCTCCTGCTCTCATGCACCTTCACTCCCTCCCAGTGGGTGGAGACGCTCACCCACGTCCGGGAGCTGCATACTGTCCAGTTCTAGGGATGGCCGATGGTTTATGGCCAATGTTGAAAACTTTTGCCATCGATGTGGGAGGACCAGGTGGTTTACCTATATCGATGGCAAAGGAGAATCAATCAAGTTTCAAATTTTTTTAAGGTGCCGGGACACGGAGCATAGCTGCGCCCCCCCACACCCGGAAGTCCCACCTCCGAGTTCTGATTGACCCACGGCCTATTCAGTCAGATATAATGGATGACCATCGATAGCTACAACAATCGATGGTTATCCAAGTAATATGTTACTACTATCAATGGCAGGGTGCAAAATCGCCATCAATGCCAACCATCGATGGCGTCTGCACCGATGGCCATCCCTACTCTGCAACAGCCCAAAACCTTTACTACCCCTCATGTCCACACACCCCTATCACTGCCCTGCCTCCTGTTCTCCTGCCCCATACCTTACGCCAGTGGGGACCCGCTCACCCTGTGTTGCCCACATTCCCCTATCATGGTTTACCACCCAGCCTCCTGCTCTCATGCACTCTTACGGCCTCGCAGTGGGAGAACACACTGACTCAGGGGCACCGTCCTGTACTCCTGCTCTGGCATGCTGGATGCTCACCCACTGGCTGGAGCTGCACAGTGTCCCCCACCCTCATCTGCACCAGCACAAAAGCATTAGTCCCCCGTATACCGATGCACCCCTATCACTACCCAGCTTCCTGCTCTCCTGAACCATAACTTCCACCACTGGGGAGTCGCTGACGCTGTGTTGCCCACATTCCCCTATCATGCCTCATAGCCCAGCCTCCTGCTGTCATGCACCCTAACTCCCACCCAGTAGGAAGAGCCAATGACTAAGGGCCATGCTGGACCCTCACCCATTGGCAGAAGCTGCACAGTGTCCCCCAACCTTCTCTTTAGTCCCCCTTATGCCCACACACCACTATCACTACCCAGCCTCCTTTTTTCCTGTGTCGTGACCTCTGCCAGTGGGGAGTCGCTGACTCAAAAACACGCTACTATACTATTGCACACACACCTAAACAATACGCACACCCCCCCACACACACCCACCCACAAATGTCACTGTACCCTCCACACTATCAATGTACATCTTACTCTGTAACCGCTTTTTAATTAAACAAAACAATATGCACCCCCTTCCACATCATATGCTCTCTATGTAACACATTTCACCTATAACTCAAGTTGCAATACAGGCATCTTTCATACAATTCTAACCATCTTTCTCATATACAAATGTTCATAAATTAAGGGGGCGCAGCCCCTTACGATGGTGCGAAGAGCGCCCGTAGGGCACGATGAATCACCTAGTCATTCATATTCTCTGACAAATGGGCAGAAAATCCCAAATTCTGCTAGGGTATGTAAACTTATGAGCACAACTGTATATATATATATATATATATATATATATATATATATATATATATATATATATATATAACTATCAAAGTGACCAGACCATTTATTTTCTAATGGCAAGCCAAGAACCTATGGTGGCTGGCCACACCCCCTCTTGAGACTGAGCACACCCCTAAATATCACCCGGAAGAAGTAGGTAGAGAGAAGAACTCAGCTGCCAGGAATCAGATTTTGTTCTGATGGCAGGCAAAGTTGGAAGGCATGGTCCGCTTCATGCTGCTCTCCTCCTGCTGAGGAAGTTACTGTACATGCACCTACAGCACTTATTCAATGGAGAATACTGCCTGCTAATGATATCTAACAGGAGCAGAGGGTGCATTTATGACCTGCCATCAGAGGTTATTTGTTTGGTGCACATATGGTGAGGGAGGGGGGTGGAGGGTCATCTAGGTGGAAAGCAACCTCTTGTGATTGGTCATTCATCCCCTGACAATTGCAACTGTTTTATAGACTGTCGTTGGTGGCTACTGCTGTTTGGTAATTGTGGTCTCCAATTCATGTACTTTTTATTTTATTTTTTATTCAGGACCAATTTCACTTTACACCTCAGCGTAGATATTTGTTCAGTGCAACATAAAACTTATCTGGCAAACATGTTAGCATTAGTCTATAACATCATTACACTGTCCCTGCACAGGTGTAGGTATTTATTTGACAACAAATAGCACAATGCCACTGCCTTCAGGGTGTCCAGCAGCTACGCTGATCAGATGCTTCCTTCCTACCCTTCCTACAGTAGGGTCTACTATGGGAAAGGTATTTTACAAGAGTTTCCAGAAAACAGCTGCATCGTTTACAAGTACATGTAAAACCACAACAGTGTTTAACTGAATTAACAACCACCACCGAGCAAATACAATGCAAAAGGTCACAGGCAGGACAGAAGCCTTTTTTACCTTAAATGTTCCAGAAAGTTTGGTTCAAAAGGATAGTCCTGTATTGTTCATTGGGCCTAAATCAGATGTGGGTGGAGCTGCTATCAATGCCACTTACAAGGAAGCAGAAGGGAAGCACTAATATGGTAATGCAGCAGCAGGTAATAGTGATCCAATCACAACCCAAGTCATGCACGCTGGCTGCCAAAGATCCAACAAATCAGCCAGGATTTTTTTAAGGAGATCCTGGCCTCCCTCATCCTTCCCCCACAACAGTGGCTTTGGGAAACAGAGGCCTTCACCACCACTTCCTTGTCTTCAAACAGCAGAACACTGTCAGTTACTGACTTATTAGTTCTGTGCTAGAATTAAGGGGGTATTCAATGCTGGACGATACTTCCGAAACTTGGAAATACTGGCCAGGACCTATTCAATCCCGGCACTTTCCGACCTGCAATTTCCGTCCAGGACTTAAAGATTCGGCTCTTTGAAAAGCCGAATGTGGTTTGCGGAAAGGTACGATAAATTTGAGAATTTCGGAATACCCCCTTAAACGGCAACAAAAATTGTTTAGTCATTTAAAAAAACAATTTTGTCACTTTAATTAAAATAAAAAGAAAATACACAATGATTGCATTCAGTTAGATTTCTGTGGAACCCTGCTGACAGGAAATGGTATCTGATGGTCCGCATGCATGAGGTCGATATAGACAAAAGTTTGAGACAAGCAAAAGGTCCATTTGGCACTTTTCACACATAAAAAGATTGACATGAGTTTTTTTTATTTTTTTGGAACTTGTGTAGTTTCACGGCGGCAGGCTACGCTACGTTTTCAGCATAGGCTAAGCCATACCTCCCAACTTTCCGGCTGTAGAAATAGGGACACACGCCCAAAAAGGGGGCGCGGTTTATGCAAATGAGGGGTGCGACTTATGCAAATGAGCATGCGCACATCGTCTATTCTGTCAAATTCGGGGGGCTCCGAACTGCCCCTCCCCGCAGCGGGACACCTCCGGCCGTGGGTGGGACAGCGGGACAGGACCCGGTAATCGGGACTGTCCCGCTGAAATCGGGATTGTTAGGAGGTATGGCTAAGCTGTTAAGCCTAGTGAGCGCCTCTCACACAGCACCGGTAATCACCTGAATCCCTGTGCTGGCGGATGCCAGCGGAGAGGCGCTCCATCTGCCTGAGATGCACGAGTATGTGCGTCTAAGTAATTATTGCAGCAGGGTACGGCAACCCTGCCCGCGTCCGCTTCAGGAAGACGGGGTTAGGTAACACGTGCGTCTTGTGCACAAAGGGGGGTGCGGGTGCGTCTCATGCACAATAAAGGACGCATTTGCCAGTGCTCCATGTAACATACTGGCAAATGCCTCCTTTTCAAACCACCACTATCCATGCCAGCCGGAAGCGAGTTGATTTTATAAAGTGTGGTGAGCACAACGAGCCCGTAGTGTGGCGAGGGGACACGTAAAACAAGCCTGAAGCATGGCGAGCGCAGCAAGCCCCGTGCGGGGACACTGAATATACGTCAAGTAATTTGCAGACCCTCACGGGGCTCGCTGCGCTCACCATGCTTCGGGCTTGGTGACTCGCTGCGCTCGCCACACTTTATAAGGTCAACTCCACGCCGACATGGATAGTGGGGGTATGAAAAGGTCGGGAGGACACGTACCACATCACCTCACGGGGCTCGCTGCGCTAGCCACACTGGATAGTAGGGGTGTTTCAGGAACACATTCACACCTGTCATGTCATCCATCTTAAACAATAATGATGACAGGTGTTCACTGCGCTAACTACGTAAGCTCCGGCTAGCCGCGAACATACTGACTATGCTGACTACAAGCTGTGGAACGCTGACTGACTACACTAACTACATAAGCTCCATACTGACTACGCTGACTACAAGCTGCGGAACGCTGACTGACTACACTAACTACGTAAGCTCCAGCTAGCTGCGAACATACTGACTACACTGGCTGCGAGAACACGACGCTGATACAGACAGGAACGCTGACTATACTGACTATGCTAACTACGCTGGCCGCGGGAATACTACGCTGATTCTGACAGGGACATTATGCTGACTACGTAACTGCCGCCATGAAACTACACAAGTACCATTTTTTTTATTAGTTTGGACATGCCTGGTAGAGAAACGAGCCATGTGAGGGGATGTGGTACTCTGATTTGTAGGTCCACGTGATCAAATCTACAAATGGACATTAAAAAAAACATGAAAAATTCATGTCAACCTTTTGGCTATGTCGACTTTATGCATGTCAACCTTTTTGGTGTTGAGCTATTGACTGTTGACGCTTTATACCATATCCCAGGAAAATGAATACATTTGTTCCCAGTTATGAGAACTACAGTACTTACCCATCTGCAAAATCTGCAAAAGATAGAAGTTCTATTGGAGATGGGATGTTGCCCATAGCAACTAATCAGATTCTATTATCTTCCAGAAGGTGCTAAATAAGTAGTAGAATTTGATTGGTTGCTATGAGCAATGTATCTTCTTCAGTAGAACTCCCATATTAGTAAATGTACAGACGCTTGCTAAGTTGTTGTGCATTTCTTCATTGCAGTGCCCAAAAACATTAGACCGCCACCTCTGTGTGTTTCCTATGGACAAAACCCTACACTCATCTACATTGGGGTATATTCAATGCCGATCAGGTGAGCTATGATGGTGAGCAATGCCTATTTGCGGGACCCTCCCAGCCATTCCGGGAGGGTAGGCAAGTATATCATAGCCCACCCTCAGTACTCAACTGAACCTACTGCACTTGCCATTTCCACCTTGCTATTTCTAAAAAGCAAGGTGGAAAGGTGTGTTCGGCCGGCAAAACGGCAAGGCTCACGGCAATATGCAGCGGCCCCGCTGCATTACCCGCGAACCTCGCCATGACGGCGAGGAATCCCCCGTAACAAAGAATAGAGCGGGCGGCCGGCGAGGGGGTTAAGCGGCGAGGATGGCTTGTTTTTGCCGATCCTCATCGAAAACAATTCTCGCCATAAAAAAACCCCTTGCCGGCCGCATTGAATACATGCCATTACTGTAGGACGGAAATAAAACCTTTTTCTTCTACTGAAGAAGCGTTATATTCTATTTCTGATTAAAAAAATAAGACGTTGCATAGTGATTCGGCTAGATAACAGAGATACCAGATTTAGCAGGAAATGTTTGTCATATAGCATTGTTCCTCTGTATTCTATTTTTTATTTAATTTAATTCTACTTATCATAAAGCATTCAAAAAGAATATAAAAGTTCACTAACAGACCTTCTTAACCCTTTGAGTGTCAGTGTCGCTGTGAGAGATCCTCAAAATATCCACTAAAAATGCCCTCGCCGCTCACAGCGACTGTTCTTTTAGTATAAATAAATACAAATACAGACAAGTCATTTAGCTGAAATGTACTTAAATATTGAACCCAGAATAACAACAGTCGCTGTGAGCGGCGCTGGCATTTTAAGTGGCTATTTAGAGGACCTCTCACAGCAACGTCAGCGCTCAAAGGGTTCAATATTTTTTGCGTTGTCACTCAAAGGGTCAAAGAGTTTTACATGATACATTATAAGAAGATTTTACATTATAAATGCTAATCAATTGTATATGTTAAGCAACAAATACCAATTTATTTTATTCCTGCTATCTACATATTTCATATAAAAATACTGTATGTATACTTATTATCTGGGCAGAGATTGCGCTGATATGCATCCTTGCAGAAATCATGTTCTCTTCCTCTTATAAAGTGGGGGCGGAGCCAGTAAGGTGTTGGGTGGGGCCATAATGACATGTCCATCAGGTTATGCCCCCATACCTTCTCACACTGCCCACTTAGCTGCACCATGTGCCCACACTGCTGATCTAGCTAACCCGTCACAGATAAATACATGTCTTTGCAAGTGCTTGTGCAGTGATATTAATGTCAATACACTTAATGTGCTTACACAATAGATGATTTTATTTAACCATATGCACAATAATAATGCCAGCTCCTGAGGGTTGTTAGTGATGTACATGCAGTCCCCGGCTCCCCCCTCCATTGCTCAGTAAGATTGTGTGCACTTACCAATGCCTGCACCCCCACCGTATCCTGTTGCTCCTGATATCACTGGGTATACATACTGTATAGTCTATTCAGGGATCTTCACCGACCCGGACAACTACAGAGCTGTTCTCCATGGTCTGCCTGTTGTTTTTTAACAGTTTAGGATCGCTGCACTGACATGCTGCTGAGCTGTGACTGCTAACAGCAGCTGTCAGCTCTTCCCATTGGCTATGCTCCCCCTCTGCGTGCAGGCATTTGGCCCAGTGCAGATCCAGTGAGGGCTGGGTTTAACTTTTCAGCCTCGGCAAACCCAAACGCGGAATACATGTATAGTAATCCGTGTCCCCTCGCGGGGCTCGCTGTGCTCGCCACACTATCTAAAATCAACTCCACGCCGATGTGGATAGTGGGGGTATGAAAAGGTCGGAGGGCGCGTACCACCGCCCCTCGTGGGATCGCAGCGCTCGCCGCACTTCGGGTTGGCATTGATAGTGGGGGTGGCGTTGCCAATAGGGGTGCATTTAACATTGAAAGCACCCTTTAGGGCGCTTGTACAATTAAAAATCGAATTGCATTGCATGCATCACATGCCGCTATATTGCATGCGATGCGATTGTATAAGATGTACTATGATCAAAATATTGGGCGCCGTGCTAGGAAACAAGTACCGTAACTAGTTATATTGGTCACTATTGGTGTGGACTGAGACAGCTGTAGGCTATAGGCTGTATACATGGGACATTGCAGTGTTTAACCTATATGCATAGCCAAAACCCTGCTTAGAACAGATTGCTCTGCACACATTTAGGGCGAGCAGTATCAAACGGAAAATGCGGTAAAACCCCGGTTTTACCGCATTTTCCAAAGTATCAAAAATGATACCGCATTAAAGGGTATCGCTACCTTTGGGTGGCGATACCCTATAGAATCCTATGGGCTTCTTTTCGCCGCCGCAAGCTCGCCGACCCCCCCTCTGGCTTACCTTCCTGAAGGGTCCTCCTGGACCCCGGAAAGTAAACTTCTCCTCCCCCTAGTGAAGCAGCCGGACATCCTTCCGGCTGCAGGGGGGAGGAGGAGGCGCCGGGGACAGCCTGCTTAGCTGTCCCTGGTGTGAGGGGAGAGCCAGGCAGCAGGGAGGTGATGGCGACCCCCCGCACACCAGAGTACAGGTAAAACGGGGGGGCTCCGTCACCACACTGCGATGCCAGCCACATATGTAAGTACATATGCGCTGGCATCGCGGCGGGGGGCGCAAAGGGCGGCGATGTCGTTTAATACATCTCGCCCTTAGGCCTTTATTTTGATTGAGTCGGACGGCTGTGTGTTCGGTCGGACGGCCAATGTATTGTGTTTGCGCATGTGCAGAGGCGTTTCTGCGCATGTGCAAACGCCGCGCACATCCGAATACGGGGTGAATTCCGTACAGAAAACGATCGGTCGGAGCTATCCAAACAGGGGGTGGAGAGGGGAGTGAAGGGCTGTTTGGGCTCATTACCATGTGCGTACGCCCCGTGTTTCATGAGCGTTCCCATGAAAATGCTGGGCGTACGTTTGGTAATCCGGCCGTGACACACGTGTGGGGGGCGCACAGCTGACATAGACGGATGCCAGCTGCCCGCCCATATCCCTTTTTTTTGCACAGAGGAATTTCCGAGTGGTCTGGAGAACTCGGAGCTGTCTGACCACTCAGTCCATCATTCGATGGTCGACGACCATCAGAGGATGGGGGAGGTTCCCACAGATGGGGGAGTTATTCACATGAAACATCCACTCGCGGTCCGTTCGCTCGGCGTCTTACCGCATTTGGACGGTGTGAGCGATCTGTACGGTTGGCGGGGCTAAGAACACTCGGTGGGCGGCCCAAAATACGCATCCGTCCGAGTCAACTAGAATAAGGGCCTGTGTGTGCATCCCATGTGTGCAAAAATGTGTGCTGAGCGAGCTGTGTTTCAGCACCTCGCCCCGCGTGTACGGGCCTTTAGGCTGTAAATAAATAATATGGTAATATCTCACAAGGAGTTTTGTATTGCTTACATGGCCTGCTAGATTACAGTAAGGATTATAAAAAGCATAACTGTGCTGCTACTAGCAGAGTCTAAAGGTCCATACACACTGGGTGATTTTGCCCAGCGTGCATGGACAGCGATGACCGCTATCATCACTGGTTGGAAAGCAGCTCAACGTATGCACACTGAGCGGCTTTCTTCCTGTCCAGCGCCAACAGGAGGGGGGGGGGCGGACGGCTTTGCATAGCTGGTAATACCAATAAAAATTATTATGGGACCCCAGCAAGTTACTGCAGAAAGTCATCACATCACATGTGTAGCCAGCAGACAGCACATACACGGCAGCATTGTGGAGGGACAACATGATGGGAGGAGGCTGAACTAACAGACTCCTTGAATCACTGACACATACCTCCCAACTGTCACGATTACAGCGGGCCAGTCCCGATTTTCGGGTCCTGTCCCGCTGTCCCACCCGCGGCAGGCATTGTCCCGCTGTGGGGGGTGGCAGTTGGGAGACCCCCCAATCTAATAGAATAGACGCTGTGCGCACGTGCACAGCGTCTATTCTCGTACGAAAATTAGGTTGTGGCTAATTAGCATAAGCCGCGCCCTCATTTGCATGCGCCCCGCCCCCTTTTCGGGCGCTCGCGCGGCGTCCCTATTTCATCATCACAGAAGTTGGGAGGTATGCTGACAGATTTAAAAAAGTCATCAACCTGATGGTCAGCAACATGGATTCGCGACCCCACAATGAGAAGGTCTGGACCCACTTCAGGGTCAGGACCCACAGTCTGAGAACCACTGTTCTAGAAGGTACTAAATAAGGTAAAACAATTATCTGGTTGCTATGGACAACATCTCATCTTGGTAAATTTACCCCATAGAGTCTAAATACCGCAGTATAGCTTAGTGGCCCTAGGGCTTTGTTGAATTTTTTAATGTGATCGACACTGTTTTAAAGTTTGAAGACCCCTAGTGTAATGTGTACCCAAATTTAGGAGGTAATTCAAGTTCTCACTCACCATTGCGAATTTGCAACGGTGAGCGGTGTTTCGCAACTGCGCATAAACATTTATGTGCATGTGCAGCCACTTGGCAAGTGGCCACCGCGAATTGATGTTTCACTGGACGCTGGCGCACAGAACTGCGAGTGGGTTGCGCGAGGCTGCGGGCTGTCGTCACACCCATGGTAACGTTCAGCGTTTTATGGGCGTTCCCATGGTAATTTGCTGATGATGTGGGTGTCAGCTGGCCATTTATGCAAAACATCCATTCGCATGTGTGCAGGGAAACTCGGCTTGCGTAGCGGGGTCGGACGGTCATGCGGCCGGCGGTCCACGTATCAACTACAGAGACCTTCTACGTTTCTTCATATAAACTTAGTCTGGTGGGAAATTCTTGGTATCTGTCATTTCCCTGTAATTTCCCTTTGTGCTGGTCTATGTGAGCAGTCAATAAATAATGTGCATTCCATCTGTGTACACTGCTGCTGACTGGTGAATGGAATCATGGCTTTGTGCAGGAGGACTTATAAACACCTCCAAAGAAAGTAACATAGCCTGTCATCCTCTATAGTGCTCAAAAGCTGCCTTGCAGATGGGCGGGGGAATTACCACAGCACAAAGACGAAAGGAAATGGGGGCGGAGATCATTACTTAGGTTTAGCTTTACTGAAATAGTGAAAAAGTTTTAAAGTGTTGCCTAAAACAAGCAATCAAATTATTTCATGAATCTCATTCAGTCTAGAAAACAATAGCTAGAATCTCAGGCATGTCCAAACTGTGGCCCTCCAGCTGTTGTGAAACTACATATCCCAGCATGCCTCGCCATAGTTCTAGCAATCCCCAATAGCTAAACTGTGGCCAGGCCTGACGGGACTTGTAGCTTCACAACAGCTGGATGGCCATAGTTTGGACATGCCTGGCTTAAGTCATGTTTTTGTAAAGATACCCCTAAAAGTTAAAATTGGAGTAAGTTACGGGACACGGATACATCTGCCGACATAGATACAAAACCCGTTGTCGACATTGTCATGTGTCGACATTCCTTCCTGACCACCTTTTGCTTATGTCGACCATTTGACCATGTCAACCTAACACATGTCAGCCCGTTTGCTGTGTCAAATATTTGCCTGTCGACCAATAGTGTTCAACCCATTGACTGTCCACCTAGACATTGTTGACCTAATGCTCCATACCCTTAACATGTGCTATATACATTTCTCACCATTGGGAGGTACATAGGGGCCCTTACAAACTTTTGTTATGGGGCCTACAAATATCTAGTTACACCACTGCCTAGAACTCTGTAATTGAAAAGTTTCTATGGTGCGACCGATGAGAGCATCTAAGGACACACCCATCACTATTTATTATTCGATAGGCTCGGACACTAGGCATCTCAGTCTTTAACCCCTTCCTGACAGAGCCAGTTTTTGCGTTCCTGACAGAGCCCTTTTTTTCAAATCTGACATGTATCACTTAAGTGGGGATAACTTTTTTTTGCTTTTACTTATCCCAGTGATTTTGAGATTGTTTTTTTGTGACACATTGTACTTCAAATTAGTGGTACATTTGGGTCGATACAGTCTGTGTTTTTTTGTGAAAAATACCAAAATGTCGTGAAAAAATGGAAAATTTTGCAATTTGCAAAATGTTAAATTTTCTGCTTGTGAGACAAATAATCATACCACTCAAAATAGTTAATAACTAACATAGACCATATGTCTACTTTATGTTTCCATCATTATTTCAACTTCCTTTTAATTTTTTTGGACACTAGGAGGCTTACAATATGAATAGCAAATTCTCAAATTTTCAAGAAAATTTCAAACACTGATTTTTTTAGGGACCAGTTCAGTTCTGATGTGACTTTGAGGGACTTGTATGTGAGACACCCCCATAAATGATACCATTTCAAAAACTGCACCCCTCACAGTATTCAAAACAGCATTTTGGAAGTTTGTTAACCCTTTAGGTGTTTCACAGGAATTAAAACAAAGTGTAGGTGAAATTTCAAAATTTCATTTTTTTTGCAGATTTGCAATTTTAATACATTTTTCTAAGGAACACAGTAGATTTTACTAGAGAAATGTGACTAAAAATTGATTCCCCCAATTCTTTTGTTTTCATAAATATCCTATATGTGGCCCTAGTGTGCACGTTGACCAAACCACAGGCTTCATAATAGAAGGAGCACCTACTTGATTTTGGAGCCTCCTTTTTATGAGATTATTTTTTAGGCACCATGTAGGTTTCTAGGCACCATAAGATGCTAAAATTTAGGAACCCCCCCACAAGTGACCCCATTTTGCAAACTACACCCCTCAGGGAATTCATCTAGGGGTATAGTGTACATTTCAAACCCCCAGGGGTTTCACCAATTGTGGTACAACTGGGCAGTGAAAATTAAAAATTAAATTTTTTACACAAAAATGCAGTTCTGGCTCAAAATTTTTCATTTTCAGAAGGTATGAAGGAGAAAAAGCACCCCAAAATCTGTGCCCCAATTTCTCCCGAGTACGGCAATGCCTCACATGTGACCAAAAAATACCATTTGGGTGCATGGCAGGACTCAGAAAGGAAGGAGTGATTTTTGGATTTTGCAGCTCAGATTCTGGTGGAATGTTGGTGGGTGCTATGTTGCATTAGCAAGACCCCCCAAGCACCAATACAGTGGAACCCCCCCACAAGTGACCCCATTTTGCAAACTACACCCCTCAGGGAATTCATCTAGGGGTATAGTGTACATTTCAAACCCCCAGGAGTTTCACCAATTTTGATACAACTGGGCAGTGAAAATGAAAAATTACATTTTTTTACACAAAAATGCAGTTCTGGCTCAAAATTTTTCATTTTCATAAGGTATGAAGGAGAAAAAGCACCCCAAAATCTGTGCCCTAATTTCTCCCGAGTATGGCAATGCCTCATATGTGACCAAAAAATACCAGTTGGGTGCATGGCAGGACTCAGAAGGGAAGGAGTGATTTTTGGTGGTGGAATGTTGGTGGGTGCTATGTCGCATTAGCAAGACCCCCAAAGCACCAATACAGTGGAACCCCCCCACAAGTGACCCAATTTTGCAAACTACACCCCTCAGGGAATTCATCTAGGGGTATAGTGTACATTTCAAACCCCCAGGGGTTGCACCAATTTTGATACAACTGGGCAGTGAAAATGAAAAATTACATTTTTTTACACAAAAATGCAGTTCTGGCTCAAAATTTTTCATTTTCAGAAGGTATGAAGGAGAAAAAGCACCCCAAAATCTGTGCCCCAATTTCTCCCGAGTACGGCAATGCCTCACATGTGACTAAAAAATACCATTTGGGCGCATGGCAGGACTCAGAAGGGAAGGAGTGATTTTTGGATTTTGCAGCTCAGATTCTGGTGGAATTTTGGTGGGTGCTATGTCGCATTAGCAAGACCCCCCAAGCACCAATACAGTGGAACCCCCCCACAAGTGACCCCATTTTGCAAACTACACCCCTCAGGGAATTCATCTAGGGGTATAGTGTACATTTCAAACCCCCAGGGGTTTCACAAATTTTGATACAACTGGGCTGTGCAAATGCAAAATTACATTTTTTACACAAAAATGCAGTTCTGGCTCAAAATTTTTCATTTTCACAAGGAATGAAGGAGACAAAGCACCCCAAAATCTGTGCCCCAATTTCTCCCGAGTACGGCAATGCCTCACATGTGACCAAAAAATACCATTTGGGTGCATGGCAGGACTCAGAAAGGAAGGAGTGATTTTTGGATTTTGCAGCTCAGATTCTGGTGGAATGTTGGTGGGTGCTATGTTGCATTAGCAAGACCCCCCAAGCACCAATACAGTGGAACCCCCCCACAAGTGACCCCATTTTGCAAACTACACCCCTCAGGGAATTCATCTAGGGGTATAGTGTACATTTCAAACCCCCAGGGGTTTCACCAATTTTGATACAACTGGGCAGTGAAAATGAAAAATTACATTTTTTTACACAAAAATGCAGTTCTGGCTCAAAATTTTTCATTTTCATAAGGTATGAAGGAGAAAAAGCACCCCAAAATCTGTGCCCCAATTTCTCCCGAGTATGGCAATGCCTCATATGTGACCAAAAAATACCAGTTGGGTGCATGGCAGGACTCAGAAGGGAAGGAGTGATTTTTGGTGGTGGAATGTTGGTGGGTGCTATGTCGCATTAGCAAGACCCCCAAAGCACCAATACAGTGGAACCCCCCCACAAGTGACCCCATTTTGCAAACTACACCCCTCAGGGAATTCATCTAGGGGTATAGTGTACATTTCAAATCCCCAGGGGTTTCACCAATTTTGATACAACTGGGCAGTGAAAATGAAAAATTACATTTTTTTACACAAAAATGCAGTTCTGGCTCAAAATTTTTCATTTTCAGAAGGTATGAAGGAGAAAAAGCACCCCAAAATCTGTGCCCCAATTTCTCCCGAGTACGGCAATGCCTCATGTGTGACCAAAAAGTGGCAGGACTCAGAAGGGAAGGAGTGATATTTGGATTTTGCAGCACAAATTCTGGTGGAATGTTGGTGGGTGCTATGTCGCATTAGCAAGACCCCCAAAGCACCAATACAGTGGAACCCCCCCACAAGTGACCCCATTTTGCAAACTACACCCCTCAGGGAATTCATCTAGGGGTATAGTGTACATTTCAAACCCCCAGGGGTTTCACCAATTTTGATACAACTGGGCAGTGAAAATGAAAAATTACATTTTTTTACACAAAAATGCAGTTCTGGCTCAAAATTTTTCATTTTCAGAAGGTATGAAGGAGAAAAAGCACCCCAAAATCTGTGCCCCAATTTCTCCCGAGTACGGCAATGCCTCACATGTGACCAAAAAGTGGCAGGACTCAGAAGGGAAGGAGTGATATTTGGATTTTGCAGCACAAATTCTGGTGGAATGTTGGTGGGTGCTATGTCGCATTAGCAAGACCCCCAAAGCACCAATACAGTGGAACCCCCCCACAAGTGACCCCATTTTGCAAACTACACCCCTCAGGGAATTCATCTAGGGGTATAGTGTACATTTCAAACCCCCAGGGGTTTTACCAATTTTGATACAACTGGGCAGTGAAAATGAAAAATTACATTTTTTTACACAAAAATGCAGTTCTGGCTCAAAATTTTTCATTTTCAGAAGGTATGAAGGAGAAAAAGCACCCCAAAATCTGTGCCCCAATTTCTCCCGAGTACGGCAATGCCTCACATGTGACCAAAAAATACCAGTTGGGTGCATGGCAGGACTCAGAAGGGAAGGAGTGATTTTTGGATTTTGCGGCTCAGATTCTGGTGGAATGAATGGTGGGTGTTATGTGGCATTAGCAAGACCCCCGAAGCACGGTGAAATGATGAACCTAAAAATCCATAGATGTGTGGTATATTTTAAAACACTCCTTTATACATAGGCCGGGTTTGTCGAGGCAAGTGTCACACTGGAAAATAGTTTGCTTTCTTATTCCCTTTTTATAGCAAACTTTGCACCTTTTTTGTGTCCTGCCCTTTTTTCCAGTGGAGGGGATTTCATCAGGAAAATGCTGCCCTGGTACAATACGGGGGCCAGTACTAGAAGTACTGGGGCCCTCTGCCTGCTGGTTCCCAAATACTAGGCCCTTTATGACTTCCTCTTGAAAGTGCATAAATGTCCCCCTCTGGCTGGTAGAACGGAATAGCACGTAAGCGTTATACAGTGCCATCTGGATGATATACACGGCCAGCTTCTTGTACCAGATTTTTGTTTTCCGCAGGGGACTGTACGGCTTCAGTACCTGATCTGAAAGATCCACTCCGCCCATGTACCTATTGTAATCCAGGATACAATTAGGTTTTGAGGTGTGGGTACTGGTACCTCGTACAGGGACGGAGGTGGTACTGTCTCCGTGAATTGTTGTCAGTATAAGGACATCCCTATTGTCCTTATATTTGACCAACAACATATTTTCAGTGCATATTCCCCTGCTTTCACCCCTTCTCATTACTTGGGCAGTGTGCGTTTTTGGGAGGCCTCTTTGGTTCTTGCGCACAGTACCGCAAGCTGCTGTACCTCTTGAACCAAGGGCCTTAAACAGGGGGATGCTGGTGTAAAAGTTATCCACATAGAGGTGATAACCTTTATCCAGAAAGGGGTGCACTAAATCCCAGACAATTTTTCCACTAACACCTACGAGGGAGGGGGGGCATTCTGACGGTTCAATTCTTGAATCCTTCCCTTCATATACCCTAAACCTGTGGGTGTACCCTGAGGTGCTTTCACACAGCTTATACATTTTTATGCCATACCTTGCCCTCTTACTGGGAAGGTACTGGCGGAATTTAACCCTTCCTTTAAAATGTATAAGGGACTCGTCTATGCAAATGAATTTATCTGGGATGTACATCTCTTCAAATTTGGCACTGAAATGATCAATGACCGGCCTGACTTTGAATAGCCGGTCAAAGGTGGGATCATCTCTGGGTGGGCACTGTGCATTATCGTTGTAATGCAAAAATTTAAGGATCGTCTCAAATCGAGCCCGGGGCATGGCCATACGGTAAAATGGGGTGCTGTACAGAACATCTGTACTCCAATATTGCCTAATTTCTGGCTTTTTTACTATGCCCATATGAAACACCAGACCCCAAAATGTCATCATCTCTACTGCATCTACAGGGGTCCACCTAGCAAATGATGACGTGGGGTTTTGAGCAATAAACTGCTGGGCATATAAATTAGTTTGGTCCACCATTAAATTTATAAAATCATCAGAGAAAAATAATTTGAAAAAGTCAATTTCTCTGAGACCTGTGGAATCAAATTGGATTCCTGGCATGGCCAAAAACTCAGGAACCTGGGGCTCAAAATTGTCTGGTGGTGGGGTCCATACGAGATCAATTATTGGGGGGGGGTCTCAGCTGCTCTACGGGGGCGTCTTTGAGGGGGTCCCTCATCACTAGAGGAGGAAGAGGAGCTTAAGACGAAGCCTTCAAATTCCCCGCTTGCATCACTGGCTGTGTCAGAGTCAGAGGCAAGCATGGCATATGCCTCCTCCGCTGAATACATTCTTCTGGATGACTGGGATGACATTTGGGATGACATTTGGGATGACATTTGGGATGACATTTTTATTTTTGTGTTACTGGTAGTGAAATGTTTCAACACGTGTATAGTGTAGGGGGGGGTACAAACTTTATTTCAACCCGGGGGGTATGTAGTGTGTAGTGTGTATGTAGTGCAGAAAAAAAAAATACTTTATACAAAAAAAAAATTTTAAGGGGTTAAAAAAAAAAAAATTGAAGGGGTTAAAAAAAAAAAAAATTGAAGGGGTTAAAAAAAAAAAAAAAAAGGTCCTGCGCCAAAAATTGAGCACAGATGTTGGTCAGTAACGTCCGTCACTGAACAGCGCTCAAAGGCAACAGGAATTTGATCAAAAAAAAAAAAAAAGATCAACCCTGTGCCGAAAAAGCTGATCAGTGATGTACGTCACTGATCAGCGCACAGTGGCCACAGGACACCCACAAAATCACAGTGTGTGTAAAAAAAAAATTTAAAAAAGACCCCACAGCAGCCTCAAAAAAAAAAAAACTTGATCAGTGATGCGACACTGATTACCAGTGAGGGGCAGCAGGTGCACAACCTTTGGTGCAACTGGCAGTGCAACTGGCAGCAACTGGCAGGTATATATAAAAAAAAAAAACCTCTGCACCCCCAAAAAGTTGCTGATCACCTCAGATATAGTGATCAGCACAAAAGGCGGGGGCAGCAGACACAAAATTTAGCACTCTCTATCACTCTCTGTCACTATCTCTCTCTATCTCTCTATCTCTCACTATCTATCACTCTATGACACTGCAGCAGCAGCACTGACAGTTATATATATGAAAAATAACCCCTGCACCCCCAAAAAGTTGCTGGGGGTGCACAAAATGGGGGCAGCAGACACAAAATATAGCAGTCTCTATCACTCTCTGTCACTATCTCTCTATCTCTCACTATCTATCACTCTATAACACTGCAGCAGCAGCACTGACAGGTATATATATATATAAAAAAAAACCTGCGCCCCCAAAAAGTTGCTGATCAGTTAATTTATACTGATCAGCACAAAAGGGGGGGCAGCAGTCAGTTATATAAAAAATATATAGCACAATCTGTCACTATCTCTCTATCTCTCTCTATCTCTCTCTCTCTATCTCTCTATCTATAACTATATCACACTGCAGCAGCACAAAATATAGCACTCTCTGACACTATCTCTCTCTATCTCTCTCTATCTATCTCTCTCTATCTAACGCTATTACACTGCAGCAGCACAAGTTCACAACACAGGAAGTCACAAGTAGTAACAGGATCCAGGAAGCATCCAGCACACTACAAGCAGTAATGAAGCAGTGATCAGGTAAGTATTTTGCTCGGTTCAGGTCAGTATACTGCGGCAGCTAGGCACGGTGACCGCACTGCACGCAATTCCAGACCGGAATGGCGTCTGCAGTGCAGTCACCGTTAGTTTAAATCTCCCTCCTTGGCTGTGATTGGTCCGTCGGTCCGACGAACCAATCACGGCCTTTGGGGGCGGGCGGGGTGAGGTGGGGTGACACCAGTGTCACCCTTACACCCCGCGGTGATTGGTGCTGTACTTTACAGCACCAATCACCTCCGATCGCGTGTCACCGGCGAACGTTATTCGCCGGTGACACAGAAAACGCTGTAATTGGCTGTTCACACTGAACAGCCAATCACAGCGATCGCCGACGGGGGGGCGGCATCGCAGCCCCCCCTGGGCATGCAGGGACATGTCTGCTGTCAGGGACAGCAGACATGTTGAAACTGTCACCGCGTCTATAGACGCGGTGACAGTTACAAGCCATGACGTACTTCCCGACCATGACGTAAATGTACGTCAAATGTCGGGAAGGGGTTAATGATGTCCCAACCCAATAAGAATGACCTCTTGCTTGCTGCTAAGCTGGGTGCTAAGCTGGGTGAGCAACTGAATGAGGAGTCAATTTAGTGAAAATCATATATTGTGTTCGCTTACCCACTACACAGTCTGCCAGACAATGACCAGGATGACATTACCGGAATAATGTTACCGCACCATTTGTGTGGACCGGCAGACCCATTTGGAGGTGTTTCCTCCCTCTGAGATTGCCAGAATGGGCTGCGATTATCAGATACCTACCTGATCGCCAGCCCTAGCCGGCTTCTATGGGTTGCAGCCGATGCAGGTAGGAGCCTCCGATTGACAAGGCAGTTCATCAAACGATAACTTAGGGGTACACAGGATACTATAGTCATTTCCATTCATCATGGATTGCAAGATTATAAATAATACTATAAGTCCCATACACACTAGGGATCTTCTGAGCGATATCTTTTACTATATCGCCTAGTGTGTACACTGAATATCAATAAGAATGCCCGCTCCCGTAACGATTAACGACCCCCTTCCTCATCCTGCATGTTCTGATGAGGGAGGTACCCGGTAACGATGGCCATGCTGCAGCTACAGCATGGCTAAAGCCCCCTCCCCGGTCGACCAACCGCCGTCATTCCATACCGCGCCGGAATCGTATGCACTTGTCGATGGCGGCACCCTGCCAGGTCCCCGCCAATATCAGCGTCAGCAGGGATCTGGAAGAGTGAAGGGGGCTATACAGGGTGTATACAGCTTAATGCACACCACTATTATACAACTAAACCCAAATGTAGTTTGGCCGCTGAAATGGAGGAAAACCAGACCTGGGAAAACCAGTTTCAGAGAGCAGCTCACAAATCAGGGAAATGAGCAGCACAGATGCAGCTGTTATATGGGCTGGATAGAGGCTGGGCTTTACAGATGACATGTTACCAGGTATGGTTCTGAGTAATCAAAATGTCAACAGGTACAGTAGGGAAGTGTTTGATTACTTAGCAATGTAAATCTATATGACATTTACCAAACCTTTATAGATAAATGCTTTTGGAAATTTCAGATCGAGTCTGCAAACAAAATATCAGATCATGACAAATTATTTGTAAGAACAGCGAACCTAGCACGAGATTATAGATATATATATCATTATATATATCATTTTTTTTATTATCCCCCCCCCAAAAGAAAAATGGTTATTGAGCATCCCTCCATCACTTTTTATTGTTTTAGATCAGGGATTCCCAGATATATAAAATGGCTCTACAGTATATGTAGTGTCGGAACTTACGAGTGGTTGGCCCAGGTGCAAAACTACATTTTTGGGCCCTCCTATTCCCTTCCAACCCAAGTTCACAATATGCCACACAGCAGTGGGTGTCAGAAGTGGGCCCCTTAGTCTTCAGGGGCCCCAGTGCAAAGCATTTGCTGCACCAATGGTAGTTCCGCCTCTGTCTATATGAATATGTCCCCTTGTGTCTCAATTTCCACCCCACTCCTTATGAGCCCCACACACAGCACAATTTTCAGGCATTTTCTGAGCGATTTTACTAAATCGCTCAAAAAATGCCTGAAAATACATGTAAATCGCTGTGTATATAGCCCACACAGCGATTTACATGCGCGCACCCGGCGTTCTGAATCTACCCAAGATTCAGAACGGACGGGCTGTATAATTCAGAGCAGTCGCTCAGAAAGCTCCTGCTCATCTCCCGCATGTGTGGCAGCGGGCAGATGAGCAGGGCTGTTCTGAGCAACTGAAGCCCCGCTGGACGCCGCCCGCATGACACCGCAGCTGCACGCACCTGAGGATGCCGGACACCTCCGCCGAATGAGCCCCCTCCCTGGCAATTGCTGAATAAAGCACCTGCTTCAGTCCTTACTGCTGGCATATGAGAAAATATCTGCTGGGCAATGTGAGGGGTTTGCTGTACAGTTACCTCAGTATCATGCAGGAGAAGGGTTCTTTATATTTACAGCATTGTAAATGGTCTACGCTGCCTGGTGAGTTTATATAACCTTTTATTGAATTGTGACAACACCAGACCCCCCTCCCCCCAAAAATAGTCTGCACCAAAAGATTTGTAGTTAGTTGTGCATCTCTCTACATTGGCTAGAATTGGCCATTTATAAATGAGAAAGAGGAAGAAAAAAAATCGGTACTTATGTAGTATCTGGGCTGCCGATTTCTAAATCGGGTCGGATCGGGAGATCGCATCGCATCGCATGCGACCATGCGATTCGATGCGATGCGATGCGATGCGATGACCCGATTTTTCCATAGGAATCAATGTTAAAATGGACTGAGTCCATTTTAACATGGAATTCAATGGGAAAAATGGGTCCTTTTCATACCCCTACTATCCAAGTGGGCATGGAGTTGGATATAAACCTGTGGCGAGCGTAGCGAGCCACCGAGCCCGAAGCGTGGCGAGCGAAGCGAGCCCCGCGAGGGGACGAATACCGTCCCCTCGCGGGGCTCGCTTCGCTCGCCACGCTTCGGGCTCGGTGGCTCGCTACGCTCGCCACAGGTTTATATCCAACTCCATGCCCACTTGGATAGTAGGGGTATGAAAAGGACCCATTTTTCCATAGGAATCATTTTAACATTGATTCCTATGGAAAAATCGGGTCATCGCATCCGATATCGGATGCGATGCGATGCGATGCGATGCGATATCGCATCGCATCGCATCTGATTGTATGCCTTAACTTAAGGCATACAATCAAAAAATCGGCAGCCCAGATACTACATAAGTACCAAAAAATCAAACTTCCTGTCAATGATTTATTTATAATGCTGTGACTTTATAATGCTAACGTAAAATAAGTTGTTTTTGTACATTTGCAATTCCAGCGCACAGTTTCCCCCCACTCCCTGCCAAAGCAGAGGTGCATATTCCGTCACTTTCCTCTCAGGGCCAGGCAGCGTAGACAATTACAATGCTGTAAATATAAAGCACCCTTCTCCTGCATGATACTGAGGTTATTGCAGTTTGATGGCATGTGCGGCTGTGACAGTCGTGACAGATTTGAAATATCCCATGCTGAATCTCCCATTAATAATCTCTGACACAAATCTCTCTGTATGTGGCTCATTGTCTGAAAGAGTGAAATCTCTTGTGCTGAATCTCCCGTTATGTATCTCTGGCACACATCTCTGCGTATGTAGGGCCCTTTACTCTTTGTGTGTGTACTAGGTTTATAAAGGGCCATACACATTATGGTGATCCTGCCAATGACAATATTGGCGGCAGCGGGACCCAGCTGGGGGGGGGGGGGAGCTGTCAGCGAGGGTGCATGCTGCAACTGCAAGTTGCCGGCGATGTCCACCCTTGTCTGAACATGCATGGACGAGGGTGGGGGGCATTAAAGACGTGCGGGAGAGACAGACAGATAGATGGGGCAGATAAATGCCAGGGTGATAAAGGGCCAGATTCTCTAAGCTTCAAAAGGGATAAAATGGAGAGTGATAAACAGCCAGCCAATCAGCTCCTGCCTGATATTTTTCAAACAAAGTCTGTGACATGACAGGTAGGAGCTGATTGGCTGGCTGGTTATCGCTCTCCATTTTATCACGTTTGAAGCTTAGAGAATCTGGCCCAAAGAGAGATAAACGTCCAGCCAATCACCTGCTAACTGACTTTTTTCAAACACAGCCTGTAACATGGCAGTTAGCAGGTGATTGGCTGGACGTTTATCTCTCTTTATCACCCCGGCATTTATCTCTTGGCTTAACACATCTGCCCCATTGTCAGAAAGATGACAGCTAATTTCAGGGTTGCCTACCTGAAAATGCTTTGTTCCTGGACTTCCCCGGTAATGTATGATTGCATTAATTGATAAGAAAGGTGTTTCACCACAGGTGATGGCAATCATACATTATCAGGGAAGCCCAGGAACAGAGCACTTTCTCCCTTATGGAGAGGGTCAGGTAGACAAGACCACCCTGGTACAAAGCTGATTGGCTGGATACATCTCCCCCTCTGTACAGAGACTACGCTGAACACAACAGAAGAGAATGCCACTCACTCCACAACAGCTGTGCTATCCAGCCCGTCCTGTAACACCTCAGAGCACTCAGCAGCCTGCCTACTTCCCAGTATCTCACATATGTGTTCTAGAGACCCCCCAGCAAGCACCACTGTTGTCAATGTAATCTGTAGCTGTGCTCCTTACAATTCTCTTACAATCTCACCCTTAGCTTCCAAGCAGAAAACTCAGCTCAATATAAACTACTATATATATCCAACAATAACTATTACTGTTATTGTTTATTACTATAGCCCTACTGTGTCTACCACAGACATTCTCGAATGTTATACTCAAGCCGTTCCAATGGTCCAGGTTTTAGGTATATCTATGACTCAGCACAGATGGTTACATCAAGTTAATTGAAGTACTAATTAATTAATCACCTGTGGCCAAGCATGGATATACTTAAAACCTGGACTGTTGGGGCACTTTGAGAACCACACTTAGGAACCGCTGACCTACCATATTATATTACATCGTTGACTCCCCAGTTACACTTGGAAATGTATATTGCATATACAGAACACAGAGCAAAGAGTTTTTACATAGCTACATTTACTCACCACTGAAGCTCATGACAGACTGCTGCTCACTGTGACATCCTTGTTCTGTGCTCACTGAGGAAGAAGTGACTGGGAATCCCCCTCATCACCTGCTCATCTCCATCTGAGGTCTCTGGGTTTTCTGCTCTGGCTCCAGCATCACTGGTGGGAGGGTGTCTCCTCTATCTGAGCCACACACTCCCTCAGTCCTGTCTTTGGGTAACAATGAGAGGATGGTAGATGAGCTCTGAGCTATGCTTCACTGAGGAGTAACACTGACTGCACAGCTAATGGAGGTGCTTACTGCATTTTCAGTTCTATCAGTTATATTACATCTGATAGACGTTCCCGCATCCCGCCCGGGGCCGGCAGTGTCCCGCGGCGGGGAAGGGGGGGCAGTTGGGATTCCCCCCTGTCACCCGTGAATATTTTGACTCAATTTCACCCGATTCCAACGGATAAGGTGAATCAGGCCAAATCGCATGTGTTTGACATCCACTCCAACCCAATGCGAGGTCCTTTCTGCATCGGATCGGAGGTCAGACATAAGATAAATAGTATGTGCTGTCGGCAGCTTTACATCACAGGTGCTAATAAGCATTATATATATCACATCCGAGCTCCCCAGTAGTCCTTTTACATGTGATATATTGCATGTAATATATAGCGTATGTGAAATGACTTCTGCTCCCTGGGTCATTGCTGCTGCCGGCCTCCTCTTCTCCAGGTCATCGCCGCCGCCGCCAGGACTCCTGTGCTGTCGCCGCCCTCCTGTTCTCCGGTTCATCACTGTGGCCAGGGCTCTTCTTCCTCCCCTGGTCACTGCCGCTGCCAGGAGTCCTGTGCTCCCGCTGGGCCTTCTGCTCTGCTGGGTATCCTGCAGCGCACCCGTGTACAGGTGCCTGAAAGCAAGAACAAAGGTCAGGTGAGGAGGAGCCCTGGCTGCTGACGGGTAGGGGGGCACTCAGCATAGTTTTAAAAAGAGAATGAATAAAAAAGTTCAAGAGGGTGCAGGGGATAGCCCGCTGGGTCCTTGGGCCCTCCAAACCGCCGGGCCCCATAGCAGTTGCACCCCCTGCACCCTCTATATTTACGCCACTGTGTAAGGCAGATATGATCATGATATTACTATTCAATGTTTTACATAATATTGCACATAATAGCTCACTATTAAAATGGACTTACACCATATGCTTCATTATAGGACCACCTACTACTAATTTATCAGCTGCTCCATTATAGCCTAATACAGACCCGATTGTAGGCAAAGGAATACTAGTCAAATACCTAGGGGCATGCATTCCAAGCCTAGGGCCAGCTCACCTTGACAGCAAACAGAGTGCAGCAGCAAAATTGGGATGGACATAATGTGTATAAGGTGCACTGTGTGGCATAACATGAATAAGAAACACTGCATATAGTGTGAATAATGGAAACTAGTGTGTGACAACTAAAATAAGGGACACTCATGTGATGTAATGTGAATAAGGATGAACTACTCTGTGACGTAATTTGATTTGGTAATCTTGTGTGGTAACATCCCTACCCATCAAGACCACACCCCTTTCTGTCCCTATTTTTTTAATATTGGGGTCTTGCTGGCACAGATCACCAACATATGCAGAACAGGCAGCGGTGCTGGGGAGCCAACCAAAAACTCCTGGTTTGGTACAGGTGCGCTACTGGTAAACTGAGTCCCTTGAGTCCAAAGCCCCAGTCCAGACTTTCTTAAATGAATCTCAGTCCAGCTATAGCTCCAGAAGGTTCGCTGTAAATGGACCGCAGCTCCCCACTTTCAGTTCCCAAGATCTCATGGGCATGTAGGACAATTTCTAAAAATGATGATAGAGGGAGCGCTTCATGGTAAAATACCATTGATTCAAAGCATAAAACACCAGGTAGGTAACACCAGGCCAAGATAAAATTCGAGCAGCAGGCATGTGTCAAGTGCAGACTATAATAAAGAA